>NW_026606120.1:39352500-39767500 GCF_029834395.1 Sorex fumeus | reverse complement strand
TGAGACAATGGCACCACAGAACTTGTTTAAATACCCGGGACTATATATGGTCCCCTGAGCAAAGAGTCAGGAGTAGCCCTGAGCATTTTGGGGTGTGGATCAAAACTAACCAAACCAAACATAACAAACCAAAACAAGATCTCACTTGTCCTTCCTGTTGGGTATCGTGGAGAAGTGGGGATGCATGTGTATGACTAATTTAGCATGCGTGGCCCTCTGAACAAAGGCCCTTCCAGAAATCCTGTAGGGAGAGACCAGAGTGACAGCATAGCAGGCAGGCATGTGCCTTGCACCAGGTGGTCCCCCAAGCCCTCCAGATGAGATCCTTGAGCACGGAGTCAGGAGTAAGCCCTGAGCACTGCCAGCTGTGGCCCCCCAAAAAGCAAAACAAAGCAGAATTCCGAATGGAATCACCAGTGACTGGAAAAAGGCATGATTTTCCTCTTGTGCGAGAGCAAGAGAGTAGGGCACAGAATTGTCTCCCTGCAGACTCAGCACCTCCTGTCAACAGAGACCGTGGCTGTACACTATCTATCTTCTGAGCATTTAGCCCACTCTCAGCAGAGTTTGGATTCCAAACAGCTAAGAGCTGCCAGTTTCCAGCTCGGAGAATGTGATTCCTGAGCTAGAGCTCGGGATTCCGCCTCTCCCCGCCCCAAGCCCCCTTGAGCAGGAAGGTGTTATATGCAGAACAAGCCCCACTTCTGTACTTGCAGGACATCTGGAGTCAGAGACCATAAATCTACTGCATGAGACCCCAGTCACGTTATCCCCCTCCGCATCCCCACCAAACGCGCTGGCAAGAGACACCAGTGAGCTGAGAGTTGCTAAATCCAAGTTAGCTCGTCACGTTCAGCCTTGGTGGGCCACTTGCTTCTTTCCCCAAACCAGTTCATTAAGTTACAGTGAAAATGAGCCATTACAGGTGAGCTGAAGCACATTCCCTCCCCTCTGCAAGCATACCCAAGTGTGTACACAAGCACACACGCGCGCGCGCGCGCGCGCGCGCGCGCACACACACACACAACAACAACGCTAACAAGCGAGGAGGCTGAGGATTTTGACTCTCCTTCAGGAATAGTTGACATAAAATGTTTAACAGGGATTAGATACTTAGAAGTTCTTTTAATGGACATTGGTTTGCATAAACTGTTTGCATTTAGATTTTTTTTAAAGGGCTGTTAATTATTTAAACAGTCAATAAAGCAGTGAGTTTTAAGTTCAGTTAAATCATGCCCTGAGGCGAAGTGGAGAATTGCAACCTTGTGTCCCCCCAGGCAGCAATAGAAGGGAGCGGAACTGGCCCCACCTGGCAGAGGTGAGCAGCTGGTAAGAGCAGATAAGAGGACAGAAAGCTTTTGGACAGGAGAGCAGGTAGGGCAATGCCCAGGCTTCCCTGGCCAGAAGAACGTTGGAGAGAGCACGCAGAGCTATGGCCCTTGCCTGGCACACAACAGGCTTTGATTAGATCCCAGCACCACATACGGTCCCCTGAGCACCATCAGAAGGGAGCTCTGAGCACTTTTTTTGGCCCCCAAGCCAAAAAAGAAACAAGTCAATGTCACAACACCCTCACCAGGCCAGAGGCTGCGGTTTGCCACCTGCCGAGTGGAGGGGACCCTGACAGCCCATCCCAGCTTCTCTCGGCTTCCCTTGTGGCCACTCGGAGTGCCCACAACAGACTCCGCCTTGCCCCCTCCCTTTCTCCTCTCCTTGGCTCTGTCATGCAGCTCTGGAGGTCAGAGCCCGAGGACGGTGGGAATACCCACTCCCAGGGTCCTGCAGCTGGTTCGCCCCAAGTTCTGGGGCAGGCAGAGGTATCTGCCCATGGCCGGGACGCACCCCCAGAGAGCTGCAGGAACCAAATCAGGCCTCTGTTTCCCATCAGGGAGGCTAAGGATGCTTACGAAGGTACAGGCCCTGGGACCTGGGTCACGGTCAAGCCACCAGCAGGCTCTGGAGAAAAGGGGCTTCCTACCGCAGGCCCCTCTGCCTAAGTGGGCGAGACATGGAATCCCCTAAGAGCAGTTAAGAACCCCAGAGGCAGAACCAGAGAGTGGCACCCAAGTGCTCCCCTGGTGATCCCAGTGGGCAGCCCAGGGGCTCCCTCTGTGCGGCCTTAGTTCAGGTCTCCTCGTCCGTCCCTTAACTTCCCCTCCACTGATCTACTCTGCAACTGCTCATGCTCTTCCTCTGCTTTAGACCCAGTTGCCTGTGAAACAAAGAAGAGCTTCCCCTCATCAGCCAGGAAGACCCTCTGATCTGGGGCATACTCTCACCCTCTTTGTGACACAGGCTCCCACCCTTAGGTCTCAGAAGCACTGGGTCCCTCACGCTCTGCTCTTGTCACAGCTGTGTGTCTCCTCTTCGGCTGTTGGCAAACCCATCTCCAATTCTGGCTCAGGGCAGCCTCCGGGAAGCCTGTGCAGACCTACTGAGCCTGGGAAGCTTCTAGTCTCCGAGTGAGAACCAAAGGCAACTCCCCTCCCTGTGGTCTCCTAAGTCCCGTGCAGCATCTTACTTCACACCTGTGCCCAGAAGACTATGGCCAGGGGGCTGGGCTCAGGGCAGGACCCCTGAGTCCACTTCTTCCCGCCCACTGTGAGCCCCTCTATGCTGACTTCCCAGGCCCTTCTCGGTTGGGCATCCTGGGTTCATTTCCCAGCTAGAATCTGGGCTCTGGGCGGGCAGCTCGGGACCCAGCCTGGTGTCCCCGGAGGCCGTCTCTGAGAATTTCCCTGCTTTGCTTTAGCTCAGGAGTCAGGAGTCATTCCACATGGTTCCCATCCTTTGGCTTTCCTAGAGCTTTGCTCCTGGAGAGAAGGGACGGAGCTTCATTTGCCCTTGACCTTCAAGTGCTCACTGCCAGGCCGGCAACTGCACCTGGGTTCTAGCAGGTTATGGGGCACTGGCCAGGCGCGTTACTTGGTAGGGAGATGGAGATGACAGCTGGGTGAATGTTACTCCCTTCCAGTTTACCCTGCTCCTGCCCCCTCCTTCCAGTGGGCACACTTTCTCTCTATCCCTTCTTTCCAGCAAGCAGCTGTGTAGCCACAGGAGGTGGAGACCCAGGTGTAACTAGAAAAAGCCAGCGAGCATGTCCACACCAGCATCAGGGAAACACGGCACCCAGGAGTTCAGTGTTTGAGTTGAGTTAGGACATGCTTATCCCTCAGCAGATTCCCTGGGACTTCCACTGGTTCTGCATCTTCCAGAGTCCCACCACCCCCGGCTCAGCTCTGGGGCACTGCGAATGCTCCAGGAGCACTTGGTCGCCAGGAGACAAGAGAACTAAGTCTGTCTTTCCATCGGGGAGTGATGGCCTTCCTTTCTCTCGAGCACCTAGCCTCTGCTGGGATGGTCTGGCATCTGTTTCTCAATCCGGGATAGACGTTCTGGATCAGGGAGTCTCATTAAAATAGCTCTCCGAGCACTTAGGGAATTATCCCTGGTGCATTTTGCTTGGCAGCAAACAATAAATGAAGCCCAGCAGAGTGGGAATGCTGAGTAGGAACAGGGTCACCCATGCTGAATCAAGGACAGGCCTTCATTCTCCTGAAGCCCCAACTCAGGGATTCTCAGTAGATTCACACTCTGGACTTGGAATGACCCTCTGTTCCATTGGTTCAGCACTGTGATGGTTCAGCACTGGAAAGTCCTGTATCCTAAAAATGCCCAGTTCGCAGGGATGATGCTTAGCCTGCTTTTTCCTCCATCTTTGGGGTCTGGGCAAAGGCAGCCCCCCGCCCACCGTGTGCTTACAGGCTGATGTGCCCACACCCTCTCCAGAAGCCCCCAGCATCCCCTTGATAGCCTGCGTGCTGCAGGGCCAGTGATTTTCTTTTTCTTGTTTTTCTGCAAGATAGCACAGCGGGTAGGGCGTTTGCCTTGCACGCAGCCAACCCAGGAGACCCAGGTTCGATTCCTCCGTCCCTCTTGGAGAGCCCAGCAAGAGAGTATCTTGAGAGTATCTTGCCCACATGGCAAGGCCTGGCAAAGCCTGGCAAGCAACCCATGATGTATTTGATATGCCAAACACAGTGACAACAAGTCTCACAATGGAGACATTAATGGGCCCGCTCGAGCAAATCTATGAACAATGGGAGGACAGGACAGTGAGAATGGAAGTTTTCCTGCCTGTTCACTTTTTTGGTTTGGGGCCACACGAGATGGTGCTTAAAGCTTGGGGTTTGGGGTTTGGGACTGGGGGGTGCCTAGGGGCTCATGTGGTGCTGGGGGCTGAACCTGGGGCTTTGTACAGATGTGTACATTGAAGCCCACTGAGCTATTTCCCCAGCCCAGAGTCTTCTGTTTGTCTGTTTGCTTCGTGGTGGTCTTCTAACCCAGGGCCTCATGCACTCAAGGCAGATGGTCCAACCTTAATTCTCAGCCTCCTGTGGCTCCTGTTTTCAACCCTAGGGGTCGAGTTCTGAACCTTACTCTGTATGATGCCCCCGGTTCCCAAATACCAGAGGAGGAGGGGGAGAGGTGGGGGGAGAGAAGAGGAACGGCAGGGGAATGTACCTGAAGGAGGGTGACATTGGCAAGGCTGAGTCTGAAGAGGTAGTTCCTGCGAAAACAGAAAGGAGGATTGTAAGCCAAGCTGGCTTCTGGTTGGTGCGTGACTCATGCTGAACCAAGGCCCAGGACACACACACTCACACACTCTTCACCACCTTTCTCAGCCAAAAGCCCATTGAATGGAAAGACTCAGGACCTGGACAGGCTCCCGCCTCCCTCGCCTGCCTCCCTGGTCTGTTTCCCTCCACACAAGCCGCCATCTCTCTGGGGTCTGTGACACCTAGAGTCCTATCTGCTTCTCTGACCTCTCCGTGGGACCCTCTGTGTTCCCCCCGCCCCCCTCCCATAATGGCAATCCTGTCCTCCACCTTATACTTCTTCCCCACATGGTCCAGCCTGGAGAAGCTAAGATATTATCGTCATTTTTTGTTTGTTTGTTTGTTTGTTTGGGGTTTTTTTGCCACACCTAGCAGTGCTCAAGGCTTACTCTATGCACTCAGGGATCACTCCTGGCAGGGCTCAAGGACCATATGTGGTGCCAGGGTTCAAACCCAAGTGAACTGTGTGCAAGTAAACGTCCTACCCGCTGTTCTACCTCTCCCACGCACAGATAAGTCATCATCTTTAAACACTACTTTCATTGTCTCAGTCTACTGCTCAACAGTCTTCGATAAGGAAAAGTGCTCACAAAAACCCATAGGCAGATGTTTTATTCCTATTTGTGAAGCCTTGGAAGCAACCAAGAAGTGCTTCAGTAGGTGAGTGGGTAAATGATCGGGCAGTGGCCGAGAGTGGGCTCTTAGTCTGTGCTTGGGAAATGCAACGCTGATGGGGCCCCTGGAGCAGTAGCACAGAGGGGCGGGTATTGGCCTTGCTTACAGCCTCCCGGATTCCATCCCCTGCATCCCATAGGGTCCCCCAAACACCACCAGGAAGCCAGCAGTAATTCCTGAATGTGCAGAACCAGGAGTCACCCCTGAGCATTGAAGGATGTCAAAACCAAACAAAACAAAAAGGAAAGAAAGAAATGTACCGTCAAGGCATGAAAAGATGAGCAGGTACCCGATGTGCATGCTACTGAGTGAGGAGAGGAATGCCCACCTGCAGAAGTCACCTACTGCACACAGCCCGCGGGAAACAGAGCAGCGAGCTCTCCAGGGTGGAGGGCCAGAGGGAGAATAATCAAGGCACAGAGAACGTTTTGGGCTGCAAACATATTCCGTATGACTGTAATGATGTCCAAGGCCAGAATGCCCACTGAGGCACTATGATGTGCGTGGTGATAATGAAGTACCCATGGAGGGTTTTGGGTGCAGGCGATAATGAAGTACCCATGGAGGGTTTTGGGTGCAGTACATGTACCATTCTGCTGGGGGGCATCGATGTGTGGAAGGCTGTGCGGGACGGAGGTAGGGGGCGGGAAGGGGGTTTAGGGGAACTCTTTGAGCCTCCCCTCAAGTTTGCTGTGAACTGAAAACTAGTCTGAAAATAAAAAGTCCTAATTTTAGAATTAAAAAAAAACTCCAAGAACGACGCTGATGGGGCTGGAGAGAGTGTCATGAAGAAAGAGCCTGCCTTGCTTGCTGCTGACCCCAGTTAGATCCTGACACAACAGATGGTCCCCCGAGCCCCGCCAGGAGTGATGCCTGAGCACAAAACCAGGAGTAAGCCCTGAGCACTCCTGAGTGTGCCCCCTAATTCACCTCCCCCTGATAAAGAACGGAGTGGATGCTGAAAGTGTAACCATCAAGCTGCCATCACCTTCATGGGGCTCACAGCCAGGCCATTGGACTTGACAGTGGCAGGGTTGGAGCTGAGCGCCCCATGGTCATGGGGCAGGGCCTGCCAGAGAACTCCAGCCCGGCCACTTGCTGTGGCCTTCTGGGAGCCTGAGTCCAATGGGCCTCTGCCATTCCTATCTCACAGGGCCTAGTGTGTGTGCGTGTGTGTGTGTGCACGCTTGAATGAGCTTGTGCGTGTGTGAATGTGTGTGCATGCATGTCCATGTTTGCAGGCACAAGTGTATGTGCACTGCATGTGTGTGCATGTGCAAGTGTGCATGAATTTTTGGACACATGTATAGGTGTACGTACATACATGTGTATGTGAGTGTGCATGTGCAAGAGTGTGCAGGTGTGTGTGTACGCATCCACGGTGTGGCCGTGTGAGCCTGGGCTTGTGCCCACACACGGCCTTGAGTGATGTCAAGCAGATGATTCTGGGCCTTTCTTCAGCATTTGCTTTTTTTCCTTCTCCCGCCTTTGGCTTTTCTTCTTTTGGTTTCCAAAATATTTAAGAACAATTCCTTTGGAAAGTTCTGGTCAAAGTCAGGTGGGAAAGAGAAATGAGGGGACGGTCTGGGAGGGGCCAAGGAGGCGGGCCCTGCTGGGCTAAAGGGGGCCTCCCCCCCCGGCCAGGCTCCCCCAGCTGTGCTGGGGCTCTGCAGCCTCCCAGCACACCCCTCCTGCAGGTCCTGGCAGAGACTGCCCCCAGCACGCTTCAGGGGCTGCCGCACCCGGACCTGGCTGGAACAATCTGGGTGACAGGGCGTCTTTCTGTTCACCTTTGCTCCTCACACAGCACTCATCACTAGAGCGCAGCTCGTCTTCTGGGCGTGAGAGAGAGAAACCTGCAGCCTGGCCGCCCCTCCCCGAATGAAACAAGCAGCAGAAATGAACCTCCTCAGCCTGGACCCCAGGGCCCAGAAAGGAGGGAAGGGAAAGGAATGTCAGGCAGGAGAGAAGGAAGGGAAGGAATGCAAGACAGGAGAAAGGACACAGACAGGAAAATGACCCAGAGAAAGACACAGACAGGAAAATGACCCAGAGAAAGGGGAGAAAAAAGAAGAATCAACATTTTTCTTTCGTTTGCCCTAAGGGATGTTAAAGGCTGAATCCAGAACTCATTTCCTCTGTTCATCTCTTGCCCTGCAACTTGGGAAAAAGTTGATTCCCTGCAGTGTGTGTGTGTGTGTGTGTGTGTGTGTGTGTGTGTGTGTGTGTTGAGGGTGGAGGAGGGGAAAGGCAGCGTGACCACTGGCTGGTGATTTAACCTGAGCTCCCATTTCCTGGTCCAAACCAGAGATGCTCACCGTCCCCCTGCCCCCGCCCCCCAGCAGATCGCACGAGGCAGTAATTTCTGACACGCCTGATTGACTTCATGTTTTCGACACTTTAGTGCATGTTTGGCACCTGGCAGGCGTCAGATGAGTGGCAGCTTTCAAAATGCTTCAACAACGCTGGAGCGGGGGCGGCAGGCTCCGTGAAGGGGGTGGGGCGGGCAACGGGCGCGCAGGGCAGGATGGATGCTGCTTTCACCCGAGGCGCCGCGGGGGGCCGGGGATGCGTGTGAATCCCTGTCTCTGCGCTGCCTCTCACCAGCAACTGCACCTCAGAACAAGTCAGTCATCCTCACTGCTGGGAAAATGGAGCTGCTCTCTCGTCTATTTGTGGCTAACTGAGTTCTGGATTCGGCCTTTCACATCTAGATTATTCCTCGGAGCATCCACAGACTCACGCCCGGACAGAGGGTCCAGCTTGCACTGGCTGCAGGGGTCCACCCTTTGACCTGTGCTCCTCGACCTTTGGAAGGTCAAGCACACAGCCCTGATACTTGCTTATTTCAGTGTGGTAAAGGGTGGGTCGGCCACGCCCAGCGGTGCTCAGGGCTGACTCCTGGTTCTGCACTCGGGATCACTCCTGGTGGGGCTCGGGGGCCTGTGAGCCAGCGGTTGAGTGGCCAGTGTAAGGCGCGTGCCGACTCACTGGACTCCCTCTCCTCTCCACCCCTCCGCCCCACCCGGTTCCACAGACACGTTTAGCTCCAGCTCCACCACAGTGTGGTGATGTGGATGCAGAGCCGGTGCCCCAGACTTTCCAGGTGCGGGGACAGCCTCAGAGCGCCCACCCAAGACCAGAACCCGGCTCCTCCAGGCTTCCCGTGGTGCTGTGTCCCCGAGCCGTCTCCTTCGCACCAGCCGGGAGGGGATGGGGACGCGCGGTCAGGCCCAGGGGCCAGGCTGCTCTGACACACTGGAGTGAGGCCGCCTTCTTGGCCTGCCACTGGGCAGATCTGCGGGGACAACGAGCGTGGGGCAGATACTGCAGTAGTGGGAGGCCACAGCACAGACTGGCAGAACCATACTCCCGGGTCCAGGCCTTCGGGAAGTATGTCCTTGGCGGTCACCTTCCACCTTCTTCGGGTCGAGATTGATGGCAGGACTGACATCCGCAAGCCTCAGAGTGCAGAGCCCAGCAGACCAGGGGAGGGGTCACACAGGGTTCGCACCCTAGCCTCCAGTTTTTGGTTCAGCAGGTTCTGGGAGGAGCCCTCACACTTGGTGGGGGTGGGGTGGGGCCACACTCAGTGGTGTTCAGGGCTTACTCCTGAGGTCACTGCTGCGAGTGCTGGGGACGGAGTCCAGGCTGGCCGCGTGTACGGCAAGTGCCAAGTTGCTCCTCATCTCTCCTGCTTGAACTTCTTCTAGGCTCCACTGGTACTGCTGGCCCGGGTTCTCTCACTGAGATCAGCCCTAAGCCCCTTCTCTCCAGCGCCGAGGAGCTGTGGCAATATTTCCTCAACGTGGGTGACACCAGTCCCCACTCTAGGATGGGGACACTGGAGTGATGGGGGGCACTAGTAGCCTCAGGTGAAATTGGGGGAGGAGGTACTTTCTGTTCGCTTTAAGAAGGCAGATTTTAGTGGGGCTCTGAAGGACTTTTTTTTGAAAAGGGGGTTGCAGGTCAAAAAACTCTGAGAGCCTGATGTAGGGTTTTGTGAGAATCCCCACCTCCTCCTGCACTCCACAGAGTCTCCGTAAATCCTCCCGCCTAGCGGATTACCTGCAGTACTGACCAGAGGGAAGGGAGAACAGGGCATGAGAGCATGGGACAGGTGCAGGCAGCCCACTGCCAGCAGGGGGCGCCCCGCGCTCCAACAACGAGGTGTGTGCTAGGGGACTGGTAGGGCTGGGGAGGGGGCAGCCTGCAAACGGATGGTGTCCAGTGCCCCTCTGCCTTTGAAGTACGGGGCACCAAGATCTGAAGTTCCTTCCCTGCCTCACCCTGACCCTCACCCCAACAATGCTTTCTTCCATGTCACCAACACGGTGGGGAGATGAGAGAGAGAGAGAGAGAGAGAGAGAGAGAGAGAGAGAGAGAGAGAGCGAGCGCAAGCACCCAGTAGGTCAAGGAGGAATGAGTCCATCCCCGAAAACATCCCCTCCACCCACCACTCCTGGCCCTGCCCCTCTGCACCCATTACCTGGCTCCCACGATGAGCTGGTTCCTGGGAGGGTCGAGGGCGAGCTGGGAGAAATCTTGGGCCCCAGGATAGGTGAAGTTGGAGACCCAGGGCTGCAGGTCTAGGGAGGAAGAGGAGCCTCTTGGTTACCGCGGGCGTCCAGCTGTGCGGGCGTGGGAGCAGACAGGCAGCGGGAAGGCAGGGTGCCCCTTCCCAACAGCTGGGGGCTTTTCATCCTTCCTGGAGGCCTCCCCTCTCCACCCCGATTGCCCCCAGTCACTCCTGGAGATTCAAATCCCCAGACCCTCCCACATCCAGCCCGGGGGAAGCCATGAGGACGTCACATCCTTTTGCTTACCTGCAGACCAGCCCGAAACCCAGCGGTTCCTGCCCGCTGTGCTCCAACATACCATGCGCCCTGTGGCTGGCCTGGCCTCCGCTCCAGCCCTCCCGCCCCACACATGGCAACCAGCTGACCCTTGTGAAGCGCGAATCTGGTCCCGTCCCTCCCCTGTGCTAAGCTCCTTAATAGTGCCCATTTGCCCCCGGCTCCTGTGTGGGCTTTTGGGTGCTGACCCTGTTCCCCAGCTCACGCGTGATTCGGGGACCCACAGCAAGCACGAAGCTCTCTTGCACCCCCCCCCCCCCACTCCATCCCACCACACTCGCCAGGCAAGAGCGTCCTGCAAGCAGATGTCTGCATTTCTGTTCTCTCAGTGATCAGTTCCTAGCCCCACCTGCCTCCACAAACCCCCAAACCAGGGTGACCACTGCCCCGCCATCACCTGAACCCCCAAGCCAGGGTGACCTACCGCCCACCATCACAGCCGCCTTCCTGCTGCTGCCTAGCTTGGTGTGCCCTGGGGGACAGGGAAATTCCTACTTCCTTCTGGGGTGAGAGGGTTGGACCACCCCTTTACTTGGCGCTCAGAGATCACTCCTGATCATGCTTGGGGGCCCATGTGCAGTGCCGGGGGTAAAGTCCAGGTGGACAGGCAGGCAAGGCAGTTACCCTAAGCCCGGCCCTAGCTCTCCGGGCCAAGATCTTGCTTGCGTCTTGAATTCTTAGGGCCACCCACGTTTGGCAGAGTTTAAATGGGTGTAAAAATAATTCTCAGCCCCCTGACATATTTCTGAACAAGAAGAATCAGGTTTCAAGTAAGGCTGTAAGTGGAGGGAGAAACAGAGTTGGAAGGGAGGGTGCATGCTGTGTGTGTGCGTGCGTGCTTTGTGTGTTGTGTGTTCTGTGCTATGTTGTGTGCATGCTGTATGTGTTGTGTGTCTTGTGTGTGTTGTGCTGTGTATATTGAGCTGCGTATGTGGCTATTCTGTGTGTGGTATGTCTGTTGTGCATGTCTTGTGTGGTGTGTGTTGTGCTATGTGCATTATGTGTGTGTTGTGTGTTGTGCTGCATGTGGTATATGTTATGCTCTGTGTGTTGTGCTGTGTGTGGTGTGTTGTGCTGCATGTGTTATGTGTGTTGTATGTATGCCACACTGCGTGTTGTGTGTGTTGTGCTATGTGTGTTGTGTGTGTTATGCCATGTGTTACTTGTGTTATGTGTGTATTGCGCTGTGTGTGTTGTGTGTGGTGTATTTGGGGGGGTTGTGCGGTGTGTGTGTTGTGCTGTGTGTGTTATGTGTGGTGTGTGTGTTTGTGTGTGTGTGTGTGTGCACGCGTGCAGTTCTTTCTCTGAGGCCAAGGCCACAGAGTTTCATGAGGGTGTTAAGGAGCACCGGCAGCCCCCTGTGTGGGTGGCAGGGCAGGGGACGGGCACGTCAGGAACAGTGTGGACCAGCCCTTCCCTGGTGACCCACAGCACCCCTGGACAGCGCCTGCTCAGTCCTCACCTCGCCTCGGGTGGGGTCTGATCCCAGTGACAGAGCAGGGGTGTGGAGGGCTGCTCAAAAGAGGGGAGGAGAGCAGGGGGGCCCAAGGCCCGGCGCCTCCCCCCATCGCTCCTCAGCCGCGGCTCGCAGAGGCCCAGAGGAGAGTGCGTGCGAGCGTGCGTGAGGGGGTGCGTGGAGTCCTGGGGAAATAAATCATTGCTCGTTATCCCTCCACCCAGAGTAAAAGCAGCCCTTCGTTTCTGCACGACAGGCAAATACTTAATCGCTCCCTGGAGAAAGGGAAGTTTCTCGAGTTGGATGTTTTTCAGAAAACTGTGATATGCATGATTTTCGAGCAAAGAAGAAATTCTGCAGCAAAATGAAGCCCCCTCCTGGGCCTGCCTCTGCCCCCAGCAGGTGACGTGGTAAGGCCTGCTTGGTAGCTGTAATGGCATCTGGGCAACATCAGGATCAGGAGTGAGTGGTGCTGGCTGTTTGTAGCTGATCTCAGAAAGCCTGTTGGGCTATTAAACTACCTCAGGGACTGGCCAAGAGGCCTCCCCCTCCAGGAAGTCTTTCTGGATCATAACTTTGCAACCCTGATCTAATGTGATTCCTTCCCACTGTTCCTCCACGCCGTACATTCCACTCACTCTCAGCATGCCCTTTCTGGGAGGAGAGAGGGAAGGGGTGATGGGCTCGCCTATCTCCACACACAGGGGCTCCCCAACAGTCGGCGGTCAGGATGCTAGCTCTCTCCTCCTCCCGAGGGGGCATTTAGATGGGCACAGTGTGCCCGGTCAGCAGCAATGCCAGGTGTTGTCAGTGCGGAATCCCCGCGGTCCTCTCCTGAGGAGGCAGGGGCAGAGGCAGGGGTGCCGTGGGGAGGGGTGGGGGGACGCAGGCGGCTCCTCCATTTCTGCGCCCTGTGTGGGAGGGGCAGGGCGGAGAGGCCGCTCTCAACCCCGAGCACGTCCCGAGCTCCGCGTGCATGAAGCCGGCGGACGGCAGCTTTAAGAGAAAAATGACATTCTCCATGACGCGCCTGTGATTTTAATTAGCGCCAATTCAATTACCCACTTTATGGATCGACCGCTGGCTCCGTGAACACACACTGCTCCCGCCTGCGCATGAAAGGCGACGGAAGGGGGTGCGGCTGCAGAGACCCCCAGCCCAGCCCGCCCGAGGAGGCCCAGGGAGAAGGTTGCATGGGACAAGACCCTGGAGCCCATCGGATGCTGCACCCGGCCGCCCTTCCAGGGTAGTTAGGGGTCACCGGGAGACCAGGCAGGCAGGGGAGGGGGACACGCATGACCTGGACTGCCCTGCGCGCTGGGTCACTGCCGGCACTTGGCAGGAATGAGTCCCCAGGGTGTGCTCAGCAGTGCAAAAACCTACGGGGAGATGGAGCTGACTGCCACCTGCACTGGGGGCACCTTGGGGAGACCTGGGCACCCCCAGACTCCTGCGAGGACCCCAGCACCCAGCTCCACTCCCCGCATTGTGCAGGCCCCAAATCCAGAGACCATCGCAGGCTCTGCTGAGGGAGGCCTCGCTGGGTCCCCAGCCCTGCAGGGTCCCCTGAGCACAGCCAGAAGCCACCCCTAGCACTGCTGCGATGCGGTCCCGAAACAAAAACAAGCAAAACAAGGAGTAAGTTTGGAGAATGTGTAGGGAAACCCAAAGCTACCCACGTGGGGGAGGGGGCTGAGGGGAGCCCGGAGGGTGGGAGGAAGAGCTGCGATGTGACCTTGCTCCAGGCCGCCCGTCCTGGGTGACTGGCCATCTCTGCTGCCAGGGTCCGAGGCCACTGTGACACGCCCATGCCCACTGTCCCTCATTCCTTTACTCTGTGTGAGGGTAGGTGGACACGTCAGTTGAAACAAGCTCCATCTGGAGAGCACTGTCCAGGGAGTGGCCTCAAGGGCACACCTCTCGTTTCTGCAGCCCCCTCCCCAATTTGTTCCAGTAGAGATGCATGGGGGTCAGGGTCTCTGCTCTCCTCCATTGCTCCTGCCCCCCTCAGCCAGACCCAGAGGGTCCACACAACGCCTTGTGAGACTGTCCCTCAGAGCTGCCGTGCTGGCGCCCTGCTCAGTCCCTGCCTTCAGGAACAGCCACCAGCACAGGAGGGAGGGGCAGGGCTTCAGGGTGCTGTGCTTGGTCGTTGATGGTCACTGCTGACTTACTTTAACCTGCTGAAGCCTTTCAAGCCTGGACCCCAGCTCAAACAAGACAGAACTGGGGACTGCTGGGAGGCCCTGTCTGGACCTGGGGGACAGTGCTAGCAGGGACGCCGGTCAACCTTCCTGGGTCCCACGTGCTGCCCTGGCCCCACCTGTCCCTCTCCCGCTGGCCCCTGGGAGTTCTCTCTCCAGTCGTCCTGGTCTCCTTCTCACATCTCGGCTCTGGCTGTGCTTCAGAAAACCCGCTGGCCGCCTCCTCCTGCCAAGGGTCCCCCTGAGTTTAAGCCCTGCGTCCCTGGCCTCCACCCTCCCATCCCCTCCACTGCGAGGATATCACAGGCCTTAGGACACCACAGGCCTAACGACACAGCGATGGGTCCGGAAGGATGGGTGGGATTCTCCCGCCACCGGGGCCCCCAACAGGCTAACAGGCCATGGGAGAACATATGGGATGTGAGCTTGTTTCCTCTTAGAGGCTCATCAAATGTACAAGCTACTTTTAGAAACTCTCGTGAGAACCCAGGGGCCCCTCGGAGCAGGGCCAGCGAGGCACATTCGCGGGTTGGGAAACACTCGAGAACAGCGCTCTCATGCTCCCCAGCAGATGGGGAGATTAGTCACCAGGCCCCTTCCCTGGGGGTCCCAAGAGCCCAAAGACAGGCATCCCTGGAGCTGTCTGCAGCCCAGGGAGGTTTGCCAGACAGCCCCCGTGATGAGTCATCTTCATTCTCGCCCTTCCAGGGAAGCCAAGAAATGAAGCTCACGCTTCCAAAAGAGCCAGAGCGTGGGACCACCAGCCAGACCTTGGCCAGCCCACTGAGCCGTCAGCAGAGGAACCCCCGGAAGACAATGCGCCCCACCCCAGTCACTTAGCTCCAACACAAACAACTGAGCAGCGGAGTCTAAACCCTCCAGCTGGCTTCCCGCCCTTGGACGCAGCACCCAGAGGGAGCATCTCTGAAGAGAGAGCGACGGGCCTGAGCAGCACATGGGACCCCGCTGTGTCTCACCTCAGCACCTCAGCCCTGAGGAAGCAGAGAAGGGCCGTGTGGGGGGAGGGTCTCACCTGCGAAGGCCACGGTGGGGTGTTCCCTGGGGGTACACAGAGACTGCTCCCCGCTGGGCTCGCTGGAGAGATCCTGGGAGCTGGAGAGGTGGAACAGCAGCAGCGTGAGGCTGGGCGGCAGCAGTGCTCCCGGGAGCACCATGGCGGGCCGCGGCGGGCCGAGCTCCTGGAAGCAGGCCGGGCAGACCTGCAAAGCAAACACCATCTCACCGCAAATCCTTAGGGAATGAAGGTAGCAAGGCGCAGGCCCGCCTAACAGCCTTTTGTGCAGGGTAGACATAAAAATACGTGTTCCTATGTCCTTGGATTGGCATTCATATATGCAAGGAGAGAAAACCACAACAAACTTCAATAAAGAGGCTGGGGGTCAGGTATCTCAGTGGTTGAAACACCTGCCTTGCATGCATCCACCCACTAGGTCGGGGGGTAGTTGTCAGTGATGAGATGGGGTGGGTTGGTTTGCTTGTTTTTTTCATACATCTTTATTCTGTTTAGTATAGCTTAGTCTGCTCCATGCAAAGTTATAGATCATATCTTGAAAGCTAATTTCCCTTGGAATGGTGTTCTGGATAAAATTGACAAATGATAGAGGTTTTTTTTTTCCCTATTATGATCCCAAGATGACTTCAAACTTGTTTTAATGATAAAGGATGATATCTAAGGAGTTTAATAAATGGAGCTAGGACACAGGAGTAAGTTATTTGCAAAAAGATAAATTTGAATCTGCAATTCATATTTTATACTAGGAAAAATTCCAACTGGATCGAAGATTTAAATGTTAAGATTAAAGCTATAAACACACTGGAAGAAAATGTGGGCAGAATTTCTTCTAACATCAGAGTGAGAACTCATGATTCAAAATCCAGGAGTTAGGCAAGAAATGATCGGCCAACTTTACATCACAAAATAATAAAACGTCTGCAGGTCCTCCTTTCCCCAGCCTGCAACAAACATCCAGCAAACTCAGAAGGCAAATGACAAAATGGAAAAACCAAATCACACTTCGCGCAGAGAAGCAGCAAGAACACATGAGAATCAAGAAGAAAAAGATCAATCACCCAACTGAAGTGTGAACCCCCAAATACACACGCAAACAGGGCTCCCACGCCTGAAGGACACTTATTCTGACTCATCAACGCAGCACCAAGTCAAGCTTCAGGTAGAGATGCCACAGCAAGTACCTCAGCTTGATGACACCCCTTTGTAAAGGCTGTGGGAGAAGGGACACCTCCTAGCCTGTGGGTGGGCCTGGGGAAGGACACCTCTCTGTGGACAGGGACCAGGCAAGTCTGGGCACAAGACAGAGGCCTTTATCCTTTCGTCTCTCTTCTGGGTGTCTAGACTGAAAACGCCACTCAAAACATGGCGCTGGACCACATCCATCCACAAGGTGTGATAACTCTGTCACAAGGTAAACGCAGAACATAACAAAACCTCCTAGCAGTTGGGCTGGAGGGACAGTACAGCGGGCTATGCTTGGTCTGAGACCGAGCATATGTGACACCACGTATGGACCAGAGCCTCACCCGGGGCCACTCCTGAGCACCACTGCCTGTGACCCAACCTCTCTTCGACCAAAGAAAAATAACAGTAAAAGTGAAAACTGCATAGTTGTCTTACAGAGCAATTTTTTGGACATTTGATCCAATTAAATATTTGGCCTTGTGTTTTATTCAGTCTGTTTTCTTTTAACTTCTCTGGTAATCTACTTGGCTGAACTCTGCATAAGCACCCATCTGCATCCGATTGTTGACTGGAAGCGAAAACCTGCTCCTTCATCTCGGAGAAACAAACGGTCCCATGTGCAAAGTGACTTGTATACAAGATGACTCCTTGTGGCTTTCTTTGAAGTACCAGAAGTCAGGAAGTAACTAGATATTTAGCAACAGGAGGCTGCTTGCACAAGCTGCGATGTACTTGGTAATGGAATACAGCACTGGAGATGAATGATGAATTTCTCTACATTTCAATACAGAGGAACCCTTAGGGCAGTGAAGATAGCAAGGTGCAGACCAGCTGAACAGCCTTCCGTGTAAAAAGATGGTAGACGTAAAAGTGCATGTTTTTATTTCCTTGATCAGCATTCACATACACTGGGAAAGCAGACCACAACGAGTTTCGATCAAAAGGCCGGGTCAGATTCAGATAGCTCAGTGGCTGGAAACACCTGCCTAGTGAGCATCAAGCGAGTTCAATTCGCAGTGCCACACATACACCAGGTAGGATCTTGGCAGTTCCATTGCCTTTGATGCCTGTTGCAAGTATTTCTGCTGTACTGCAGGCAGGAGTGTGTGAGCAGCACAACTCACAGGGCCTGATCCCCAGGTAAGCATCACTTAGCCTGACTTCTGGGAAGCAGGAGTGTGAGTGCTGCAGTGACCCCAAGAGCTGTGACTAAAATGTGTGTGAGCGCCACGGCGGACACGCTCATGGGCAATCACCCCAGTCATGGAGCATGACCCGGAGAGCGTGCCACCCCCAGTTGGCACACCACAGTCATCCATGACAAGCAGCAGCAATAAAAGAGTGGAAGAGAGGAAATAAATAAAATTAGTTGGTAACATGAATTAAAAGGTTTGGGGGCTGGAGTGACAGTCCAGTGGGCAGGGTGTTTGCCATCCATGTAGCTGACCCAGGTTTGATCCCCGGCATTCCATAAGGTCTCCCCCTGAGCACCTCCAGGAGTAATTCCTGGGTGCAGAGCTAGGAGTAACCCCTGAGCATCACCCGGTGTGACCCAAAATAAAAATTAACAAAAACCCAAGCAAACAAGCAAAACAAGAACCAATAAAATATCTTTTTATAGAATAAAAGTAAAAAAGTTTTTTTGGTGTGCGTGTGTGTGTGTCTTTGGGCCACACCCAGCAGTGCCTAGGACTTTCTCCTGGCACTGTGCTCAGGAATCACTTCTGAGAGCTCAGGGGACCCCCCATAGTGCTGGAATCAGAATATTTTCACTTCTGGGTACTGACTGTGTTTGCTAGTACCTGGGAAATGAAACTCAGAAGCTAGTTATTGCATGCACAGGTGTTGCCACAGGACCAGGAGGCGGCTCCCGCATTTCTCCTGGGCCCCATCCCACCTAGACCCCCACATCACTCCTACGTCCCCATGCCATGGAGGGCCTCCCTGGTGTACTGCCAGGATGGGGAACTGGAAGGGAGGACTGGATCAGGCACCCAGCCAGACACGGGGGGCCTGGGCCTTGAAGTTAGGGTGCAGGGGGCTAGTGGGTGAGGGATGCCAAAGGTCTTTTTCTTTTTCTGTTCTTCTTTTCTTTTTGGGGGGGTGGGGGCAAGTGCCCATCCAGTGCTGCTCAGGGCTTATTCCTGGCTCTGTGCTCAGGGATCACTCCCTGTGGGGATCATACGACATGCCAGAGATTGAACCAGCGTTGACCATGTGCAAAACCAGCGTCCTAACCACTGTATCATCTCTCCGGCTCCCCCAAGAGTGTTTCTGACCAGCTTCCCCAAGGCACCAGTACCCTGGGGGACCTTCTTCTCAGAAACTCATGGCCCTGGGCCTCTCTGCTCCCTACCTTCCTCTTGCACCATGGTGGAGGGGTAGCACCCTGCCCGCCAGAGAGGAAGGCACAGGGCTATGGCTGCAGGGACACACAGAGCCGCCAGCAGAGCCCCCTTCTCCTGCCCGCCCCTCCTGCACCCACGAGTCTTAGTCCTGCTGTATAGGACTCTTTCCCCCCAAAATATTTTATTATAGCAGCAGGATTTACTGAATTGTCCATAATACAGTTGTTTCAGGCATTAAATGTTCCAACACCAATCCTGCCACCCTCCCTCCGATGTCCCCAGCTTCTCGCCCACTACCCCAACCTGCCCCCTTGTAGATAAACACAGATGAACTCACTTCCCGTTGCTTGTTACAACACAAAGGCGAATGATGGAACCATCCCAGCTGGGACCAACAAGAGTCCATGGGTCACTGCTACATCCCTGTGGCGGTACCAAGTGGCTGGGGCCTACCGCTCCACGTTGCCGTTGAGACTCACTGACCCTGGTGGGCCCCGAGCAACCTTCCCATCAGGTTTGCTGTGACCCACCTGGGCCGACAGTGCTGGGAGACTCTGAGATATCAGTCCAGGAGCTACAGCCCTGGGTCGATGTGGTCCTGGCAGCTTGGGGAGGCTGTGCTGTGTGGGAGGGTGTCGAGTATGGCTGGGGCTGGGCTCCAGGCAGGAAGAGGATCTGCTGCCCCCTCCCCAGAGTTCTCGCACCCACCAGCCTACCTGGGGACTTTGGGGTATCATGTTTTTTGGAGGCTTGGTGCTAGGCCGTTTCCCCTGCTCCCCCCGCCCCCTGCCCCGGGTTCCCTCATCCTCAGGCTCATACTCTGCCCCTGCACTCTGGCCACTCTTAGCAGAGACCCCATACACACACAGCACGCCCCACCTTAGTGATGTGCAGAGCCGTGGCTTCCCACTGCCTGGGGTGCAGCGCGTGTGCCCTGCCTGCTCCTTGGGCAGCCTGGGTTCCAGGGCAGCTCATAGAGAAACCCTTTGCTTCTCCCAGGCCTCTCTGCTCACGCCTGGAAGGAGACGGTTATCAACAGCCCAGGCGAGGCAGAAGCGTTACTGCCTGCAGGGTCCACACAACGCGGCGGGGAGGGAGGCCTAGGCAGTGGGGCCAGAGCAGGTCCTGAGTCCAGAACATTCCTGCCAGACGCCTCCCATGGGCCTCTCCTCCCCCATAGACCCTGGCTCCTGCTCAGGCAGTGCAGGGCTCCATCCCACAGGCAGGAAACGGGAAGGACAAAAAAGGGGGGGAGGGAAACGCAGGAGCCATAGCACAGTGGAGAGGGCATTTTCCTTGCATGCAGCCAACCTGCATTCGACCCCCGCATCCCATATCATCCCCTGAGCATCATCAGGAGTCATTTCTGACTGAGTGAAGAGCCAGGAGTAACCCCTGAGCATTGCTGTGCATGGAGAAAGAAAGAATGAAAGGAAAAGAAAGGAAAGGAAAGGAAAGGAAAGGAAAGGAAAGGAAAGAAGGAAGGAAGGAAGGAAGGAAGGAAGGAAGGAAGGAAGGAAGGAAGGAAGGAAGAGAAAACGGGAGAGACAAGGCAAGGATTTTGTTTTTTGAGAGGGAGGCACCCTCCAGCCCTGAGGTCGCTCTCTTCTGATTCCAGCAGTCACTGCCCCCCCACCCTCCACCCTACCAGCCCCAGCCCCTGCCGCCCCTTGCCAGAGATCTGCAGAATGAGCTGGACCACACGGTTCCACTTCACCCCCGGCACCTCGGCACGGAGTTCCCTAATCAGGGCCCGGGCAGAGCACAAAGGGCCTCAGTGCACACGTTGCACATTGGACACCAAGGTTCCAGCCCCACAGAGCCCCTGAGCACTATCAGGATTGACCCCTAAGCATTGGACTGGGAATAGCTCCCGAGCACCATGGGATACCACCCACAAACAAAATTCCCTTTGTTCAGTTGTCCTCCCTGCCCCCGGCTGAGAATGTCGGCTGTCTACCTGGTGCCTCTGGACGTGACGTAAGTTATCATCTCTCCAGACCTCAGCCCCTCGGAACAACCACGGCACGGGATGCTGCCCATCCTCCACCTGCTCCCCCCACTCCCCCGCCAAGGTCTGACTGCCAGGATACCCGCACCCCTGCCCCAGGCCCAGACAGCCCAGTGTGGCCAGCTCGGGGGCTCCAGGTATGGGTCAGGGGCACATCAGTCTTCCCAGGTCTCCCAGTGCCTGAATGATACAGAAGCCCCCACCAGGTGTCTGTGTGAGTGACCCCCATGCCCCATCCGTGCAAGCACTCCTGTCACAGTTCTTAAGTAACATTTTGTCCCTCAGTTCCCTCCTGAGTCAGGAGCTCCTAGTTACTCTGGCTGGTCCGCCGGGGTCCTGGCATAGGACAGCTACTGTGTGAGCAGCAGAACGGGCACAGGAAGGTAGAGACAAGCCAGGACTGGGTCTCCCCTCCAGGGGGCAGCAGAGGAGGACGGGAGCCCCAGCCAGCAGCGCAGGGACCAGAGAGCGAGCTGGAAGGGGGGCAGGCCTGACTGGGAGAGGCTGGGGGCCTTCTGGGAGACGAGTGTCTCCTCTAGGGAGGGGATGGCAGGGCAGCTCTCCCCCGGGTCTCTCTGTCCTGAGCTGGGCCATCAGGCCCTCCAGGGTTCCAAGGGAGAAAAGGAGAACAGGGTGTTGAGGGATGGGCCTGGGGTCTGGGGTACCTGTGATGGGGCAGATTTCCATAAGCCTGAGCAGTCAGGAGTACAAAGAAGAATGGCGAAGTCCCGTGTCCCCAAGACTGTTCAGCTCTTTTGAGAAGAGCCTTCAACACACTAGGTGGCACGGCTTCTTCAAGTTCTCCATTGTTGAAAACGATCTCACCTCCAACCACAGGTCAAAGGGATGCATGCTGCCAGTGCTTCATCTCCACACCTGCTCCATGTCTTATCACTACAGTGCACAAGTCTTATCACACACACACACACACACACACACACACAACTGGGGGGTGGGAAGGAGTACAGGACTAAGGCGCTTGTCTTGCATGCAGAACCTGGGTGTGATCCCTGGCACCACATACTGTCTGCCAAACCCACGAGCAATGATCTCTGAGCATAGAGCCAGGAGTAAGCCCCGGACAAAGCCAGAAGTGACCCCAAACCCAACCCAAGATGAAACGAACCAACCACTGCCAGGGAGGAAGCTTGGGGTCAGGAGTGCGTCCTTCTAGGCAGAAGACACAGGGGTGGGGCCAGGGCAATAGCACAGAGGGTAGGGCGTTTGCCTTGCACGCAGCCGACCCAGGTTCGATTCCCAGCATCCCATATGGTCCCCTGAGCCCGCCAAGAGTAATTCCTGAGTGCAGAGCCAGCAGTAACCCCCGAGCATCGCCGGGTGTGACCCAAAAAGAAAAAATATTAAAAAAAAAAAAAAAGAAAAAGACACAGGCTTGGGTCCCTGCACTAGGAGGCTCCCCAGGACCTTCAGGAGTGGCCCTGGTGGCTCCAGCTCCAGCTCTGCTGTCTCTTAGCTCTGAACTGCTGGAGCTGGTTGAATGAGTGTTTCCAGGACCAGCCACCCAGGACCCCTGCTTAGGACACTCTCTCTGCCTCTCTCCGCCCCCACCCCCCAAAAAAAGGAACCATCAAATTCTCTGGCCTGTATGAAGTGCCTCTAACACGAGGGTCAGGGCTGTCTTTGCGGAGGACCTTGAAAAAGCCAAGTGGGCCCTGGAGGTGACAGAGAGTGAGGATGGGGGTAAGACTCACTGGGGTGCCAACACCTTCCAGGGGCCAGTGCCAGCCCTCTCCTGGACTCTGACTTCATCAGTTTTCAGAGCTCTGTACCTATCCCTTTAAAACAGCTTTCTTGTTCTTGCTGGAGCCAGGAGGACATGAGTCAGTCTGGAGCCACCTGCTCCGGTGACAGCCTCTGTGCCAAACACGCTAAAAAATCTGTGTCCAGCGTTCTGATATGTTTGTCTGATAGGCATTGAAATAATTCTAAAGTGTCTCGTATGGCAAGAAGCCGTTCGTTTGATCTTCCACAAGACTGGAAGGCGCCAAGCCAAATCCTGGTCCTGGGCCACCAGACCTGGGTGCAAATCTCCATTTCATCACCTGGAAAGTAAAGCTGGTGGTCCCGTGCCTTAGAGAGCCTGCTTACAGCCCCCCAATTAGGCCTGGCACAAAGCAGGAACTTCGTGAAATTCCTCCATACAAATGTTTATTGTTGTTGTTGCTGTTTGGGGCCATACCTGGCAGTACTCAAGACTTGCTTCTTACTCCTGGCTCTGTGCTCACTCAGGGTCACTCCTGGTAGGGAACCATATGTGGTGCCAGAGATCAAATCCAGGCAAGCTGCAGGCAAGCCAAATGCCTTACGCCCTATACTATCTCTCCAACCCCTTAAATAGGAATGTTTTTTAGATTTACTATTCCAATTTCAAATGCCCATAACAAAGATTTTATAGTTTAGGTGACATGGTCACAATGGTGCTTACCATTGAGAGTTTTGATAGAAGCACACCCAGTCACCATCAAAGTAACAAAGCCCTCCTTCTGTCATTTCATCACCCCACCTTCTCCCCTGTAGGTGGGGTGATGCAGTCAGACTGTAGTCAGACTTGACCAGCTGCCTCACAGATGCCTCAAGGTCACCAATTCAATAACTGAGTATTTACTGAGCAGCTAGTACATGCCAGGCCCTGTCTAAACGAAGCTAATGGGGCAGAGGGGTGGAGCTGAGGGGGGCACAGGACACTGGCAGCCTAGTGGGGAGAAGCGCCCGGGACAGAGCTGGGGCAGGACTGGGGGTCCAGTGAGGCCCTGCCCTGGCCTGCACTGGGGCTGCCGTCACTAGAGCAGCAGTGGATGCTTAGTAGGGGCAGGGAAGCCCAGAACCACTGACTCCTGCTATTGGGGGAAGTCTCAGTGACAGGACACGTTTTCCCAAATCATGGGCAAGCACTTCTTCCGCCTTCTCCCCCACTGCTGCCCCCGTTCCCTGCGGGGCCTGGTAAGCGTCCCTGGGATGCAGGCCAGACACATGTGCACGCAGGTGGCAGGCATGGACCATGCAAGCAGCTCAGGCCTTCCGCGGGACTTCTCCAGGGCCCCCCTCCCAGCACAGTGAGTGAGGAGGATTCGCTGGAGCCCTGGGATGGGGGAGTGCTGAGAGGCACAGGGTGCGGAGGGCCAAGGCAGCACCGTGGGTCTGCTCTGGGTTACAGAGGGAGCTCTGCTCTCTCCGGGGTGTGGGAAGGATGAGGCAGACTAGGGCAGGGTGCGTGCGTGTGTGAGTATGCATGTGTGCATGCGTGTGTGTGTGAGCATGTGTGTGTGAACAAGTGTGTAAGTGTGTGTACATGCATGTATATGTGCATGTGTGTGCAGTGTGTATGTACGTGTGTGCCTACGTGTGTGTGAATGTATGCATATGCATGTGCGTGGTGTGTATATGCATGTGTGCGTGCGTGTGTGCATGTGTGTGTGCGTGTGTATATGCATGTGTGCATGTGTATGTGCGTATGTGTGCATGTGTGTGTGCTGACTCCCCCCTAGAGCCCACATGACCTCCAGCAGGCACCCCCTGGCCTGCTGTGCCCCGTCCCCATTTGCCCAGACATCCTGCGTGGGGAGAGTCTGGACGCCAGGCCCCAGCACCAGCATCTCAGCTCCCGCTCAGACAGTGTCGGGGCAGAAAGGTGGAGAATGGGCACTGGTGGAGGGATGGGTACTCGATCACGGTATAACTGAAACCCAAGCACAAAAATTTGTAAGTCTACAATGTACCTCATGGTGTTTGACTAATAAAAATTTTAAAAAAAAGAAAGAAAAAGAAAGGGGCCCAGCCCCCCTCAGGTCACAGCCTGGGGTCCGGCAGAGCGGAGGAACCAGGAGTAATGACCAGGAACGAGACTGGGGAAAGTTGCAGGAGGCGAGTGGGGAGAGCCGTGAGGACGCCAGTGGCCAGGAGTCTGAGAGGCCTCTATGGGTGGGAGAGTCCGAGCAGCACCTCAGGAAGGAAGGACGCACTCAAGGAGCCACCAAGGACACAGGCAAAGGCTTGGCCGACTCCCCTGGGACCCCAGAGCCCGGAGTGAGGTTGTAATGGGCACAAGCAGAGAGCAGCCGGAGGGCTCTCCTGCTGCACGGAGACGGGGGGGGGGGGGGGGGGGGGGGGAGTCGGGAGGGTGTGGCCCGAGCTTAGCTCTGGGAAGTTTAGATGGCGGGACACGTGGCGGGGACACACGGCTAGGACACGTGGCCAGGACGGCTCAGCCATGCCGCCTGCCCACAGGGCAGCTCCACAGACTGGAACCCTGCACGTTTTTTGAAAGAACCCAGAGAGCAACCCTTGAACTTGGTCCTGGGATCAGGCCCCAGCCCCCTCGGGGGCGGGGGGAGGGGGGGGACAACTGGGGGGGAGGGTGCTCCAGGCAGGAGGCAGGGAAACCAGGACTTCCTTCCTCTTTGGAGGGATCCCCAGGCTGGGAAAAGGGGGACCCGGGAGCCTCCTTCCTCCAAATAGACAGCCAGGAGGCAGGAAGAAGAGAACAGCGACTCGACCCTGACCCAGGAGGTGAGATCTGCTGCTGGCAGGTAGCTGGGGGTGAGCACTGTGTGTGCCCAGAGCAGAATCCAGAGGGCCCCAGGGGCCTGGCCGGTGACTAACAGTCGGAGAGGCCAAGCTCTGGGTGGAGGGCTTCAGTCCTCCCTGGAGGGAGCTGGGTCCTCCTTCCTGGCACCCTCTGGGCCCTGCCGGCAGCCTGCAGCCCTGGGTCTGACCTGACTTCCCGAGGCTTCCCGAGGGAGGTGCCTTCTTCTGTAAGTGATTCCACTGACTTCCTGCTGCCAGGTCAGCCTCCTGTGGCTAGGGTGGGGAGCGGGGGAGGGCCAACTCTTCCAGGTCCCTCAGGCTCCTGAGAGCAAATCCCAGCGGCATCCCCAGCAGGACAGACCCCAGGCGCCCAGCCCCACGTGCCCACCGTGCCCACCGCCACCTGACAGCCACCAAAGCTCCGGCAGGCCCCAGGCCAGCAGGTCCCAGAGGGTGGGAGGGAATCAGCATCCCCCTCTGTCCCCACCCCACACTCAGCCTCCTGCAACCTTCGGAAAGGGGCTCGGCAAGCGAGGCACCTCCTCCCTGCCCCCCCCCCCACGCCTCCATTCAAAGCCTCCACTTGGCAGCCAGCCTGGGAGAGGGGGAGCAAAAGAGAAGGGAAAGAAAAGAGGAGGAAATGGAGGGAAAGCACAAACAGGAAAGCCGCATTCTGTCTGGGCTGGGAGGGGAGGGACGGCGTGGGGGACCCTCCCCACCCCCACCCGCCAGAGGCCACCAAATGCCTCTTCCCACCCACCCGTCCACTCACCCGGCAGGGGCAAGGCTAAGCCCAGCTCAGCACAAAGGTAAGATTGAGAAGCGGAGCCCTCCCCCTGCCCTGAATAGGCAGATTGGATACGGATTTTCCTCCTTTCTTCCCCTTTAGACCATCTGGGCGGCTGGGCCCAGGGAAGGGCGGGACGGGTGGGCAGGGCGGGCTTGGAGGGAGTTCCCTTGCTCCCTTCAGTGCTGGGGCCTGTCCTAAGGGCCGGCAGGTTTCTGTCTCTCTGCTCTGTGATCTCGGCTGAGCTGGGCCCAGTGCTCTGGTCTCTTACCTCAGTCACCTTCACAGATGCCCAGTCTGCACCTGTCCCCCAGTGCTCCTCAGTCCCACCTGCCAGCTCCACCTGCTCCCCCCTCCCTTCGGGGTGCAGTTAAACTCAGGGGAGATACCTAGAACAGAGCCATCTGCTCAAGTTCAGCATGGACAGCTCTTCAAGCGCCACTTAACTCAGCCCCACGTTCTTTTCGTTTTTGTTTTGGGGCTACACCCATGAGCCTTTGGGGGCTCTGGGCTCAGGGGTGACTCCTGGTGGTGCTCAGGGATAACATGTGATGCTGGGAACCAAACCCGGGTCTCCTTCATGCCAGGCATGTGCTCCGGCTGAACTCTCTCTCTCTCTCTCTCTCTCTCTCTCTCTTGCCCCTCAACCGTGTGTACGTTACAGGCGAAGGTACAGGTGTGAGAACTCAGCTGCCGTTCACGGTCAGCAAGGAGCCGGCAGAACTGAGATTAGAGAACAGCAAGAGCTGAGATGATGCCAGCATGCACCAGGCAGCATAGGCCCAGAGAACTGCAAATTAACCCGGTGTAGTGGGGACTGCTTCATTTCCATTTCATGGGGAAACTGAGGCTCGGGCTTGTGAAGTAACATCAAATGGCACCTGACTCGAAACCCAGATGAGGGGCTGGAGAGACGTGGATGGGGGCCTGGCACGCAGCCCAGCCATGCTCCATTCCTGTTCTCATACATTCAGGGTCCCCTGAACAGAGCTAAGAGTGATCCCTGAGCACCTCTGGGTGTGGGTTCCAAAGCCAGGCTGTTTTCTCTGACCCACTCTCCTGAGTGGGGGGGGCAGCTCAGGCGACTCCAGGGATGAGTTGCAGATGGTGGAACCTCTTACACGCTTTTCCTAATTAATCTGTGTTTGTGATCAGGGCCCTGGGCTTGCCCCAGAAGCAGCTGTCACCGCGCACTAAGCTGGAAACCAGTGCCTGGTCGCCCGGGAGAACAGGGCTGGGGGTGGGGGTTGGGGGCACCCACCTTCCAGGGAGCTGGCCAGGGCTGACCTCAGTGTGGTACAGCTGAGAGGACTGGGGGTGGGGGAGCACATGGGGTTCGCGCCTCTTGCCCGGGAGCATGGTGAAGGGTGGAGGCAATAGCAAACCAGAGAAAGCACGTCAGCGGAATTTTCCGACCCTCCACTCGACTTGACTGCTTTTCTAAGGAAAAGGAGAGCAAGGGTGGCTTGCCTTTCGTAATTGCTGGCACGAAACAGCTAAGGATGGTGCCAAACACAAATCAGGCTTATCTATTCATTAGCGCAGACTCCTTCCTGCTCCCCACGGCACGCGCTCTCCCAGGAAACATTTTGCTATCAGACACTCAGGTGCTGCACAAAACGAAAATTGCGTTTGCAAACAGCCCACCGCGCCAACGCAGACAGCAAACCAGGACTGGCCTAACTTCCTTGGGTCTCCATGACCGAGTCCCTTGGTCCATGAACCTCGGTGGGGAGGGTCCCTGCCACTTACTCACTCTTTCAATCTGACTGTTCAGGGCACTCTCCCCTCCCTCTCCCCCTCGCTCTCCCTCTCTCTTTCCCTCTCTCTCTCTCCTTTTCTCTTTTCCTCCCTCTTTCACCCCCTCTCCCTCCCTCTCTCCCTCCCTTTCTTCCCTCCCTCTCTCCCCTCCCTCTCTCGGTCTCTCCCTCCTCTCCCTCCCTCCCTCCCTCCCTCCCTCCCTCTTTCCCTTCCTCTTTCTCCCTCTCTCCCTCTCATCCTCCCTCTCTTTCCCTCCCCTCTCTCTCCCTCCCTCCCAATCTCCCTCTCTCTCTCCCTCCCTCTCTCCCTCTCTCCCCTCCTCCTCTCTGTGTTGGAGGTGGGGAGGCACTCCCAAGCCCAGGAAGCCTGGGGGCTCCTTTTGGCCCCAACAAGAAAGAGCCATAAGCAGCAGCGGGCCCTGGTGCCTTGGCATGCAGGCAGAGGGCCACAGCCAGGAGCTCTCTCCCTTGTCCCCTTCACTCTGAGAGCTGCAGGGAGGGCGAGGCCTGTGCGAGGACACTGACCCTGCACCGCCTGTGCTGGTGGGCTGAGGGGAGCAGTGAAGACAAGAACTGCTGGAAAGAGCCGGCAGCCCACGATGCCTCTTCTAGATTTAGAACTCCCCCACCCCTTTCGAAAGGACTGAAGAGTCAAAAGTCCCGTATGCTGCGTGTTTGCAGCCGCAGGCCGGCAACCAACGCGAGTACCAGAACGGGTCTGTGCACACAGGGGGCACCCCAGAAGTCAAGTGAGTCTGGGTGCCGGCCCTGGGCAGCAGACTGCAGGACAGAGGTGCAGGGACAGAAAGCAAAGGGCCTGGGTCAGGCAGCACAGTGGGCAGGGCTCTGCCTTCCTCGCGGCCGGCTGGGGTCATCCCTGTGGCCTGTAGTTCCCTCAGTTCTGCCAGGAGAGATTCCTGAGTGCAGAGCCAGAGAACTTCCTACGCATCACAGGGTGTGGCCCAAACATTATTTGAGAAGGAAGCAGAAAGGGGTGAAGCCCCGCCTCGCAGGGATGTTTGCCCGGCCTGCTGATGGTGTTGCGGGTGTGCAGC
This sequence comes from Sorex fumeus, assembly GCF_029834395.1. Taxonomy (NCBI): domain Eukaryota; kingdom Metazoa; phylum Chordata; class Mammalia; order Eulipotyphla; family Soricidae; genus Sorex; species Sorex fumeus. The sequence continues at coordinate 39,738,966 of NW_026606120.1, read as the reverse complement.
CCTGGGTCTGGGGTCCTGTTATGCGCGTGAGGGTCAGCAGGGCAGTCTTGGCACTATCTAGAGGACCACAGACCTCCGGGGTTTTGGCGAGGCAGTTCTTCTGCAGAGGCGCTGGGGGAGAATCGTTGCCTGGTTCCTTCTAGAGTCTTCCACATTCCCTCTCAGAGCCAGCAACACAGCCTTGCTCCAGCCCCAAGTGGGACCACCTCCTCCGGCTCAGCTCCTGTCCCTCTCACCTGTCAGGGGCCCCTTACAGGCTGCCGGTCGGAGGGGCCACTCTGCCACCAGCCCACACACGCTGGTTTACAGAAGGATGAGCGCTGGCAGCAGAACCTGGGCCATGCTGGGGGCACACCGAGGAGCCTGAGGGGGCAGGGAGACCGCAGCACAGGGCAAGGGTCACGGGAGGGGCTCAAAAGAGGGGCACTGGAGCAGGTACCAAGGAGGGGCATGGTGGAGGGGCACTGGGAAGGGGCAGGGGAGGAGCACAGGGGAGGGGCATGGGGAGGGGGCAGGGGAGGGCCCCTGGGAGGGGGTAGGGGAGGGTCCTGAGAGGGGGTAGGGGAGGGGCCCTGGGAGGGAGGGTCTGTGTGCCCCTGCAGGAAGCACAGGAGGAAGGTGGGCCAGCTCACAGGTGAGCGTAGCTTTGGGAACATTCAGCCAGAACATCACTAAAGGGTGGTGCGTGCTGACTATTCAAGGAGTCTCCAGAGCGTCCTCAAGGCTCCTTCCGTGTCTCTAAAATAGGACTGACACCAGCTCCTCCTCACACGCGGGGCATGCTTGTACATCCTGCGGAGATGAAGTGAGAGCGGCAACATCTGCTGCCTGCGCACAGGCATGCCGGGTGCCGGGTGGAGGCAGCCCCACGGGTGGGGCCCCCACAGCCAGCCTGAGCCTCAGGTGCAGAGCAAGGCAGGAGGAGCATGGGCAGGTAGGTTTAGGGGCTGCCTTTGCCTCCAGAGGGATGGTTCCACAGGGGCCCGGCGCTCCCACGGGCGTACAGGGTCCTGGCTGCATGTGCTGGTGTCATTCGGGAGGTGGGGGGTGGGAGTCTGAGGCTTCCGTGGAGCGACATCGCCTTCCGCTCCAAGGGGAGAGACAGAGAGACTGTGCGCAGAGATGCAGAGATCCCTAGAGACGCAGCCTGAGGCCCCAGGACTTCGGGTCACTCCTGAGCACAGCCGGGCATGGCCCCCCTCCCCCGGTGGCCAGAGCAGGGGACACTGGGCCACTTCCCGAGTGTGAGACGGTCCCTCCTCACCTGGCGGGACCCTTGGTGCCACTCTCTCTTTGTCTAAAACAAGGATGTTCCCAGGGAGTCCTTGAATGATTTTTTGTCCCTAAAGGGGTGGTGGGGATGCTGAGCTGAGGCCTCTGAGGGCGCGCCTCCCTAGACGCCAGGCAACACGGGGCCTGGGCCCACCTTGCTCCTTGGCCTCAGGCCTCCAGGGGCCACGGGGAGCAGAGGGGGCATCAGCCCTGCCGCTCCGCCCTAGCCGAGTCTTCCTTCCCTTCCCTGCTCTTCCTCCCGCCCCCATACCTCTTAGGTCCTGTCTGCCATCTCCCCTGGTGACTCCCAGCCTCACAAACTGGCCACCCTTTCTCATATCCCATGGAACCCTAATGCCCCTGCACCCAGTACCCTAACATCTCTGACGGCCCCAGCTCCCCTCGCCTGCGCCCCACATGTCACCTCTTGCCAGCCTTGGCACTCACCCTCTACCATGAACCCCAGGCCCCAAGTGCCCCGGGTTGGCAGGTGACACGGAGCTCCATGCATGGGGAGGGGTGGAAGACTGGGAGGACAACGGCTGTCACCACAGGACAGGATGGCCGGGACCAGTTTCCTACCTGTAGACACTTGCCTTCCTGGGATGCTAGCCACGATCAGCCCATTCCAGTCTCGTTTGTTGAGGGGTGCCCTAGGAGTGCTCAGGGACACTCGGGGGCATATCCCACTGTGTGGGATGAGCCTGCTGTGCTGAAGCCCCGCAGGGTGGCCTCAGCAGTGCCCACCTCAGCGCCTCATCACGCAGTGCCCTTGAAGCTATCTCCCTCATCACACAGTGCCCTTGAAGCTGTCTCCCAGCCTCAGGATCACTCCATAGTATTTTTATTTTATTGTAATTAATGAGTTTGTTCCTTGGGGGATGGGGCCACACCAGTTAGCTGGGGTTCCTCCCAGGGGGTGCTCAGGAGTGGCTCCTACTGATGCTAGGGGCCCACGCAGAGCTGGGATGGGACTTGGGTCTCCTGGAAGCCAAGCACATGCTCTGAGCCACCTCCCAGGCCCCAAAGCAGTCCACTTAGTTTATTTACTTCTTTTTTAGGTGACACGTGGCTCTGCCCTGAGCTTACTCCTGGTTCTGTTCTCAGGAATCACTCCTGACAGGGCTTGGGGGACCATATGGAGAGCTGAGGATCAAAGTTTGGTCAGCCCTGCGCAAGGCCAGCACCTTCCCTGCTACAGTATCTCTCTGGGCCTAAGAGAAAGTGTCGGGATGGAGAGATGGTCCAGGGCTAAGGCGCCTGCATGGCCCCAGCTTCACATAGGATCACCGAGCACTGCCAAGTGTGATCCCGACACAGAGCCTGCATTTACCTTCAAGCACCACTGGGTATGGCCCAACATACCCCAAATAATTTTTTTTCTTTTTGCATCACACCCAGCAATGCTCAGGGCTTATTCCTGGCTCTGCACTCAGGAATTACTTCTGGCGGTGCTTGGGGGCCCATATGGGATGCTGGGGATCGAATCTAGGTCAGCTGCGAGCAATGCAAATGCCCTACCTGCTGTGCTATTGCTCCAGCCGCCCATATAAATTTTTTTAAATCAAGTTTCTAAATTGGAATTTATGTGAGATTCACATTTGTTGTTGTTTGGGCCCTAACTGGTGGTGCTCAGGTCTTACTCCTGGCTGTGTGCCCAGAGATCTCTCCTGGTGGACTTGGGACCACATGGGGTCATGAGGACAGAACACATGTGTGCAAGGCTAATGCCCTACCCACTGTTGTATAGCTTTAAGCCCACTTGCTTTTTTTTTTTAATTTAGTGACCACGAAATTACAAAGTTCTTCACGATGCGACTTCAGAAAGTGCTGGCAATGACTCCCCCCTTTGAAATCCCTCCTGCACCAAACAAGGCTCTCGCCTGTCTGAGACCCACGGGCTTGGCCTCGGCTCTTCTTCCTTGGCTGTGCCTACTCGTCCAAGCTCCCCAGGACATGGGGTGCCTCTTCACTGGGCCTCACCTTCTCTTCATCTCTCCCCTGCTGGTCCAGCCCCACGGAACCAGCGCAAGCTCCTCTGCTCTGGAGCTGAGACGAGTGAAGGAGGAGGAAGGAACAGAAGCGCAGGTGATGCTCCGGGTGCCAGAGCCATTAATGAACGAAGTTAAACATCTGGCGTTTAATTAACATCCCTTCTCTCCATCTCCCTCCTGTTTCTCTCTCAGAAGGGCTCTGGTGGGTGAGAACAAAGCAGAGTTCTAGTCTGAGAAGCGGCCAGTGGGCAAGGGGCGAGGTGGTGGGAAGGGCTAGCAGAGGCCCTGCCGGGTTTACACTGCAGTAGGGGAGACTTAGTCCTGAAGTTTCCCGGGCAGGAGGAGGTGCAGACACTCAGGGTCTCGGTACCAGGAAGCCCCCAGCTCTCTGCAGGCCACAGGGTTGGTCACCTCCCTGCTAAGGTCTCACTGGGCTGCTGACAGCACCTCACAGGCGAAGGCTTCCTCGGTTCTCTCTTGTCCCTGGTTGGAAGAGGTGACATGCACAAGCTGGCCGCCTGCACAGTTCTGGTCCCCGGGAAGTGTAAACGAGCAGTGGTCGGCTATAGGTGCTCCTGTGTTCTACTGGATTGGATCCACAGGCACCACCCCATCCCTGCCGTAGATACTAATGCGATGTCCTTTATTTGGGGGGACACCCAGTGGTGTTCAAACTCATTCTGGTTCTGTGCTGGAGAGTGAGCCCTGGCGGTTCTTGGGGATCCTGTGTGGTATTGCCACGGGATCTAGCCAGGCTCGGCTGTGTAGCAGACAAGCAACTAAACCCCTGCACTAGCTCTCGGGCCCGTTATAATGTGACATCTTGCAACCCGAAGATGTACTGGGACTCCCCTAGCAAGTGTGACACCGTGAGTTGGTTCAATGCCCGTGTCTACAGGGCGCAGGACACCAAGAGCTGTTGAGGTTCCTGGATAGAATGAAGAAAAGGAAGAAAGGACCCAGGACTGAGGTGTGGTGTGGCTCAGAAAGCAGGCAGGGCAAGCGCAAGGCCAAGGGACAGGGCTGGAGGTAGACAGCCCCGCAGGGCAGCTGGGGAGAAACCCCATAAAGGCCAACTTGAACAAAGGAAGTGTGCATATGCCGCTCCCGACCATGTGCTGCCCGAGTGTCTGCACTGTCACCCACATCTCCCTCTTGAGATGTGCACTTCCATAGCTGATGCACCCTCTCCACTCTGGAGAAGCCCTCTTGAGCACAGCTCCCTCCCTCCCTTCCTTTTCTTCCCTCTATCCCTCCCTCCCTCTCTTCCTCTCTCTGTCCCTCTCTCCCTCCGCTCTCTCTCTCCCCCACTCCATCCCTCTCTCTCCCTCCCCTCCCCTTCTCTCTCTTTCTCTTTCTCTCTCTCCCTCCCTCCCTCCCTCCCTCACATCCCTCTTCCTCAAAGATTCCAAATAAAATTCGTCATACATCAAAAATTACAAAAGAGAGAGAGAGTTTGTGCACAGCACGAGTCTTTCCCGACAGCCCCTTCCTGCTGCTGGTCCTGGTGAGGGAGACAACAGATGACTGGGGTTGCAGCAGATCATTTGGGGGTGGGTAGCAGCTCCCCAAGCAGTGTTCAGATTCTTGCCCTGTCCCCATGGTGCTCAATGACAGATGCCACATCCTGGAACTTGCAAGTGCTGAGCACTGCTCAGGTCACCCAGAGGTGCTGGGGTGGGGTGGGGGTTCCAGAGCTGTCCCTGCTGCTGCGTGAGGGGCCATGCAATGCTGGGACTGGAACCCAGGTCAGGCCCACACCCTCACCCTGCACTCTCCCTCAGGCCCTGCTGGCTATTTTGACACCATGAGAGACACAAATGCCAGATTTTTCTGCTGTGGTTGAGTCAGAGAGTGAAGACCAGCAGCTGCTGTCATCCCAAAGCTCTTGTTCAGAGAGGCCGATGAGGTGGGGTTGCTCAGAAAAGAGACCCCCCTACAAAGAGGGAACCTTGGAGGGAGCGAGGTTCTTTGTGGTGGGCACAGCACAATACCACTGTACCCAGAAAACATGTATGTACGCTTCTACGCATGTACACCCTCTCAAACCTATGTTATCTCAATGAAATATAAATCCACAGAATAACAACACTCTGACAACATCTGATGTGGGTTGTACCGCCTGAGATTCTGCTGTTAGCCAGGCACCACGTAGGCTGGTGAGGTGCCTCTGAGGAAGCACTTGGGGCAGCTCTCATGTGACAGGAGCATAATAAGCCTGCCTCACCGCACCCTGCGAGACTCCAGAAGCACGGGAACTCATGTCAGAATGGTTATTAAAATAAGCCTCTAATGCGATTAGTCTTGGAAGGATCACCCCAGCAATTACTCACTGGTAGGCCTTCAGATAGGAAAGAGCCTCAGGCTCCCTTCCAAGCACCCCTCACAGGACCTCTAACATTTCAGAAGAAGAATCAGAGGAACTTCCTGAGTGCATTTATTTATTTCTTTATTATTTAAGGGGGGTACTCAGGGGACATTGTTGGGGTGGGGGTGCTCCTGGCAATTCTCAGTCAAGCAGGTCTGTGGCTCAAACAAGGGTCTAAGGATTTGGGATGCTGCTCGAATCCTGCAGTGCCACAAGTCACCAAGAGCATCCTGATGGGGTTGGGGACTGAACCCCGATTAGGCGAGTGCCCTAAACACTGCACCGGAGAGAAAGGGAGAAGTCAAACGTGGGGCTGGGGTCCTGCTCAGAACCCTCTCCCGGGCCTGCGCACCCAAGTCCCCACTCCCCTTTGCCAGAGTTGGGTAAAGGCTCCCCAGAGGCTGGCCCCAGCAGACCACCTCAAGCCTGCCCCCTGGGGTGCTTGCCACCCCCCCACACAGGCAGGGAGAACTGTGGTGGTGTGATGAATTTACCTGTGCTCGAGGCCAGGTGGGCTGCCACTGAGCACCTGGCGGGCTGCGGCCTCCTCTCTCTGCCTCCTTCATCCCCTCTCACTCCACAGGATGCTCCCCGTTGGCCACTAGACCAGGACTCCAGTTCCGGCTCTGTTGCTGGGACGCAGTCTTGCATAGGACCCCCTCACTCGTGCCTCAGTCCCCTGGGAACTGCACCCTGACCAGCGCTTGGTCTCACCTCCATCCCCCCTGCTCTGTCTTGAGGAAACGGGTATGGATTCATTCCAAGGCCCTCTAGACATTTTCCTGGAAAGCTGCAAATCTGAAAATTGAGTGGCCCCCATGCGCAAGATGATTTAGGATAGACACCCACACACACACACCGAAGGTTTAACTCAGACACACTCAACGTTTGCTGTGTGTAACCAACCTTATGGTTTGACTTGGATTAACATGCGTATTCATGCCTCTGCCCTCCTGTTCTAAGCGGGCTCACGATGGTCCCTTTCATTCTTCACTAAACCATTCCCACGGCCTGAGAGAGCGGGGAAGGCATGGCCGCTAATCCCCCACCCTGGGCCTGATTGTTAGGGCCGCCCTCCCCTAGAGGAGTCAGAGGAGAGCGGTTGTCCGAGAATGGGTGCTCAGGCAGAGAGCCTCAGTTAGGCTGCTGATATGCCTTGTATCCGAAACACAGACCCAACAACACGGAAAACATGAGGCCCCATGTTTGACTTCTCCCTTTCTCTCCGGTGCAGTGTTTAGGGCACTCGCCTAATCGGGGTTCAGTCCCCAACCCCATCAGGATGCTCTTGGTGACTTGTGGCACTGCAGGATTCGAGCAGCATCCCAAATCCTTAGACCCTTGTTTGAGCCACTGGAGCTCTGTAATGTGCCTGTCAAATTGACAGGCAGGGATGGGTGGGGATTGAGGTGGGGAGGGAACCTGGAACATTGGTGGAGGGGAGTTGACACTGGCATTGGGATTGGTGTTGAAAATAATATGCCTCAAACTCAACTATCAGTAACTTTGTAAACCGCAGTTCTTTAACTAAAAAAAAAAATTAAGAATTAAAAAAAAAAAGAAGATAGCGGTTCTAGGGGTAACCTATCAGAGGGATGGGATTTGAGTAGGGTGGGGTGGAGGCTGGGCCACACCCAGTGGTGCTCAGGGATTATTCTGGCTCTGTGCTCAGGGATCGCTGCTGGTGGTGCTCGGAGACCTATGCAGTGCTGGGGGTTGAACTCTTGATCAATCTGCCAGGTGCAAGGCAGGTACGTTCACCCTTGTGCTCTCTCCCGAGCCCTGGGAGGAAGGCCTGCAAAGTGACGGGGTAGGAGAATTGCTTGTTTAGGTGTCATCCCAATGCACACACCAGCACAGGTGAAGTATTGTTTCTAAGAAAGGGCAGGGGGAAATCAAGGCAAGTTTGGAGCTGTAGGATCTTCCTGTGGAGAATAATGCCTTGTATGAGGCTGGATGGCTCCATGGGCAGAGCACATGCATAGCGCGTGGAGGCCAGAGCTGGGCATGGCCCCCCCAAGCACAGGAGCGGCCAACATGGAACCAGGAGTAGCCCCCAGAGCACTGCCAGGTGTAGCCCCTGAAAAAAACAGAAAGTCTTTGTGGACACCTGAAGCATCTGGTCCAGGACAGCTCAGAGGAGGGGACAGGACACTAAAGGTCACGTGACAGCAGCCACGGTCGGTCATTGTTACGGCTCTTCTTCCCCTGGTGCCCATTGACCTGGAAACCTCCTACAGGCCGTGGACTTCAAGTCTTGAGGGGGCGGGGCTGGAGCGATAGCACAGCGGGTAGGGCGTTTGTCTTTCATGTGGCCGACCCGGGTTTCAGAAACAGCATCCCATATGGTCCCCCAAACACCGCCAGGAGTAATTCCTGAGTACAGAACCAGGAGTAACTCCTGTGCATTGCCAGGTGTGGCCCAAAAAGAAAAAAAAAAACAAGTCTTGAGGGGGGGTGCTCTCCTTCCCTGGGGGCCCTTCACCTTTTCTTTTCTTTTAAATTTTATTTTTTTTTTTATTTTGATGTAGGAGTATTGCTAATTATTCAGCCATTGATTAGGCTGACTGAATTGTGGGGACCCCATTTCTAGGGGATTCCAGGATCGGATTCCCTTCACCCCCAAGGACCCCAACTTGCCACCCCCAGATATCAATCAGGCCTTCGGGTGGTGCGGTGGGTTTCTCTCTCCTAATTAGGGTCCTATCTCCGCTCTCTGTGCTCTCTGGGCTATGATAGACAGGGTGTTAATTATTTTATGAATATTATCTCATTTTACCCTCACCATATGCCTATTAAATAGGCTTTATCACCTTCGAACAGTGATAACTCGGAGGCTCAGGAAGTGGCCAGGCCAGAGCGTGGCTGAGAGGGGCTGGTGCCAAGCCCCTGCACGCTGCCCTGCTACCGAGCGGGACACTCCGGGCCTCTCCTCAGCCCTGGACAGCTGCCGGCAGCCAGCTCGGTGCCTTTCCCCACACCTGGAGCTCGCTCCCCACACCCATCCCCACACCATGCCTTCTCTCCTAGGCCTCATACCCCAGACCCCACACCCTCAACCCCGGCGCTCCCAGCCGCCTAGACCCACTTGTCTTTACACTTCTGAGGTCACCCCACACAGGGGGCCTGGAAAGACAGGACAGCAGGGAGGGCACTGGCCTTGCACGGCCCACCCGGGTTTGATCTGCGCTACTGCACATGGTCCCGCCATGCCAGCCCCACCAGGAGCGACCCCTGCTCTGGGTGAGGCCCAGAAACAAACAAAAAAATCCAGTGGGGGGCACTTGGCCCCTGGCCCCACCCACTCCCCTGCAGCTCCCAGTCAGCGGGCAAGGCTGGCAGCGGGGGCGGCAGGGAGCAGAGAGGCAGATAATCCGAGGGAGAGGGAAATGTAAAAAGCCCTTTCTCGGGCTGAGGAAGGTATTTTTGGATGCACAGTGAATGTGGGTGTGCGAGATGTGCTGGGAATTCACAACACTTCAAACCAGAGCCTGGTGGCAGGAGCAGGCCCCAACAGATCCCCTGCAGGCCCAGCAGCCCTGGGGTCCCAGGGGACACAGCCCAGCTCCCTAGCCTGTCTGCGACCCAGGATGCCAGCTCGGATGGGCCGGGCAGGGCAGCCACACCGGGGAGGCCAGCTGGCGTGAGCAGGAGGGAGAAAGGCCTGCCGGGAGCGTGCCAGCTGGTCCTGGCTCCGGCTGCCAGCAGGAGCCTAACAGGACACACCTGGACAAGCACTTGGCCCCGACAGCCGGCTGACAACCCCCAGCCCCTCGGTTCCAGAGGTGAGCAAGCACCAACGCCACCTGGAGAGCTTGTTTGGGCAGACCCCCAGTCCCTGGTTCTGAGGTGGCGCCTACGGCTGCGCCTTCCTAGGCTCTGTCTGGGATCACACTGCTCTAACCTAGCTCTGTGATACGAGCACTGCATCCGGCTGGAGTCTGCATTTGCCAATGGGAGGTGCCCCTCGTCCCTCGCATAGAGAATGGTTATGGGGTCATATTCTCATATGCCAGACTGGCATTTTTAATCAATAAAAATGATTAATTAGTTCATCTGTTTGTTAGCTTTGGGGTCCCACCCAATGGTGCTCAGGGCTTATTCCTGGGTCTGCACTTAGGGATCAATCCTGGTGGGGTTCAGGGGACCATATGCAGAGACCCCCACACTGAACCCGTGTCAGCCGTGTGAAACGCAAGTGCGCCATCCACTGTGCTCTCTCTCCAGCCCCAGCAAAGAGGGTGTTTGAAAGTCAACACGCACTCTTTCCTCTTCTTAAGGGGCGGTAGGGAACCATGCTCAGTGGTGCTCAGGATTTACTCCTGGCTCTGTGCTCAGGGACCATTTGAGGAGCCAGTTGGCTCTGTGCAAGGCAACACCCTAACCCCTGCACCATCTCTCTGGCCCAAGTGTGCAAAGTGGTTTTGTGCCAGAGCACATTCTGTTGGCTACAGTCTCATGTAAGCGCCGCACCTGTGTGCAGTGGGAAACCCCACCCCCCCATGCAATGTTTTAGCCCCTGTCTTGCTACAGTGGCCTGGAGCCGGCGATAACTCCCAAACCTGCTGACCCCCTGACTCCTCCAGCATCAACTCCCAAGCTCGTTGTGTCATCCAGAAGCTGGAAGTCGGACGTGTGCTCAAGAAGGGGGACAGCCATGCCTCTGCCTGGGGCCACATACTCCCAGGCCCTGCCCTCACACCGCCATGCTCCTGCTCCAGGCGTCGGGTCACACCGCCCATGGGACCCTGGGACCAGGGTCCCCTCAGCCTCTCTGCACCCCCGAAGCCCTTCTCTAGCCAGAGCTCCCAAGGGAGCGTGTTAGGAACAGAGGCTCCGTGAAGGCGCCTCTCCCCAGGGTCTTTCTCAGTCTGCCCCCAGGGCAACTGTCTCGGGAGCCGCTGAAAATGACAGGATGCCTCTGTCTTCTTCCAGAGGAAAGGGCTCTGGCTCTGGGATTCCCGGAAGACAGAAGGAGTCACTCCAGGCCAGTGTGGGGCCCTGGCAACAGGTTTGAGGCCACTCCCGTGAGCACTGCAGGGCCGGCTGCGGGAGCAGGTGGGGGTGCTCAGGGCAGGAGTCAGCACTGCAGCGCTTGGCCCAGTGCCACAGCCGACACGACCACGCTGAACTGTCGGCGCCACGAGAGAGTGGACAAACAGTGGCACCTGGGGCAGAGAATTCTTGCTCCTAGCCAAAGGGACTTGGGGTTACACGTATTTGGAAGTGTAGACACTTGCAAAGCAGCCAGCCTTGAGACGGAAGATGTGGCAGGTGATAATTCTGTTCAAGGTAATTGATCGGAAATGTTTTCCGAATCCAGCCAGGGCCGAGAAGCGAAGATATTAACAGTTCTCCTGAGAGCTGACAAGAAGAATGTCAAATTCACTTCCAGGTCCCCAGGCCCTGTCTGCGGTGGAAAGGGAGGGATGGCAGCGGCCCCTCCCGAAAGCCCGACATGGGAGGCGGGCACGCCTAGCCACTCTGCAGAAGCAGGCTCCTCCCTGACCCCCAGAAATGCGGGGGCCGTGGGGGGCATGGAGGGAGCATGGGGACTTGGAGCAGAAGCCCCGGAGGGTGGTGCCGTCCTTCTCTTCATTGTTATTTGGGGAACGGGGCATTGGGCCACAGCTCTGTGCTCGGGGTCACTCCAGTCAAGCCGCCGAGGTACAGCTGGGGATCAGTCACATGCTGGGCAGAGGAAATGGGTTCAAACACCCCGCGAGAGGAGCAGGCCTGTCCCGTTCAGTGACCTGAAGAGGGTGCTGGGTCTAGGGTGGAGGCAGGTGAGAAGGAGCCAGGGGATGAGTCAAAATACTCTGGGTATCCAGAATGGAGACTCAACAGGCAGAAACAGCCACCCCTTAATTTTTGAGCTAGCTCTGCGGCCTGCCCCTCTCTGTAAGGGAGCGGGAAGACAGTCGCCAGGGCTGGAGCAGCTGTCTTTGTGCTCAGTGCCCAGAGTTAGATGCCTGGCATGGCACAGTAGCCCCTCCTCATACCAGCACTCCCACCCCCAAAGAATGGGGGGCATGGGAAGAGGAGTAACAGAACAAAAACAACAGCAGCAATGGAATAGGAACAACGGCTTCGTCACTGAGCAAAGTGGCAGCCTGGAGGGCAACACGCTGAGCCACGGCCAGAATAGTCATTCCTGGTGTCCTGCTGCCCACAGGTGATACCCACAGCCCTGCCCTGATAGCTGCACTGGGGCTCCCTCCCAGCCAGGGCAGTGCCCGGAAAACCCACTCCCCACTCTGGGCCTGACCAGGGGGCTCAGGATCGCACTGCTGTGAAGAGCCGGCCATGCCCGGATGACACTGGCTGGCCAGTGTGGGCGCACGGTGACACGGGAGAAGTTTGATCCTGGGGACACAGCCCCCCTCCCACCCCCGTCTGCACAGGCGGATTCTGGGTTGGGTGCAGCAGAAGTGACTTAGCAGTAAAGCTGGTATTGAAGGGTCACTTCAGGCTTCCTGTGAGGGCTTCCAGCCCTTGAGTACCAGGACCCCAGCACCTCCCAGGTGGAGTTTGCAGGGTCCTCTCTGCCATAGGGTGGGAGAGGGAGGCTGGGAGCCACCATCACTGCCCTGGATAAGGTCATCTGGGTAAGCCCTGAGCGGCACGGCCAGGGAAGCCCTAAGTGCCACTACAGAGGAAGGGTGAGTGACTCTGTGTGTCCACATACCTTGTTTCCCAATGACCAGAGCTTCCCCACAGGGTCCCTCTGACCACTTCTCTGCAGGAGGGAGTGCTGAGAGCAGGCGGGCTGGAGCAGTGGATCCTCCGGCCTTGCTTGGATTCCTCACCTCCCCCTTCTCAGTCAGGAGCCCCTGAGGGACTGGCCAGCGAGGTGCCAGGCCCCGGGCACACAGCAGGTCCAGCTCTGGGTGTGAGATGTTCCCACCAGGATCCCCACTCCCGGGCTGCACGGTGGCTGCCTCTTTCCATCCCGGGAGGGGCTGGGTCTAGGAGGGCGCTGGACTCTCGCCCTTCCCTCCTGGGCCGAGTAAGAGGGAAAAGAGGAGGGGAGTATTAAGGGTAGGGGCTGCTGGGGACAGGGTGTGGAAGGCATCATCTACTCAGGCTGTGGAACGGAAGATGTTTTCCTGTTGGTTGAACTTATTGCTAGTATCATGGTGTTAGTGAAATGAAAAAAACAAACAGTGGGTGCAAGGAGATAGCTCAAAGGCTGGATGCTCACTTTGCATAAAAATACCAGGGTCCAAAACAAAAAAAAAGGGAAAAGGGCTGGAGCAATAGCACAGAGGGTAAGGAGTTTGCCTTGCACGCGGCCAATCCAGGTTCGATTCCCAGCATCCCATATGGTCCCCTGAGCACTGCCAGGGGTAATTCCTGAGTGCAGAGCCAGGAGCAACCCCTGTGCATCGTCAGGTGTGACTCAAAAAGGAAAAAAAATAAATAAATAAAACAGGGTCCAGAATACAAAGACAATCTACAGAATGGGAAAGGATATTCACCCAATACCCATCTGATAAGGGGTTGATATCAAGGATATACAAAGCACTGGTTGAACTTCACAAGAAGAAAACATCCAACCCCATTAAAAATGGGCGATGAAATGAACAGAAACTTTCTCAAAGAAGAAATCCAAATGGCTAAAAGGCACATGAGAAAATGCTCTACATCATTAATCATCAGGGAGATGCAAATCAAAACAATGAGATATCACAGAGACTGGCCCACATCCTAAAGAACAAAAGCAACTGGTGTTGGCACGGATGTGCCGAGAAAGGGACTCTCCTTCACTGCTGGTGGGAATGTCAACTGGTTCAGCCCTTTTGGAAAACAGTATGGACGATTCTCAAAAAATTAGAAATTGAGCTCCCATTTGACCCAGTAATACCACTCCTGGGGATATACTCCAGAGAGGCAAAAAAAAGTATAGTTGAAATGACATCTGCACTTGTATGTTCATTGCTGCACTGTTCACAATAGCCAAAATCTGGAAAAAACCCGAGTGCCTGAGAACAGATGACTGGTTAAAGAAACTTTGGTACATCTACACAAGGGAGTACTATGCAGCTGTTAGAAAAGATGAAGTCATGAAATTTATATACAAGTGGCACTACATGGAAAGTATCATGCTAAGTGAAATGAGTCAGAAAGAGAGGAACAGACATAGAAAGATTGCATTCATCTGGGGAATATAAAGTAACAAAATAGGAGACTAACATCCAAGAATAATCGAGGTAAGTACCAGGAGGTTCACTCCATGGCTTGGAGGTCAGCCACACATGCTAGGGGGAAAGGCAGCTCAGATAGAGAAGGGGACACAAGTAAAGGGTGTTGGGAGGATCCTCCCAGGATGGGAGATGCGTGCTGAGAGTAGACTATAGACTGAACATGATTGCCACTCGATGCCTCTTTTGCAAACCACAACACCCAAAAGGAGAGAGAGAACAAAAGGGAATGCCCTGCCACAGAGGCAGGATGGGATGGGGGGGATGGGGGGTGGGATCAATACCGGGATTAGTGGTGGTAGAGAATGGGCACTGGTGGAGGAATGGGTACTTGATCATTGTATAACTGAAACCCAAGCACAAAAACTTGTAAGTCTACAACTGTACCTCACGGCATTTCACTAATAAAAAGGAAAAAAAAAAATACCAGGGTCTAATCTCCACGGCATAGTCCCTGAGGCCACCCAGGAAATAAAGAGTCTGAGGCCGTGCCGGAATTGCCTAGACCGTAAACTCGGTGGCAGCAAAGACCCAGGGCAGGAAGCAGAGATGGGGCGGTGCAGGTCGGGGACACACACAGGCTGGGAGGAAGGAAGCCCAGGATGCATTTCCTCCTCCTCAGGCTCTGTTCCTGTTCACGGAGATTCCTGAGCTCCCAAACTTGGTGGTGCCCCAGCTCATCCCAGCAAGGCGCCAGGTTGGCAGTGAGTCCCTGCCAAACCCCGCATGCCTGTGCCCCCCAGTCAGTGCCCACCTGGGCTGGTGCCAACAGCCTGGCAGTGGGCTGGTGGAGAGGGCCCAGGCATGCCCCGCAAAGCAGGAGGGCACAGGAGGGGGAGGGGCAGCACCCAGCAAAGGCAGCGCCACTATTCAGAACCATTCCCGCACCCCTCCACTGTCAAACGAACCCCATCTCTCTGCACAGACAGATGAAAGTGGGTGTGTCTCACGCTCCCCCCGTGCCCCCAAACATGTACTCCCAACATGCACATGGCCATGTGAGCACGCAGGTCCCTGTGCAGCTGCAGGTCAGGTGGGTTCCGGCGACAGCCTCACGTTGGCCACCCCTGGGCACCTGTGAGGCAGGTGACAGGTGCTGCTGGCTGGGGTCTGGGAGGGGGGCAGGGCGTCTCTGGGGGAGAGTGTCTAGAGATGAGCAGGCCCAGGGCTTGGTGGGAGCTCGGGCCGGGGCCTGGGGCTGGGGGCTGGGCTGTGGGAAACACAGTGAGCTCTTTCTGACCTGGCATAAAAGCGGCCTTCTTCGGCACAGAACGATGCTCAGATGTGACAAAGCCCTCCCAGTGCTTGATGAATGTCCCTCTTTCAACCTGGCCTTCGGTGCCAAAGGCCCGTAAGCTCTGCATTCATGGAGCCCGGCCGAGTCAGAGGAGCCGCTCACAGGCTTCCCAGGCGAGGAGTCTCTAGGAGGACTGTCTTTCCCTCTGCCCTGCCACCCCCTTTCCCTTCCAGAGCTCCCTGGGAGGGGAATCTGGAATGCCCAGCCTCTGGGACGGGACCTGCCAGGGTCTCTTGCTCTGGCCCCACAGTGAGGTTTCCTCGAGTGCCTGCAGGTGTGCTGTGCCGGCAGCTGTGCCATCACGGGCCTAGCAGGGACGGGACTGGGCGCTGAGCCCGGGGGAGGTGGACGGAGGCCCAGCTGGGCGCCTGCCTGCCAGGACCACAGCCCTGGCCAGCTGGTGGGAAGAGACGAGAGATGTTCCCGGGTCCCAGCCACACTCTGGCTGCCACCTCCAAAGGGAAGCGAGGTGCGGTGCCAAGCCTGAGAGGCATCCTCCTCCCCTCCCTCTTGCCTTCCCAGCGGCAGGCTGGGTGGCCTGAGCGCTGACCCTGACCGCCCCCCAGCCGTGGGCAGGTGGGGGAGGGGGTGGCCGCACCCCTGAGTGGATTCCTTGCCTCTGGGACCGCAGTGGTGCAGACGAAGAACAACGTCTGCAGGCTCACAGAGCATGCAGCTCCCCCGAGGCACTCCACAAACGCCAGGCGTGAGTTCAGCCTCATCATGAGAACTGTGATGGCGCAGACCCCCCGCACACTCGCAGCGGCCTGCTAAGGACGGCGCCTGTCGTTCATCACCTCCCAGCCGTCCCGCACTGCTGTCAGAGCTCTCAGGGATGATCCAGCGCAGCGCCTGCTGCGGACCCCAGCCTCACTCCCAGCCCCCTCAGAGCAAATTCCGCAGAGCTCAGCCTCCCCACTGCCTCCCCTCTGCCCGCCCCCCACACCCCGACCCTCAGCTCCTCCAGCCCACCCCGGCCGGCCCTGCCCTTGCTCACCAGCTCAGCTCTGCATCTTCCTGCTGCCTCCAGACAGACCCCCTCCCGCCAACAAAGAGCTCCCCAACCCTACACAGGCCCACACACATGCTAGTTCCTCTTTCACCTCTTAAAAATTTTTGGTTTGGGGACCACACTTGGCAGTGCTACTGAGAGGTACCCAGGCTTGGTGCTGGGTGGTGGACCTGGAGGCCAGCCTGGTGGTGGCTGGTGTGCTCCGAGTGTGGGATCCACACCCGCTAGCCACACCCCCTCCTGAGGGGCACCCTGTGCATGAGGGTGTGTGTGTGTGTGTGTATGTGCAGGTTCCTCTGTGCTTATGAGTGCGGGCGTGTGTGTGTGTGAGGGTGTGTGCCAGTAGCCAGTACATGTGTGCGGGTGCATGTATGTGGTGCTTGTGCATATGTGTGTGTGTGAGTCTGTGTGTGCATGCAGGTGTGTGTGTGCATGTGTTTGCGTGCAGGTGTGTGTGAGGGTGTGAGGGAGGGTGGGTGTGTCTGTGTGCACATTCATGTCCGTGTGTGTGCATGTGTGTGTGTGCAGGACGTGGGTGCATGTCTGTGTGTGTAGAGGTATGTGTATCTGTGTGTGTGCACGTACAGGTGCATATGTGTGTGTGCGCGGGTGTGTATGTGTGCATGGGTCTGTGTAGAGGGGTACATATGCTCGTGCAGGTGCATGTATGTCAGTGTGTGCATGCAGGGATTGTGTGTGCATGTGTGTGCATGCGTGCATGTGCGTGTGCGTGTGTGTGCGCATGCGCATGTGTGTGCATGCGTGCACTCTGCTCTGGGTGTAGTCACTCCATGTGATCCTGAGGGCGGTGCTTGTCAGGTGCCGGGCACCCGAAGCGCCCATCCTTCCTTGGAAACTAATTCAGGACTGGGGATGTGGCTCGGTGCTAGAGCATTCGCTCTGCATGCAGGAGGGTTTGCTCACAAGCATGGCATAAAACACGAATGCCTCAAAGCGAATTCTCAGACCTCACCCCAGGCTCAGAAAGTCTACTGTAGGGCTTGAGAGATAACACAGCATGTGGGGCATTTGCCTTGCACAGTCGACCCAAGTTCAGTCCCGGGATCCCATATGGTCCCCCCTGAACACTGCCAGGAGTACTCCCTGAGTGCAAAGAGCGACCTGTGAGCATTGCCAGGTGTGGCCCCAGAACCAAAAAGAAAAAGTAAAAAAGAAAAAGTCAACTTTAGCGCCAAAACCATAGTACAGAGGTTAAGGTGCTTGCTGTGCCCGTGACTGACCTCAGCTTGATCCCTGGCACCTGACTCCAATCCCTGAGTACTGCTGGGTATGGTTCCCAAGTACCCCAAAATTTCATTAAAATTTAAAAATAAAGTCATTTGTTTTTCTGGGTTACAATATTTTGTTTGAATAACTTTCAGACACATGAAGCCGTTAAAGATTTTGAGTCACAACCTAGCTATGCGCCACATGACTTCTCTCAGTAGTTTGCTCTGCTTGCTTTATCACATATCCATTCATCGTCCCTCGAGCCGTGCAGTCACTCATTTTATTTCCGGAGCATTTCAAAGCAAGTGGCTGGCATCACACCTATCGTCCGGATACGAGTGAGTGAGTTTAAAGCCCTCTGGCAGCATCCCTGTGCAGTCAAGCTGCTCGGTCCAAGCCAGGACCCTTGGCAGCCAGAGCCTCTGGTCAGGGCGAGGACAATGGAGTGTGAGGCCTCCCCTGTCTCCCAGCTGTGCAAGGACAGGGTGAGATAATGCAGGGGAAGCCGAATGAGGAGCAGGAAACAGTCGGGGGCTCCAGAGCCCTCCCTGGGCCCCTTGCTGAAGATCTAGGAGGCCCAGTGAAATCAGAATTGCAGAGAAACAAATAGCTGCTTTTGCAGTTTAAGTACGTCTCCCCTACTGCATGAGGCATGCGAAAATAGGTTCCATTGCTTCTTCAAAATTCAGCTTTCACTGGGCAGGCTGTGTGGCCACTCGCTAAATCTGACAGTTCAGCCCTGGTATGTGAGGGCAGCAGGACAGGACCTACCCAGAGACAAGGGTCAGAGCTGGTTGGTAGCAGCTACTCGCTCCACTGAGGCCCTGAGGTGGCTCAGAGCCCGTGTCTGAGAACCAGGGCTGCTGGCTCAGCAGTGGGCTTGCAGGGTCTGCCCTCACCTGACAGTATGTGGTGATGAGCAGAATATACATATATGTGTGTGTGTGTGTGTAATTGCATATTATTGCGCATATACTATTTGCATATCTATTGATAAATCTTTTGTTTTGTGGTGACCAGTACCTAGTGCAGTGCTCAGGAACTACTCCCAGCTAAGTGCTCAGGGGGTCACGCCTGGCTGTGCTTGGGGAACCATGTGGTACCAGGGAGTAAACTCTGGCCTCCCGTGTGCAAGGAATGTTCCAACTCTTTGAGCTATCTCCTGGCTCAAAGTTTGGGTAGGGGGTGCTGGGACTCCCAACAGTGCTCAGGAGACCTGGGTGCTTTCCCAGTGATTCTCAGCCAATGGGGTCTGTGGCTCAATGTGAGGGACTGAGAGCATGGAGTCGGGGACAGTCTGGCCACCTGGTGATGCTCAGGTGCCTCCAGAGCTGACGGTGCTGAAGGCATCACCTGGTACCAGGAACCAGCTCAGCTGCCGGTGCAAGGCACACAGTCAGCCCCTCTACTGTCTCTCCAGTTCCCCAGCTGATTTCTTCTTGTCCTCTGCAACAGTGCTCAGGGCCAGCGGGGACTGGGGCCCATGTGGTACTGTGTGGAGATCAAACCTGGAGCCTGCGCCTGCGAGGCACACCCCCCAGCCCCAAGACCGACAAGGAACAAGACAGTCACAGGATGGACCACAGGCTAAAGACTCAGGAGGAGGCAGGGTTCAAAGGCAGGCTGAAAGCCATCAGAGGCATCAGAGGCCTCTTGCTCAAGAGGTGCCGGTCAGTCTCTGCTGTTGATCTAGTCAACCTTCTCTGCTGGACTGAGGCCCACCCGCACAATGGAGCGCAACCTGCTTTCCTCAAGGCCAACAACTGACAAGCTGCCCTCATCCCACGCTATGCACTCTGCATCATCCAGAATTATGCTGGAGCAGGTCTGGAGCACTAGTACAGCAGGAGGGTGTTTACCTTGCATGCAGCCAAACCAGATTTGGTCCCTGGCATCCCATTTGGTCCCCGGAGCACCACCAGGAGTGATTCTTGAGTGCAGAACCAGGAATAATCCCTTAGTATCACCTGTGTAACACCATCCCCTTCCCTGACCCCCCCCCCCAAAATCCCAGAAGCATGTTTGACCAAGTAGATAGGCACTGTGGCCCTGTGATTGGAAAGTTGGAGTGGGGTGGGATGTGGTGTCCAAACATTAGGGGTCAAAACTACCACTTGAGAGAAACAATTCAAATGCAGATCCTCGGGCTCCGAAGTCCAGATCCTGATGCATTCGTTCTGGAACCAAGCCCCAGAGGCAGCATGTTAACCACCATTCCAGATGGTTCCAATCCATGGATACTCTGCATCTTCTTTGGGAAGCACAGGCTATTGGAATTCTGTGAATGTTTGCCAATGAAAGGAACGCAGCCGGCAATCAGCTGGGAGGAAGGCGCCAAGCCAGAGCCAGGCCACCCAGCAAGACCATGCAGGGTCCTGGTACCGGCGGTGATTGATGGTGGAGGAAGTTGAAAGCTGAATTCACTCGCAGATCTGAGACACAGCGAGACTTTCTCTCCACCAGCCCTGGCACCACCCCCAAAGGCAATCCCACGCACCTCAGAGCCCCAAGTACCCCCAGTGCCCTGGAGCGGGTGGCCGTGTCTGTCAGAGCCACTGAGCTCAGGGCTCAGGCATCCGTGTAACAAATGCGCTCACTCAGCTGCAGATGAGCTTGGGGGAGACCCAGTACAGGGCTGCAGACCCCTGTGGCATCCCAAACTCCTTCCCTGCAGAAAGGAAAATCGATCGGGAACAACAGCAACCCACTGTAACAGCCTGGTTCTTAATTGACTCCTGCAGCTGCAGCTCAAATGTCCCAGAAAACACAACAGAGGGAGCGGTCACTTAGTGGAGGGGGCTGAGCAGGTGGAGGCTTGCCCTCGAGGGGCTCTGGGGGCACCAGCACCGCCTCGTGGCGGGATACCTACCCTGGGCAGGCAGGGAGCAGCTCAGTCAGGTCCCCTGCAGGTACCAAGGGGAGAGCTGGAGGTCGAGGCAGCTTGAAGGCACATGCACTCCCAATGTTCTGCAAGTGCCCAAATCAGGCTACCAACAGGTGCTCAGTAAATGCACCTTCTGCGCCGCTGGCATGATGCATGCATGCGAAGTATAATAAACACTATTGGGAATCCAGGTACTTCAATAAAAATGGTGAAACAACAAACAAAAAGCCCGCTTTGCGGGACCAAGGCATGCAGTGTGGTGCAGAGTGGCGCAGAGGAGAAGGCAGGTGGCTGCTCCTTCTGGGCCCTTGGGCACTTGTCACTGTGCCCTGAAGCTTTGGAATTCTCTCCTCCTCCCCTTCCACGGGGTCATACCCCACCATGCTGCCTTCACCCCCAATCCCTGGCCCAGGTCCAGTGGACCTTCAGCCTCCCCTGCAGTTGCACAGGGGCTGGGGAAGGGGTTCAGACCTGCAGTCTGGGTGCACAGAACACCTGGAGAGGGAGGGGGCGACCAAGGATCAGGAGCGTAAATGTGATGGGGGCAGTGCTAGAGGAAATCTGTGAGGTCCTCTCGAGACGGCCAAAGCTGTGAGGACTAAGCCAGGCCCAAGGCAGCCTGGATATAACCAGAACAACACCCCCCCCCCACACACACACACATGCCTGCATACACACATAGACACACAGACACACAGACTCAGACACCACACACACACACACACACACACACACACACACACACACACACACAGAGAGAGCTCAGCCGGCCCCTCTGCCTTTGTCTCGAACACTCGGTACCCCCTGACCACCCGTTAGGGCTCATCAGCCGTGAACACGGACGGTGCTCGCCTGAGTCTCTTCTTGTATTCAGCTTACGCACCTCTGGGGGCTCAGAGCTCTAGCAATATTTCCTACCTGCTGTGTAAATAGCACCTCCTTTCACTCATACTAAAGCTGCCTTAGCCAGTCAAGGGCTGCTCAGCCCCTCGTCAGGACTTTAGGATCAGAAGGAGACTGAGGCCCCCAATCACCTCAACTGGCGGGGGGGGGGGGGGCTTACACGGAGAATGCACTTCCCCCACCCTCCTGCCCAGCACACAGGAGATTCCCACCCCCTCCCAGCAAGAACAGCCCAGCACAGTGTCTGTTTCCCAGGACCAGGCCAGGCTGTGTCCAGCACCACAGTCAGCCCTGCAGCCCCACGCACCCGGCTGAGCTCCAGGCCATTGCTGGGTCGCACCAAACTACTACACCTCCCAGCTGTGGCGAGGGCCCAGCACGTGGCCTTTCACATCCAGGGAACATGAAGCTACCATGGGGGCTACACATATGGGCTGACCTGGTCCAGTCACTCAGAAGCTTTGATGTCATCCACATCTTCCTGGGGACTCAGCTTGGAACCTGCCCCCCCGCCCTGCCGCCCCAGCAAAAACTACAATTTCCCTTCTGCTTAGTTCACTATTTTTTACACTTGTGCTCTCAGTTTGGGGGCCACACTCAGCAGTGCTCAGGGGCCCATGCTTGCTGGGGGTTGGACCTGAACCTCCTATACGCCAAACATCTGCTCTAGCCCTCTAACTTCTGCCCTCTGGAGTTCTTTCATAAATTTGGGTAGGGGTGCTGGGGGTTCCACAGCGGGGAAAGACAGAGGAAGACAGAGAAGTCTCCAGTGGGGCCTCAAGGGGAATGAGACAGGAGCCCCAGGCTGGCACTCAGGGGTTCCTCACGAGCATCCAGAAGACAGTTCCCATAAGGGGCCAAAAACTCTTCAGAAAAGAGAGTGTAACACTCCTGTGTTCATTGCAGTACCATTCATAGTAACCAAACTCTGGAAACAGCCCATGTGTGCACGAACAGGTGACTGGATAAATAAACTGCAATCCACAGGCACAGTGACTGTTACTCCTCAATGAGGAAGAAATGAAGTCACACAATTTACAACTGCATGGACAGATCTGGAGCATATCGTGCTGAGTGGAGTTAAGCAGAAGGAGAGGGGACAGCACAGCATGGTCTTCCTCATGTGTGGCACGCAAGCAACATAGTAAAGAAACTGCTTGGGTGGTGTAGAGATGGGGCAGTAAGTAGGGAGGGCATTTGCCTGGCACGCGGCTGACCCAGGTTCGATTCCCAGCATCCCATCTGGTCCCCTGAGCACCACCAGGAGTGATTCCTGAGTGCGGAGCCAGGAGTAACCCCGAGCATCACTGGCGGTGGCCCCAAAACAACAACAAAGGAAACAACAACAAATACTCAAATGAAACAGAACCAGAACCAGAACTGGACTTTAATGGAAGCGTATCGCTGTAGAGGGGATGGGTGGGACTAGAAATGGGAACAAGAACTGTGGTGGCAGGAAGCTGACGCTGGTGGAAGGTGGTGTGTGATTGGAATGTTTGGGGAACGAGACCCTGCCATTGTCAATATTGTAAATCATGGTGCCTACAGTACAACAAAGCGAAGAGCAGCCAGGAGGAGGCACACTGGCATAGTTTCCTGAGCAGAGAGGAGCACACCCCCTGGGAGCCGGAAGAGCTCTGCCAGGAGGGCACAGAATCCTGCTGTGGGCCGGAGCCACAGGACGGCGGGCAAGCGCTTGCCCTGCACACAGCAAAGCCACCACTAGAGCCAGGAGTAAGGCCTGAGCACTGTCAGTGTGGCCCAAACCAATTAACAAGCGAACAAATCCTGCCCTGGACAGAGGAGAAGGCGGGTGGGACAACCCTAAGGTCTCCTCCTGTGGAGACGGTGGCCATGGGGGGTCCAGCCCTGCCTGGCTGGGGTACAGGGTGAGGAGTTGGGGTCACACTGTGGAGAACCTTGAATGAGCATAGTTTAGGGAGAAGCTGTGAGGGGCTGGCCCCGTGTCTCAGGGCAGAGACAGACTCCCCCATTCTCCTCCTCCTCCTTCTTTTGGGGATTCCCTCGAAGATAGGGGGTTGCCTCGGGCTCCAGTGAGTGCTGAAGTTCCCCCTCCTGCCCCTCACCGCCGGTTGACAAAATCTGGAAATGGGAACGCTAAATAATTTATCAATCTGTTAAGTAAGCCGGCTTCAAGCCTTGATCCCCGGGGAGCTGCTGTTAATCCTCCCCTCATTCACCATCCTCCAGCCAGACATCATTAGGGGGGAAATCTCTCTCTCTTTTAGAAATCATGTCATTTAAATGGTTTGGGAGTGTTTGCCGCTTTGAATCACTCCTGCCACAGCTCCCTCCCATTAACGGGGATAATTAAGAATTGACTATGGTTGGCAAAAAGCGCTCTGGCGACCAGGTTTTTCTTTGATTTCTCTAGTGTCCCCAACTTCCCTCCCCCTGGACCCCAGTCTTCCCTTTCTGTTCCCCCACCACCAGCAGCCTGGGGGTCCGGTCTCCCTGTGGCCCCTCCCCCAAGGTCTGCAGCCTGTAAACACACTCAGCCATGGAAACCGCACCCCTGAGGGGGGAAGCAGGGTGGGGGGGCATTCACTTGGCCTATTCCACTGCCCCATTTCCTGCGGGCACCTCGCCTGCCCGCCCTGGGCGCTGGGCCAGCGTGCTTGCTCGGCTGCCCTGGTCACCCCAGAATGGCGTGGGCGCAGGTCCCAGGCCTGTCCCCCAGCTGGTCTTTCTTTCTCTCAAGAGCCACCGTCTCTGAGTGCCGCAAGAGGGGTGAGTGTCTCTGTGGGCAGAAGGTCAGTAGGGGCACTATTGGTTGAAGGGTCAGCAGGGACTGTAGGGTCTCCTGGGCATCAGGAAAAGCCAGGGGGCTGCAGCTGGGCTGCTCCAGCCTAAACCTGCGGGGTGCTGGAGGGTTTAGGGATGCTTTCCTTCACTTCTACTGCATGTCTGAGTTACCTCGAGAATGTTCTCCTTCCTGGGGCAGGCGAGATGGGACAGCGCGCAGGCTCCCGCCTGGCATACAGTGGCTGGGCTTTTAACCTGGGCATCACACGTGGCTCCCGATCAGCCTGGTTATCCTTGAGCAAAAAGCCAGGAGAAAGCCCTGAGTATGGCTGTGTGTGTGTGTGTGTGTGTGTGTGTGTGTGTGTGAGAGAGAGAGAGAGAGAGAGAGAGAGAGAGAGAGAGTCCTTTCTGTCTCCATGTCATACAATTCTAAAATCCTGGTTCTTGTTTTGATTTTGGTTTGCTGCCATACCGAGTGGTGGGGGCGGGGGGGGGCTCTTGGCTCTCTGTCCTTAAGGGTCACTCCTGGCAGGGCTTGGGAGCAGACGCGGTGCCTGTCACTGACCCCGTCAGCCACATACATGGCAGCTGCCCTCTCCTGCACTGTCTCTCTAGCCAAGTCCTACATATTCTTCTCACAGTCCAACCAACATCTTTCTGACAGGTTCAGTGAAGGTTCAATGATGTCTCCTCCACAATGCTGGGCTGTAGACACTGAATGCCACTTCCTTCATACTGTGACTGTCACCACAACAGCAACAGACTATAACAGCACATAGGAAACCAAGCTCCATTGCTGGGAGATGCTCAAGAGAATTTGATCCGAAGTTCCAGAGAACAAGATGCTTCTAGATGGACTGCCAGAGCACTCTCCCTCCCCTGGGAGCCTACGCCAGGAGTTAACCCTCAGAGAACTTGTCCTTAAAAGATCTTTGTTGCGGTTTTCTATATTGGCTATAAAATGATGATGTGTATGTGTTAGGAGAGATCAGTGTTAAAAATCACCCATTTTGAGATTCTCTGCCAGCATCCCTGTCTCCCATGCCCAGCAGTCACGCCCACAAGCCACCTGACTGGCGCCAGGTAATCTCATCATCAGCCACCAACCAGATCTCATGTCCTTCTCTCCTGGAAGGGAGCAAAAGGATGCTCACTGTAACCATGTCGCTTTCCACAAACTCAGCCTGAGCCTCACCTATGGGTAAACCTTTTCCTGGACCACGTGGCCGCAAATGTGGCCACACAACACTTCATAGGACACACTATACCCATACTCCAAGAATACTGCACCACATTTGATGGGATTCAAAGTAGAAAGCAACCAATCTTAGAGGGAAATATATTATTTTGGTTGTGTTTTGGGGCAGGGAACAGGGTTTGGGATGGAAACACTCAAAATATGGCAGTGGTGGGTGTAATGGTGATGGGATTGGTGTTTGACTGTTAAGTGTAATCAAATACTGTGAACTACTTTATAAAATATAAATAAATAAAATCACCTGTTTCACACATGATAAACTTTCAGGGCCTGTATGACAAACTACAATGCCGAGGGGCTGGAGTGACAGCACAGCAGAGAGGGTGTTTGCCTTGCACGCGGCCAACCCAAGTTAGATTCCCAGCAGCCCCAAGCACTGCCAGGAGTGATTCCTGAGTGCAGAGCCAGGAGTAACCCCTGTGCATTGCCGAGTCTGACCCAAAAAGCAAACAACAACAATAACAACAACAACAAACCCGACAGTGCCTAATAGGAGAGAGTGCAAGAGAGAGAAGACAAGTGTCTGCCATAGAGGCAGACTGGGGGTGGGGGAGAAACTGAGGACATGGTGGTGGGAAATGTGCACAGGTGATGGGACAGGTGTTGGAACTGTCATACAGTCTCAATCCTGAACAGCTCTGGAACTGTACCTCACTGTGATCCAATAAAAGGGCAGGAGAGAAGTCATCGTTGTGTCACCACCGAGTGCCCTCCCTAGAGAGCTATACTTTGAGGTAAAGCACCCTGACTCCTTTAGCATCCCCTCTGAGAACTCGGACCACTGCTCTAGGGACTGGCCAAATGCTGAGACACTTGTCTCTGGGGGGCCTGTGACCCAGGTGCTGTCAGAGCACTTACGAGGATAGAGCAGGGCTGAGTTCAGTTCTGGCTTCCTGTAGCACCTGGGCCATGGAGGCGTGTGGGGGCTCACAGCTTCGCTGCCCCTGTAGACGCACCCCTACTGGTGCTGCCCGGTAAGCAGCTGGCTGGGCCTGGTCCCCAGTGCCAGGTCGCTCCAGCTGGCAGCGAGGAGCCCAGGGAATCTCCATGCCTGCTGCTCTGGAGGTCGGGGCGCATCAGCAGGCTTTGGCCCTGCATGAAGGGTCAGCGGAAGCAGCAGCCAGCAAGGCTGGGAGGAGCCTCCATGTCCAGCAGACGGTGTCCTATAGCTCACCAAACCATCCCCGCTCTCCCTCACTGGCTATCTCCCCCAGTGCCGAGGATTATTCCCAGAGGGCCATTTCCCACTCTCAGATGGTACAGAGGGGGCAGGGGCAAAGGTCCAGAATGGGCTCTTCCCTTGGGGCAGTCTGCCCTCCACCCTCCATCCCCACAGCCAACAGCGCAGCAGACTTGGAGGTACTCTCAAATGCCATTAAGATCAGAGGCCTGAGAGATGGTACAGGGGCAAGGCAATGGCGTCGATGCAAGTGACCCTGGTTCAATTCCTGGCGCTGCATTTGATTTTCTGAAGATATGTGACCCCTAAAAGGTAAAGGCCCTCCCGTTGTTCATCGATTTGCTCGAGCGGGCCCAGTAACGTCTCCATTGGAGACTTTGTTGTCACTGTGTCTGGCACATCAAATACGTCACGGGGAGCTTGCCAGCTCTGCCGTGCGGGCGAGATCCTCTCGGTAGCCTGCCGGGCTCTCCGAGAGGGGCGGAGGAATCGAACTCGGGTCGGCCCTGTTGGCTGCGTGCAAGGCAAACGCCCTGCCGCTGAGCCAGGACGAAGCCCTGAACACAGCTGGGTGTGGCTCCCCAACAAAAGAAAACTCCATGGTGGGTCGTGACTCATTGTTAGGAGCAGGTCTTGGTTTGCCATTAAAATTCTCTCTCTTTTGGGGGGAGGGGGATGGGGGTCACGTACAGCAGTGCTCAGTGCTCAGTGCTCACTACTCCTGGAGGAGCTCAGGGCAAGCATGGGGTGCAGGGGACAAGCTTGGGCCAGCCGCAGGCAAGGCAGACGTCCTCTCCACAGGACTGTCACTCCAGCGCCAGCTTTGTTATTGAGGGGACAAGCTCCCCCAAAGAGCCTCAGCTCTAGGGACCAGCTGGTGCTGGGACGGAACGTGGGTGGCACCCCTTTGAGGCCCCTCCTCAGCACCTAAGCTTCTCTTTGTCCCTAGTCTGTTGAGCCTGACAACCTGCCCAGGTGTCCACGCCCATGTTGGGGTCCCATTTCCTTCCTCTCTGGCCCTCTTGAGCCCCCCGCTCCAACAGATGGCCACGGTGGAATTCTGGACACATCGCATTTTTCTTTTGAATAACGGCAAAGGAAGCTACAGAGGAGGAAAGAGAAAGGTAGAATTTATTCTAACCTGCTCAACACAGGGAATTCCTCGGGGACAAGACTAAGAACGTGAGGGCTCACATTTCCACAAAACACTTAGGGAGGAAAAGGCCACTTCCCTGTCTGCTTGGTCCCAAGGACTGCTCCTTCCTTTGTCAGTCCATCAGTTTTCTCCCTGCCATTTTTGAAGGGTCAGATCAATTGATCAGCTGCGGATGTGTGTACATGTACGTGTGGCGGTCTTTAGTCAGTTCATTGTCTGTCTGCCTGTCTGTCTGTCTGTGTGGAACACTCGAGTGCTGGTACCAGGTTGAAATCAGAAGTAGAAATTCTTGAGAAGTCAGTGATATGCAACTCAGTGATTGAAGGAATGCAGTTGTTTTTGGAACTTGTTAGACAAGGTTTAAACGAAGATTTCTTATCAGAAGGTTGAGCCTACAGAGAAAGCAGAATTCTCAATCTAGATTTCTTATTAGAAGAACATTAATGATTAGTAACAGCTGAAATCCTTTTGAACTTAAGAATCTGTACTATCTAGAAGAGCTGTGGAACTAGAGTCTGAAACTAAAGTGAAATAAAGTTCAGAGAATGCAAGGTTTTATCTTACAAGCCTCAGCCAATTGTAATGAGGAATTTAGCTGTTTTACGAACAACAGAGGTACATAAGCCACTAAAATAAAGTTTCCTCATATTAATTAATAGTTTTCTTATGTTACCATAAACATTGACAGTCCAAGTGCTTTTTCTATGCTAATATCAAAGTTTGGTAAAAACTAAAGGGCTTTTTCTGTGTCTAAAAACATGTTTGTATTCTTGTGGAATTGGTAAAAGTATCTGGTGTAGAAAGCTTATGATTGAAATAACTCAGGGACAAGAACTATTGAAATTAAGCCAAAGAGGGTTTACCATGTTTTATATTAATTGGCAGTTCAAAGGTTTTATGCTGTTATATCAATGTACATATTTGTATCTGCATTGGATTAGAATATTTGACCTAGAAAATCTTGTGAGTTGAAATAATTTGGTACATAAAAACAGGTTCATGTTTATTTTAAAATATGAGTTTCTAGAGTTATAAAGTTGGCTGCAAAACTTATCTTACCAGTGGTTTTTATTTGATCTCTGAGACTTTTGGTAACTAAAATTTCTAAAGGTACCTAGCAAAGAATTATGAGTGATCTCAGATGTCATCTTGATAGTCTGAAGCCATAGCATTGCACCTTGGTGAAAGTATGAGATAACTTGTATTGTTAATCAGCTTGTCCTGTATGTGAAAATGCATGCTATTATTATGATAACTTTATTTCATGCCAAGCTTTGTCTCCAGGTATCAACCTAGTCCTGACCTTCACAGAACTTTGTACACAAGTGTAAAATGCTTTCTGTTCTATGGTAATCTGAGTGTTTAATCTTTTTGCATTTGTGTTTTCCTAGAAATCAGAATTCTAAAAATGTCTCTTGGTTAATTTCTAGTGTAAAGTGAACTTTTGCCCAATAATATATGTTGTAAGAACTTTAGTTGTGAGCATCTCTAAAGCCTTTTAAAATATCTATAGAACTGATGTAATGCTTTTGAAAAGGTACTGCAGAGTATTTTTGTCATGTTAAATGAGATGATTGGTAACTAGTGTCCAAACTTGGGAGATCATGTTGTGCTAAATTCAGTAAAATAAGAGTTTAAACTTGTGGGATGACTCTTGGGAATATAGATGTGTGTCTTAAGTCAGAAAGATGACGGATGGATTGTCTGGACTCCTGTTACAGTGCTCTTAGGTTCATTGAATTTTTCAAAAGTTGCAGGAAATCAAGGGTTTTGACATGGGATTGAAAACACATGTTAAACGGTATGCTTTATCTCTACAGATTTTAGCTTCTCTGACTAAGACCCACAGCAAACAGGTGTATTACATCTCTGTGAGTAAAATGAAATGCTTGCTTTTCTCTTCTTTTGTACCTTCAGTATGTTTTTTGATGTTTCATGGCACTATGTTGGTTTGCATAAATCCAGATAAGTCTTTCCTCTCTGTAATAGGGTCTACCCCTCATGCAGACAGGAAAAAACCAACTATGGGACCCCAAAGCTCTCTTCCAGGGAACAGTCAGGGGATCTGTCTAAATGACAGGAGCAGGGATTTAACAGGTACTGTTTTCAAGTACCCTACAAACCTCAGGGCGACCCTAGAGGCAGGCTGGCTCGAGGAAAGAGTGGAAATCATCACTGCTATGGAGAATGAGGAATCCAGGACTCTGTAATGACTAACTCAGTCTGGGCCTACTCTCAGCGTCAAGGAAAAACCTGGAAACCAGGATTTCTCCCAGCCCTGAAGAAGGGATGGGATGGATTCCTTTCTGCCAGGACATCTCTGTGGAAAATGAGGCCCGAAGGCTCGAGGCCATCCAGTTCGTCGTGGGACATCTTATGGCCAGGCCTGGGTAACCCTGACGTGCCAGATAAGATTAATGCCACTTTTGGTTTGTCTCCTGTCTTTAGTCGATCCCCAGGACTTCTCAGTAAATAATGGGGTATCCCAAAAGGAGAGTTCTCTAATCTTACTGTGTTTATGCAAAAGAACAAGCCAGGTTTGTTAAGCTATCTTGCAAAGTTTTAAAATGAAGGTGGAGAGAAAACCATGTTTCTGCAACTCGTTTTTTGTAAGAACCAGATTCTAATTCTACAGAGGTGATTGAATAAATGTATTTAATCTTGATCTAAAAGGTACCCCTCTTTGGGAAATTTAGATAAAACTTGGTTACTCTCTGTAGGTAAACAGCCTAATGTATAAAGGAACTCAATGTTAGGCATGCTGTCACTAGTTCGATCAGAGCTTTACTAGGGTGAAGCTCATCCCAAAGTGCAGAATTGCTTTCCCCCAGTCTGTGAATTGGCCAAAGTGTCAAGAAAGGGCATCTAAACTGGTTAAATTAGAATGGATTAATATCTAGTTCTGAAATAGTGTGAATTTTCTTTCTATACTTTATTGCATCTCATTTTCTGTGAACAGTTATTTGGAAAGAAGAAGGATATTAACAGCTCTTAATTTTTGTTGCATCATGGGATTAACACCAGAGAGTATTTCCTCTAAGCCAGAATGTTCTGCAGAAGAAGAACAGTGGACATAGTGGACATTGGAGGTTTCCAAAAGGAAGTTGATGGATTTACCCAACAAGGAAAGTTACTAACTCCTGGACCTATGCAATGGAATATTATTAAAGGGTTATGCTTTAACACCAGTGAAAACCATCTTCTATGGAAAGGAACTGAATAGCAAGTAAGGTAGAAGTAATTCAGAACTGTGCTTTCTGTGCCATTAATGAACCTAGAGGAAATCCTGAGCCTCCTCTCCTAACACCTGTTCAGCATCAAGGAACTTAGAGGAGGATCAGTAGCTTGACCTTATGCAGATGATCAAATGCTCATACGTTCAAGCTATAAATACCTGTTGGTTCTCATTGAGAGCTTCAGTGTATGGGCAGAAGCTTTTCCTATCTGTACTGAGAAAGCCAGAGAATGACTTGGTGTTTCTGTGTCCAGTAGAAATATCTGGACACAGGAAGTCATTTTTCTTTCAACCAAACCTGCGGGTAGAGTTACTCCTTTCCATTATTTTAGTGATAGATATGGGTATGGCATTATGTCGCTTTGGTTTCTGTTGTTTTAACTCTTGTTTTTTTAAGACAGCAAACAACATTGTCCTTACTGGGTCAGAAAGGACCTTCTACTCCTCCCAGGGTCTAACCATTTCAAAGTGATATCCCTCAGTCTAATCGAACTGATTTTTTCTTTCAGATAACTTCAGGAACCCAACCAATTCATTGCTGAGGGCCACTAAAAGCTGAGGTAGTATGAGATTTCACCCCTTGTGTAGGCAGGGCCAGCGTCCCATTGTCAGCATGAAGCAGCTCCAGAAGATGGACCTTCTGCCATTCTCCCTTAAAGATTTAAGGTGGTGGAATCTCTAGGGGGGATTTGATGTAGGCAGGTAGATCGGGAAAGGCTCTCTGCAATGAAACAAAGTCTCATAGAAGAATTCTAGGACCAACCCACCCTGTGGAGACAGAGAATAAGGACTTGATAAGACCATCCCCAGACCCTGAAGATATGGGCCTCCTCCCCATGAAATTCCTCCTTTCCGAGAACCCACTTTCAATCCGGTTGACTCCAGCGACCCAGCCCCAAGGAGATCCCAGGACATTCCAAGTCAGATGACTCTCGAACCCGCTTTCTATCCGGTTGACTCCAGCGACCCAGCCCCAAGGAGATTCCAGGACATTCCAAGTCAGATGATTCTCGAACCCCCTTTCAATCCGGTTGACTCCAGCCACTCAGCCCCAAGGAGATTCCAGAACATTCTGAGTCAGAAGGATCTATAAGAACCAGCTCGAGAGCCCACTTGGCGCTCTCTCCACCCTCGGAGAAGCCCGCGTTCCCTCTGGACGCGTTACTCTCTCTCTCTCTCTCTCTCTCTCTCTCTCTGCTTATCCCTTTCTCTCCCTCTCCAAAAGCCTCCAAATAAAACCTGTTACTTCACTGCTCGTCTACTCCTGAAATTCTTTTCTGCGAGCGAGACAAGAACCCCAGAAACCTCGGGTAAGGCTTGGGACTGGTCTCTCCTTTCCTGCAAAGAGCAAATTCTCGCCCCAGCTTGAGTCCGTGGCTCCCCGAGCAATCGGGTGGCGGGGATTAACTCCCGTGCCGAGAAGATCAAGCGGACTTCAGGTGTGGCTTGACGGCCACCTCGTGGGGCTGGCAGGGCTCAGGCCTGTGCCGAGCAGGTGCTCACTGCAGACTTTACCGGTCCTAGCCTACCCAGGGTTCCGGGTGGCAGAGGCGGGTGAGGAGAAAGTGGCTGTCTTTCTCCTCCCCACTTCACATAAGTCACCCGTGGGGCCCACCGACATCACTTTGAAATATTTATTTCAACTACATATCTGTGTTCTAAAACTTTTTAGAACAAATAAGGTGTTTGGGGTGGAGTATTTTAATGTTCCCCAATCCTTTCTAAAAACTATGCAATAAGGGTTTATGTTAAACAAGCTGCATCAATCTTTTTGTCCGCAGATAATGATGCACCTAGTTTGACATTCCTTTCTAAATGACCTATAGAAAAATCAATTGTTCCTGGGAATTCAAGTACTTTTCCACTTACAAGTACAGAGGAAAATAAAATAAATGACTTTAATCAAGCCTGGGAAAATCTTGTCCTCACAACTCAAGCTGTGGTCAAAGCTCTGGCAGGAGGATTTGGAGCTGACCTTTGGTGGGGGTCTGTCCACAGCAAGTAACGGATCTTCAGAAAATATCCAGTCACTCTGAGCTGCAGGTGGCAGTTATTTAGGGGGTTTAGGTGACAGGAAACTGGGGGTCTCCCCAGGCTACTATCCAACATGGCGACCATGTCATCATGTGCTTCCCATCTGTCCCCCGTGACTCCCACTGCACCGAAACAGCCACATTTTGGAAACATGATAAAAAGAAAAAATAAATCACATGTGAAAAAGGTGAGAAACCGCCTCAGTGGCCACAGACCTTCTGCTTTCCAGACTCAGGAAAGATGATGAAAGTGAAGTCTTAGAAGAATCTAAAGCAGGTCTGGTGACGGCTTGAAAGAATACACATTAGGGCATCAAATTTTTGTGTACTTTAGCTAACTTGCAACATTGCTTTCTGTAAAACTGCTTGGCTGCTTTGCACCTGGGGGAGAGGGGACTTGGAAAGTGATTTACTGTCCCTGAAATGTATTGTCTCAGTAAAGCACCCTGCAGATTTGGGTAAAGGATAACTCAGGATGCGGGTGGTTGGGGCAAATTGCCCTTTCCTGGAGTGTATTGTCTCACTAAAGCACCCTGCAGACTTGGGTAACTCAAAATGAGGATGGTCAAGGGAGATTTCCTAAGGCTTAATGATTCCGGCTATAACCTTGCTTGTGCTGACAATCGATGTACGTAAATGCTGATCTTTGAATCTATAGGCTAAGGAGTGAGGTACTTTTAAATGGATTGGTTAAGAAAGTATATGTTGTTACAAATCTATTGGCTATGAGATGCGTGGGCTTTGCTGTAACGGCCAGTGAAGGCCTATATAAGATCCCCTTTGAAGAAGTTCGGGGCTCTCAGCCACTGCCCGTTTTTGGGGTATGCTGCGGAGCCCCAGCATGCTGGTCTAAGTAAACCCCGTTTTTACTCCTGCAGGAATTGTGTCTATCTGGTCTCTCCGCGCCTCCCAGGGCCAGGGAACTCCCGATCCCAACAGGCTGGGAGGAGGAGGCTGGTTAGATAAAAGTTCTCTAGGGCCGATTGTGTTCCGTGAATTTACAGGTAGGTTTCCCTCTCTTTTCTTTCCACAGAAAATAAGTGCTTTTCTGTTTCTCGCCAGTCCTGAGTCCAGAAAACAGAGCACAGCCTTTGTCTTACTTTAAGTGGGTTGTAGATGGATTAGTCTGTTCAAGGCTTTGCCTCCTTCTTACAAACTCTCAGCAGAGAGGGGCTGCCAGGCGTCCAGCTTTGTAATAGAACACTGGGAATTATTAGCAGAATAAACTGGAACGTGTGATTTGCTCTGTCCCACCAGCTCCCTTCATTGTTAGAAAATCAATTACGTACAACCATTTTGATGTTTTGAAACAAAGGCACATAAGATCTTATGAAAATCAGCAAAAAATGAGTTTTAGGCACGTGTGTATGGGTTTTTTTTTTTCACTCTTTGAACAATGATCTTTTTTCTCTGTTTCTCCCAACTTTCGGAGAATGTTCAAATCCAGGAAACTGGTTATTGTTAATAACTGTTTATTGTTAATAACTAAAAAACTGATGCTCTCCAGAAGGCAGAAGGCATGGCAGGATGGGAACTGGTGGAGGGGGCAGGCTCCAGACAGGCTCATGTGTGCAGCTATGTGTGTGTGTGTGTGTGTATGTGTGTGTGTGTGTGTGTGAGTGAGAGAGAGAGAGAGAGAGAGAGAATGTGTGTGTGTGGGGGGGGAGGTGTTGGTCCTCTTCCCATCCTACAGCACAGATGGGTGGTAGAAAGGAAACAAGGAACACACACACACACACACACACACACACACACACACACCCCACACGCATGCAGGCACATATCCACATAGTCAGGGAAAAACTTCCCAGAGGTTAACCCTGGAAATTTGCATCATTGTGGTGTCCTCTCCTCAGAAGAGATTTGCTATTCTCTCCCAGACTTTGCGGTACTTTCCATGAGAATGGGGGTGTTCCTGCATAAAACATGAGTTTGCCAGGGCCCAGGGAGAAGGCCTGGGGGCGGGAGCTGCCCCTGGCTTGGGGGCGCCTGGGGCTGTTGTGGGGAGTGGGTGAGTAAGGCGGACTGAGCCCTGGGGGAGGGGAGGCTGTTTTCTCCGGCTGCATTTCTCAGAAACTCCTTGGAGACCAGAGAAAGGCCTGGAAAGGTCTGGGCAGGGGCCAGCTGCTCTCAGAACCCAGGCAAAGTGGGCTGCAGGACCTGACCCGCTGGAGTGTACTGGGGGTCTCTGGACCTCCAGGAGGGTCTGCTATGGGAAGGAGGGGATTGCAGCCAGAGGAAAAGCCTGGCTGGGTGAAAGGGGAGGAAGAGGAGGAAGAAGGGGCGTCAGCAGCCAGGGCTCAGACCCGGCCTGGCCCGCTGGTGCTCCAGGGCAGGGACAAAGGGCCCATTTGTTCCTGTGTCATCCTGAACCCAGGCCACTGCCAGACCTTTTCCATGTGGTTTTGTGAACGACTGCAGGTGGCCAGACAGGATTCTTAGCCTGTCATCAGCACCCCAGCGGGCAGGACTTAGGGGTCTGCAGAGGTCTCCTCCGGGCAAACTGGTTATTAGTATTGCTGCCTTCACTCAGGCTGAGGCTGAATGGCAGCAGCGGGAGAGAGATGTTAGGGCCTTCGCTCCTCCCTGGAAGGAAGTTAATAACAAGCCCGGGCAGGGCCCCCACAGGCTCTGAAAGGGCAAGATCAGGGGGTGGGGGTGGGGTCAGCCCAGAGCATCCATGAGGTGCACTGCACCTGGGAATCAGATCAGAGCATCTGTGGGAAGGACTGCATCTGGATTCAGATCAGAGCATCCATGGGGAGCACTGCACCTGGGATTCAGAGCAGAGCTTCCGTGGGGTGCACTGCAGATACCTCACACTATTTCCCACCTCTTCAGGTTGCCTGCAGGTGACCTCTCTGGAAAAGACCAGGTGGACACTAGGTCTGGGTACATCGGGCAGTTTTGAGGCGCTGATGACCCCCTGGAGTTTGGCTGAAGCCAGATGGTGCTGGAGAATTTTTGCAAATAACTAGGGACGAACCCTCAAACTGTCATGGGAGGGGACTCAGCTCTAATTCAAGCCACACCAGCCTCGCCTCGGGCTGTGTGCGACAGGAACCGTGGTACCACCGAGAAAGTGTGTTTCTAACATTCTCCTGAGATGCCGCAGCGAGAGCCACCCGTTTCCTGAGCAGGACATGGCCAGGCACCAGCCACGGCCCAGAACCCAGCACCAGGGAAGCCAGTCCCTCTGTGTCCCAGGGAAGCACCCGCTGAGAAGGGGGCAAGTAGCGGCAGGGAAAGGGGAGCATGGAGGTTCCCCGGCCACCAGGCTGATGGGCCCCTCGGGGCCCCTCAAGTCACTGACACCTTGGGAGAGGGTCTGGAAAGTTCAGTTGGGCAGAGTGCTGGAAGACCAGTGAGCCTGGACCTTGTCAATGACTCCTGCAGTCCATGGACGCCCCCACTGTCACCTTTGTCCCCCCACCATACCCCCAACCAGACCCCATGTCACCAGAGTAGATAGAGTCCATTGACAGGCCGAGAGAATCCAGAGGTAAGGCTTACCGTACACGGGGGCCATCCCGGTTCAATCCCCAGCACTGCCAGGGGAGACCCCTGAGCACAGCCGGGTGTGACCCAACAATAAGAATGAATGCTGGCACCAGGCTCAAGGGGGAGGAGTTCAAGCTGTTTGGTTCCCAGCAACTGAACTGCAAGAGGCCCTAAGTGCTGCTAGGTGTGGCCCCAAAATGGAAGGGAGGGAGGGAGGGAGGGAGGGAGAAAAGGAGGAAGGAAGGGCGGAAAGAAGGGAGGGAGGAGAGAAGGGAAAGAGGGAGGAAGGAGAGAGGATGGAGAAAGGGAGGAAAGAGGGAAAAGAGGCAGGAAAAGAGGCAGGAGGATGGAAAGCAAGGAAGGAAGGAAGGAAAGGAGGGAGGGAGGGAGGGAGGGAGGGAGGGAGGAAGGGAGGGAGGGAGGGAGGAAGGGAAGGAGGGGAGGTGAAGATAGCTGCTCTCTTGCCCCCTCATACTCGAGGGGGACATGTGCTCAAGCTCTGCAGGTGGGGGCAGTGGCCCCCATCACACACTGTCCCCTACTCGGAGGCCCTGGGCCTCCAGCACCTTCTCTGGCCCATGTGTCTAGTTTCCAGACTGCTCCCCGCTGCTGGTGGGCTGAAACGCCATGAGTTAGGCTCACAACTAAGGTGCCCCGTGGTGAGGGTGGGGGGAGGGGGCTGCCCTGGCTTCTCCCTCTAACACCCCATGGGAGTGTTTGCAAGGGCTTACACCCTCTGTGGAAGCACAGGGGGACCCCTCTGTCCCTGCTCCACAAGGGGGAAGTCTCATATCTCTGAGGGTCTCATCAACCCAAGCCTGGCCCTGCCCAAGACCCTGGATATCCATCCAGGCCAGGCCAGTGGGTGAATGGGCGGTACCCCAGGGACCCCAAGCCTCAGGGCAGGGCCACACTAGGGCAGACCCCACAGCTGCCCATTGGAGGAGTCATCATTCCCTCTTCAAGGTGCCTTTAGATGGCCTTACACTGGTCCCAGAGGGCAGGAAAGAGGACAAGGTCATAGGCCCCCGATGGGGCAGGTGCTCAGGCCCTGGGCACATGGAGGGGGGCGGGTGTCGGATTCCCCACATACCCCAGCACTGCTGGGTGTAATGCTGGTGGCCCTGGTGGTCCCGGCCCGGGGTGGGGCGGGCAGAGCAGCCTTCTCAGGCCTCACAGAACCAGCGGCCTGCTTGGCCGAGTGCCCTGAGCATACACAACCCACAACAATGTACAGTGGCCTACTGGGGTGACTGAGGGTCCCACCCCTGCCAACTCTGCTCATCAGCGGCTGTTTGTTTGGCGCCATAATCTCACCTACATCTTTTGGAGATAAAACCTCCTTGAGATCACACAGAACATTCCCAAGCCCAGCAGGCTGATGAGGCTCGAGTCACAGTGCTCCAGTTCCCACCAGCCTGGCTCAGGACGAGGCTCCCTGTGGGTCCTTCTGAGCTGGGAGGAGGCACTGCTGCCATGGGTGCAGGCAACTTGGAGTGGAGTACAGGGGTGGCGCAGGGAGGAAGACCAGGCCAGGGGCTCAGTGAACTCCTTATCCACACCCCTAACTATCAGAAGCGAGATCCATGGAACACACACACACACACACACACACACACACACACACACATCTCACCACTCCCGTCCACAATACAGGTTCGCAGAGATGCTGGTGGGCTAAGGCGGTTAAACCTTCATGAAGCCCTCTAGGATTACCCTTGCTGAGAAAAAAAGTTGCCCAGGAGAAGGAGCCCTGAAGTGAGGCATGGACCTTCTTGGGTCCCTTCTCTCTTTTCTGGTCCAGGAGAGGATGTCGGTCACATTGTGAGCTCGCCCAGGCAGGTCTCGAACCGCCCTCACTCATCGGGGCAGGACCTAGGAAGAGGCAGTCTGAGCCCGCCTGGGGCAGAGAGCCTCTAGTCTGCATGCCCCTGAGCTCTGGGGACAGGCCTGGACAAACCAGGAGCCCATGGCCGCAGGATTGCCTTCCACACCACACCTCCAAGCTGGAGGCCCCTCCCAGGAGAAAGACCCGGAGATTGGGCCTGGCGTGAGTCCCAGCGGGGCTGCATGGGGAACCGTGTTCAGGGAGCCCGCCAACTGCACACCGGGTCCCAGCCACATGAAGCCCAAACACTGCCCAAGACGGGAGCAGAGGCGAGCGGCCGGAGCAGCATTACCAGAACCAGTATTTCTCACCACCTGGAACGACAGGTGACATCTGGAGAGATTTGGGGCTGTCACAAATGGGGGTGCTGCAAGGCCTGGGAAGGTCCCCCACCTCTGCCAGTCAGCTTTGGGGTGCAGTTTCAGAAGCCTGCCCGAACACTGCCACGTCCCTGCTGCAGAGCAGAT
The DNA here is from genome assembly GCF_029834395.1 of Sorex fumeus. Classification (NCBI taxonomy): domain Eukaryota; kingdom Metazoa; phylum Chordata; class Mammalia; order Eulipotyphla; family Soricidae; genus Sorex; species Sorex fumeus. Next base: position 39,700,318 of record NW_026606120.1, on the reverse strand, counting down.
CAAACCCTGGGATCAGAACCAAGCTTGCCAGCCCCGGCCTGGGACACTCGGGAGAGGGTCTGCGGAATTGCCTCCCCCTGACCCACTGAGGGTCGGAGCTGTGCCCAAGGGCGCCACAGAGCCACCGTGTCCCAGAAGGCAGATGCCTCAAAGTCACACACACGCCAGCAAGCTAAGACAGCACGGGCACAGAGAACCCGGTGACCCGACCCTGGACGTACTTGGAATGGGAGAAAAACAGGGACCTCCATGGGGCTGGAGCAACAGGACAGGACGAGGGTCTGTCCTGGCACGAGCCTGAGCCCGGGTCACTCCCGGCACCACATACAGTCCCGGAGCCCTGCCAGGAATGATCCCTGAGCACAGGGTCAGGAGTAAGCCTTGAGCACCACCAGGGCTCGAAAACTGAAGAAGAAAAAAGAAAGGAAAAGAAAGCATTAAGGGTCCAGGTAGAAGGACAGGAAGGATGACTCAGCTCTAGGGGCAGCCCAAGCAGAACCAACCTCCATCACTGAGGGTGACAGTTTCAGTGGCAGGCGGGGGACAGGGCTATCACCAAGGCCCCTGAGCCAAGGACAATACCCAGTCTCGTTCTGTGCCACGTCACAGCCAACCCTAGGGCATGAATTCCAGCCCCTTCCCTGGGAGGGCCAGTAGCCCCTGGACCCCAGGAGCTGGAGCCAGGCCCCTCTGAACCGAGCGAAGGCCTGAGGCCGGGGAGGTGAGGGCTAGAGCAGGCACACGGTGGGGAGTAAGGGCAAACCCAGCGTGGTGCCCAGTCCCCGCCACACACAGCCTAAGCACAGGGTGTGAGTGGCACCCCTCCCACCCCGTCTGCTGCAACTTCTGAGAAGTGAGGGTCCCAGAGTCATGCCCCCCCACACACACATTCGCACACTCTTAGCCCCCGCCCCCACTTTCTTCTGGCTTTGGGGATGTTCAGAGATACTCCTGGCCCTGCACTCAGGGATTACTCCTGGCAGTGCCCAGGGGACCACCTGGATGCTGGGGGTCAAGCCTGGGCCAGCCACACACAGCGCAAACACTCTCCCTGCTGTCGTAGCTCTGTGGCTACGCTGAGGCCCATCTTTATCCCTAGGAGGGGGCAGCTCTCCAGCCACCCAGGACCCCCCACTCCTGGCAGAAACACCTACAGCACCATTGTCCTGACATGGGCCCTCCCCTGGGGCCACCCCACTCCCTATATCTCCCTCATGACCTGGCTGCTAGGGCGCAAGCCCCCTGTGCTGGCCGCTGGACGGGAGGGACATCTGTCTGGAAAGTTACGGCTCACAAGTCTGCTGTGAGCATGCGAAGCCCCTTACGCCATCCGTGTCTGCCCCCGGTCCCTTAGCTCTGTACCCCCAGTTTCAGCACTGGGGGTTCAGCTCCTGCCGGCTGCCAGGTATCCCTTGGGCAGCCCAGGTGAGAGCTTTAGGGGACCATCGGGTCCAGGCGAGAACTTCAGGGGACCATCAGGACCCAGCATGAGGGCCCCTTGATTAATTCCCAAAAGCAAAATCTTGGAGGCTCAGCACTCAGCAGGTTCAGGCCCAAGTAAGATTTCAAAACCAGTGAACAGCAAGCTCTGGAGTGAAGGCTCGGTCTCTGAGATGCGAATTGTCCTTATGATATTGGCAGCTCAGGGAGAGACGCCAGAGCTGGGCCTTGCATGTAGGAAGCCTGGGCTTGACCCTGGCATGTTCTCCAATCCCAACCCCAGCCCTACCACCCAGCACTGCGCTAGGAATAGTTCTCAAGCACTATTTTGTGGCCAGGTGTGGCCACAAAAAAACCCTGTGGTAACGTTAATATCTACTTCCTACAGTTGTTTTAGGGGTCACAGGACAGAACATGTAAGGCTCCCCACAGTGAGGCCTCGGCTAGGACCCCACCCAGCAAAATCTGGACCCCAGCTTTCTGTTTCCTGTGGAATCCTGAGAGGTTGAGGTGATGAGTCCTTCAAGAGGAAGGCATCCCCAGGGAGCCGCTTAGGAGCGGAAGGCTCAGTTCTAAGCTGAGAGGGGCTTCTAGAAGAAACAAAGCCAGAGGGTCTGGAGAGAAAGTACAGTGGTAGAGCACTTGCCATGTTCGATCCCCAGAATCCTCTGTGGCCCCTGTGCACCTCCAGGAGTGGTTCCTGACTGCAAAGCCAAGAGTATCCCATGAGCATTGCCAGGTGTGGCCCAAAACACAAAATGATGATGATAGGGGCTGGGGTGATAGCACAGCGGGGAGGGCATTTGCCTTGCATGTGGCCGACCCGGGTTCGATTCCCAGCATCCCATGTGGTCCCTCGAACATTGCCAGGAGTAATTCCTGAGTGCATGAACCAGGAGTAACCCCTGTGCATCGCCGGGTGTGACCCAAAAAGCAAATAAATAAATAAATAAAATGCTGATATTTATAATAACAATAATAATAAATCTAGAAGTGAAGCCAGAGTGTGGAGAGGAGAGGCTGTAGGCAGGCACTGTCCACTAAGGAGGCAGGTCAGGGAGCAGGGCCGTCCTCACTGCAGACTGGACCACAGCCAGGGCTGGAGCATGCCTGGGAGAGGAGAGGGCAGTGGGCAGAAGGAGGGCCTTGTCCAAGGAAAATGATAGTTTGGGTCGTCTGGCACCGAAACCAGGTGGCAGCAGGGAGTAGCTGGATTAGCCATGATAATCAGCAGCCCAGGTGAATAAACTCAAGCCCAACCAGAATCAAGTTTCTCCAGATACAGAAAGGGAAGGAGACGAAGTGATCTGTGGTCTGCCACAAAACCCTCAAAAGCCACTGATGCCCCAAGAATCTGGGCACGGAGACAGCCCTCTGGGGAAGAGGCTGCAGTCACCATAGCAGGTTGTTTTCGCACCTGACTCTGTTTGGTCAGCGCTGCGTGTGGCTGACATGCCCTGCAGAGGAGAAACAGGATGCGATGGCAGGCACGGAGCTCGAGGAGGAAGCACTGCGGGGCGGCCTGACGCAGGCGGGCACCTCCAGAGCCAGTCAGGACCATGGAGAGATCCTGCCCGGCCCAGCAGGCTTGTCAGCCAACAGCAATGGGGTTCCTGGTCTTCTCTGGCTCTCTGTATTTTCCTTTTGAAAATCATACACGTTTGTCTTCTCCAAACTGGTCTCATTTTTCCATCAGCAGCAGAACCTAGTCTACAACCAAAGCACAATGGAGAACATCTCTAGCTACATCAGCCAAGGACAGATACAGGTGAGGGCCCGACCTGGGACACCCAGCCTCTCGGCAGCTCTCCAGCTAGGGAGGAGCCCTGGAGGCCCTGGAAACTACTTCTGTCTATGGCTGAATGTCTGTCTCCTCTTTCGCCAACAAGATGAAGTTCTGTGAAGGGATGGGGGGATGGTTTGGGCCACACCTGGTGGTGCTCAGAAATCTCTCCTGGAAGGGCTCGTGGACCGTGTGGTGCCAGGTCAGCTGCGCCTCCCTGCTGCCCCTCTGGTGCCTGACACCGAGACCTTGTATCCCGGGGGAGCAGAGGGAGATACCAGCTCGCCGGGCACCAGCTGGAGGGCCTGCAGAGGAGGGTCCCCAGGGAGGGAGCAGGTCGCTGCCCCCAGCACCTGTTGGACTGCAGACAGAGGCTGCTGACGGCAGAGCTGGGGCTCCAGGCGGCAGGAGGGGGGCCGTGGGCGCCCAGGCTGCGGTGACAAATGGAGTGTGTGGCGGGCCAGATGGATGCTCTGCCTTGGCACTGGGGCTCAGGGAAGGCTGGGTGGCTTTTCATCCCCTGGGCTCGCGCAGCCTCCCTCTCTCCTGGGCACAGCCAGGTCATAAATCTCGGCTGCCAGGGAAGCTGGCTGCCCGACCCCGGCCTGCGCTCCTGGCCTGGCCCTGCCTCATGCCAGGAGGCTATCCAAGCATGAGCAGACGTGGAGCCGGGCCCTCGAGAGCAAGAGGGCAGTCTGGCTTGGACATTCCAGAACCTTCTCTCTCCAATTGTGCCTTTTGAATCCTTTCTACCTCTTATCCAAGACTCTGCCACGAGTCTTTCTGTTGCTGCCGCCGTTGCCACACTGTCTCGGGCTCACGCCTAGCAGTGCTTGGGCCGGCTCCCTGGATGCACCCAGGGCCCTTGGGCACACTGGCTGCAACCAGGGCCTCCCACATGCAGAGCAGATTGTGCCACGGAGGTGCAGCCTGAGCTTGGCAGAGAGTTTTGCCAGACTCCCCTCAGACGAACCTCCTCAGCCCTTCCAGGGAGCTCAGCTTGTTTTGGTTTTAATTTTTGGGCCACACCCTGCTACTGTCACTGTCCTCCCATTGTTCATCTATTTGCTCAAGAGGGAAGCAACGTTTCCATTGTGACACTTGTTACTGTGTTTGGCATATCGAATACGTCACCGGTAGCTTGCCAGACTTTGCCGTGCAAGCAAGATACTCTCGGTAGCTTGCCGGGCTCTCCGAGAGGGGCGGAGGAATCGAACTTGGGTCGGCCATGTTGGCTGCGTGCAAGGCAAACGCCCTACCGCTGTGCTATCGCTCCAACCCCAGGCCACACCCTATCTTTTGTTTTTGTTTTTGTTTTTGTTTTGTTGAGGCAGGCGTCCCCTCACCCCCGCCCCAACAAAACTCCGTGCCAGGCTGTTTTCACTCTGGGCGCCCCAGAGTGGGGTGGGTGAGAGTCTTCTCTGCCCCAAGGGACCCAGCCCCGGCAGCCGACCTCCACTACCCAACTGCCACCACGCTCCAAGCCGCTTTCTGGACACATTATAGGACACTTTCTACCCATTTTCCATAATTGACACACCATATTTGATGGGGTTCAGACAGTAGGCAACAAATTATATGCCTCTCAGACAGCCCGGCAAGCTACCGAGAGTATCCCGCCCGCACAGGCAAAGCCTGGCAAGCTCCCTGTGGCATATTCAATATGCCAAAACCAGTAACGACTTCAGGTCTCATTCCCTTGACCCTGAAAAAGCCTCCAATCATTGAGAAAATATGAGTAAGAAGAGGCTGCTAAAATCTCAGGGCTGGGAGGAATAGACACGTTACTGGTGCCCGCTCGAGTAAATCGACGAACAACGGGATGACAATGATACAGTGATACAGTTCTGTTGGGGTGGCTTACTCTGGCTCTGTTCTCAGGGATCACTCCTGACAGGGTTCAGGGGACCGTATGCGGCGTCAGGGATTGAACCAGGGCTGGTGAGTGTGAGACAAGCGCCCTCTCTGCTGTACCAACCTCTCCAGCCCGCAGAGCTTGACGTCTGATGAAACCTGGTCATATTCATGAGTCCTGATAGAGCTGCCCACCAGGGGAAGGCACGGCACCAGGGGTGGTGGCTGACAGAGGTTCCTCAGGAGTCAGCCCCTGCAGTCTCAGGAGGGAACCCAGGCCCTCCCAGGGAGCACCTCCCTCCCTCTGCCCACGTGCTCAGGGCCAGGAAGGCAGAAGGGGGGGCATCTGCCTTCTTTCCGGTGTTCCCAAGGGCTCCATGCTTTGCCCTCCTCCATGGGGGCTGCATGGCTGGAGCTGGGAGGGTGGGCTCTGAGGGCCAGACCCTCAGTTTGCAACAAGCCTGCCCTGCTCTGCGCAGCTCTCGCTGCACCTCCCTCAGCCTCCCACGTGCCCCGTCCTGCCCTTCTTCAGCCTCCACTTCCTGGCATCTCTTCATAGCCCTCCTCTGGCCTGCCTCCCTCTCCCGGCCAAGATCTCCACCCAAGCCCCCCAGGGAGAGCAGGCCGGGGCCTTGGGACCACTGCAGCCCCTTCCCTGGGCCCCTCCAGGCCTCTGTCCTCCGACTCTGCCGGAACCCGTGGGTGGCAGCGGGCGAGGTAATGGATTTCTGAAGTCATTCTGATTTTATTACTCGGAGCATTTCTAGGGCAGGACCCAGACACGCACAGCCACGCTCCCTCCCTCCCGATGCAGGCGGATGCAGCATCCCTGCAATGCTGACACTCCACGGGGACGCAGAACTGGGAAAGGTCAAGGGCGCAGGGCCCAGAGCCACCGCATGCAGCAGGCAGGGTAGGAGGAGCGGCTCTGCTCCCACGCCCCTTGGGACCCCCTCAGCACAGAGAGCCCCTGGAGTCCTCACTCTAGTCCCAACAGTCGCACAGAGGCAGTCTCCCCCACAGATGTGACCACGGTGCTCAGCAAGGGGGGGGGGACTGCATGCTGGGCACAGCCGTGTGCCAACTCTGAGTAGCCAGCACCACAGTCTGTCAAGAAGCCCCCAAGCTCCATGCAGAGGAGGCCCCGCGGTCCCCAGCACCTGGAGTCTTTTTGAGCCCTAGCACTAAACCTGAGCGCCCACCTGGGGAGCCCCCACAAAAGGAGTCTCCCTACCAGCCTGCTCTTCCTTCTGGGAGAGGCACAGGAGGGGTGGGCCCAGCAGGCAGGAGAGAGCTGGGGAGCAGGACGAACAGAGCTCGGGGAGGTTCTGCTCTGTTTCTGGGTTTGGGGGTGGGCTAGTGGTGCTCAGGGGCTGCTCCTGGCCTTGTTGGGGGGCTGGGGTTTGAACTGCATGAGTGCCAGGAGTACTGCACAGCCACAGGACTATCTTCTGTTTTGTTTTTCGTTTGGGGCCACCTCAGCGGGTGCTCAGGTCTGACTCCTAGGTCTGCACTCAGGGCCTGGTGGGGCGTAGGAGACCACAGTGGAGCCCCAACCTCTGCACTGTCTCTCCAGCTCTGCTCTGATTCCTTCAGCCTCTCGGCTTGAGTCACTCCTGTGTCTCTGCAGCTAAACAGGAGAAAGAGAGAAGTTCCAGGCTGTCTATGACCCCTGGCCGAAGAGGATTAAGGGAAGGAAATAAAACAAATCAAAGTGTGCCTGGGAGGCAGGGAGGGCAGGAAGACAGTGGCCGCATCTTCCTCCACTCTCAGTTCCCTTGAGCAGGCCCTGCAGGTCTCACCTGCTTCCGGCCGCACCCCTCTGCCTGCTCTGGCATGAGGCTTGGTTCCTGGCTCCCCACCTCCCCCGAGTCCCCAGAAAGGAGCTTGGGACTCAGCTCCCTCTTCCCTAGAAGATTTCACCACTTGCTGAAACCCGTTCTGGGGTGCATGGGCTCAGCTCATTACACGTGGAGAGCCTTCCTCTGGAGCCCTCATTATCACCTAATTGTGTTCTCGCTAAAAACTCATTAATTGGCCATTCTAAAGCTGTCAGCACATTGAAATCGAATCCTAGGCTTTTAGAGTTGGAGAAGAACGCTGGCAAGACCGTCATCCTTCTGTGAAAAATGTGAGGCCCAGAAAAGTTAACTGTCCCCTCCCCCAGATCAGGCGCAAAGAGTTTGGCGTGCCGTAGGGCTAGAAGACTACCCGTGGAGTTCCAGTCTAGAGAGTCTTCTACCCAGTATGTTCCCTTCATGCCTTCCCTAAAGAGCAGTCGCACACGGAGGAATAACCCCGCTGCAAGAAAACGTAAATAGAGAATACATCAGGTTGGTAAGAAAAGCCCACACAGGGGTCCAGAGAGAAAGTACAGGAGACAAGGCATTGCCTTGCATGAGGCCAAACCCAGTTCCAGTCCCCAGAGCAAGCCCTGAGCACCACTGGGTGTGACCCCAAACCAACAAAAAGACCACAGGGGACTCAGTCACAGCTCAGTGGCTAGCACCTGCCCGCAGCTTGAGCTCTGTTCAGCTGCAAGGTCAGTCCTCTTGGCACAGAGCCCCACAAGAGTACAACCTTGGAAACACCGTCTCAGATTCCCCAACTAAGAGCATGATGCCCCCAACCCACCACAACACAGCAACAAAGAGAAGGGGGAAATTATCAATGAGTTACTTTTGAAAATCCCACTGGGGACTTAAAGGGAGATGGCTCAAAGGGCGGGAGCACACACTGTGCTAGAGCCCAGGGTTTGCTCCCCAGCACTGCGGAGTTGTGTGTGTCCCCCCAAAATCCAACGTAACAACTAAATAAATAAGCCAGTGAGGGTGATGCTCTCTATGTCAGGTGGTGATGAGCTGTGAGATGCTAACAATGCCTGTACCTAAAGGCAGCCTTGTACATCCTCCCACCCCTGGAAGAAGAGCAAGTGCTAAGCACTGGCCGTGGTGCTGGGCTGGCCCTGCAGAGCCCACCCATGGCAAACCCGGTGTTGTGCAGATTCTTAGCCCCCTGCCTGGACATCCTGACCATAACCTCTGGAATAGGGGGCTTTGAAGTCTGGGCTTGGTGTGCTCTAGGCTGAAAGAGATTTCGAACAAGAACCAAGATGCTTATTAGGGAGAAAAGGGAGTAAGAGAAGCGGCAGCCTTCCAGAATGATCCACTGGAGGAGGCGGCTGGACTGAGAGACAGACAGAGTTGTGGGTGGTGGTCCCTGCATCAGGGCTGGGTTCTCCCTGGGAGGGCCACCTGCCAGCATTTCAGAAGGCCAGTTTTCCCGCCTGAGGCTAGGTGCAGAGGCTGAAGATCCAGAGCAGTCGCAAAGCCCCATGTGGGCCCAGCACTCTGAGCACATGCGTGACCTACCCAGTGTACAGTGAGGCTGAAGTGATTCCCCGTGCTGCCCTCACTGCAGGCAGCCTCAGGAGACCATCAACACCTTCCCCTCTGCACCAGCTGAGTTTCTCATTTCCTGTTGCTGCTTTTGAGGGCTGGAATTCCCCTGTGTACCTCTGGGATGCAGGGTCCCTGGGCTCTGCCACCAAATGGCATCAAGGTTCCCCATGCCCCTTGACAACCATAAATCACCCCACACTTCTGGACACCTGTGTGGTGGCAGCAGAAGTACTGGGCCCCCAGAGAGGGCAGATGCGCTCAGTTCCAGAGACCCAGCCTCACTCTGCAAGAGATGGTGCTGGAAACATCAGCCGTGGGGGCTACCAGGTCACGTCGTTAGCATGACTGGTTGTTTTACATTGTCACCCCGTCCCAAATAAAATGGTCTCCAGACAAAATAGGCAATGGGATGGCAGATAGCAAGATAGTACCCCTGCAATCCCGCCAGGAGCTACCTGTTTACCTCTCACCTCTCCACAGACAAATGGGCGAGACAGCACGAGTACGTGTGCTCTCTCTCTCTCTCTCTCTCTCTTTCTCTCTCTCTCTCCCTCTCTCTCATTCTCTCCCTCTATCTCTTTCACACAGACACACGTCCGTGGACAGAGACTAAGGAAAGCCGAGGGGACAGGGACCCCTAGGGCATGGCCTTAGAGAGGTCCAGCGACACATTACAGGGCAGCAAGCCCTAGCAAGGGGACACAGGTGACAGGTGAGCTGCAGATCTGGGACCAGTAATGCGTACATTGGAAAGAGAACACTGCAGGGACAAGACCACCATGCACTAGATGCAGGCAGATGGCAAGGGACAGAACCAGGACATCATCATTTGGGCCAGGCATCAGGGACAGGACAGGTTATGCCCTGGTAAGAAGGAGAGGCCTGGACACTGGGGACGGATCTTGAACCTGCTACTGAAACAGGACTATAGGGACCAAGAGACACAGCAGGTAAGGTGCTTGCCTTACACACAGCCAACCAGGGTCTAATCTCTGACACCATATATGGCCCCTTGAGCACCACTGGATATGACCCCAAAACTTGAAGAAAGTAGCGAGAAAGACCAGTATGAGCACAAACCCACAGACCTTGGAGAAGAAACTCTCCTCACCCACCACCCTGTTTATTATGATTTTCTTGTGTGTGAACTCATGATTGAACTCATGGCCCCACAAATGCGAGGCATGTGCTCTGACTCCCCACAATTTTTTAACATTTACTGCGGGCAGCAGAAATCTCAGAGTTCCAGCAAATGGGCGGGGAGAGCCCTCTGTTTCCCTCTCGTCCTTGTGGTTGAGGCAAGCAGTCATCAGGCCTTTCTCTCCTGCACCCTAGGAGCTAGCTCAGAGGACAGCACCTCTGGGCCTGAACACTAAGCCACCCCGCCCCGAGAGCAGGGCCAACAGCACCGGGAGTGACCCCTGGCTTCCCTGAGCACTGCTTCAGAACATTCTTCCTCCCGTCCTCCAAAAAACATGAAAAAAAATCAAGCTCTCATAGAATTCAATATCCTACCCTCAATCCATCCAGTTAATCTGTTGCCACCAATCGTCCCTTCAAAATTGCCAGGGACCGGAAACACAGCATGCCTCTGTAACATAGCACAGAAAGCATGCGGACAATGTAAGCTGACCTCACACCCACTCGGCCTTTCAAAGTCCAGGTCTGATGAGTCTCCATTCAGCCTCACAGTGAGCTGCCTGGCAAGGTACTTAGAGAGACACAAGGCGTGAGAACGGATCACGTATAAAGGAGATTGCTAAGAAGCAACGACGCCATCCCTGGATCAAATGGGCAGCGTGATCCCTTGAGAACGCGGACTTGGAAGGGTAAATGCTAGCTGCTGTGCATCGCTCGAGAGTGAGCAAGTCACAGTGCCCACCCTGCAGGAAACACCACAGACACGGCAGCATTCCAGAAACAACGTCAATGTAAGTGTTCTGTGGGAGAATTTCTAGGGATGTTTGGGAGGGAAGAAAGGGGTCGCTCCAATGCCCGAGGCACGGGAATCGGGAGGGCGGGCAGCCAAACACGCCGAGCCCGGGTCCAGTGTGAGAAACCCAAGTGCAGGAAGATGCACGGAGGGGTGAGGCGCAGGGAGCCTAGGGCAGTGGGCAGTGAGAAGGGAAGAGCGAGAGTTCGGAGCACAGGATCTGCTGGGCCTGGTGCTGGGCTTGCTTTCTTCGAATGACTCTGTGAGCCCGACGCATGGTTTCCTGCAGGAAAGCTCCGTTCGGCATACAGACACACAGGCAATGCATTCCCTCGAGGCTGACATCCTGTTCCCAGACATCTCTGTGCGGGTAGCCATCGCGAGACGTGTCCAAAGCAAGAGACACCCAAGTTTCACAGTTCATTTTTAGCACACAACTTGCAAGAGCAGACAAACACAGGCAGTTTCCCGAGCTTCTATCAGCGCGAGCAACCCAATTTGAAGACTAAGCACCAATTAGTTAGGTGAGAAGCTCAAGCTGTGAATCCTGAAGAGCTTGAACCTGATGGCAAATTTCAGTTCTTCAGGTGGCAGGGGGAGGCGGCAGCCGTTCTGACCCGGGGCCCTCACGGGCAGATGCTGATCATTATACCTTATTTATGTTTCTCAGCAAACGCGCGGCATCTGTGTCGGAGAAGGGGCCCTTTTTCAAGCATGGGTCTATTTATTCCAACTGAAAGAGCTTTGGTTGCCATTCCACAGTAAAATTTGTTAGGAGCAAATTCTGAAAGGGAGCATCTTGTCAATCCACTGACCTTTGGTTTTCGTATCTGGGAGAGGGCAGTGGCGGTGCTGGCACTCTGTCCTGAGATAAGGAGGAGGTGGCACTGTGCAACTGGTTTAAAAGCATAACACACACACACACAAAATGACTAGCATCGAGTGTCCCTCCCATCCCAGTCCACTTGACAGGCCAAGAGCAACCAGCACGTGTGACTGGCGACAGAGAGGAGAAGGTGCAGCCCCGACCCAGACAGACTGCTGAGTTCAAACCAATGGAACTAGTTTCTGAATGTCCAGTGAAGGCCAGGCACTGTGCAAAGTATCAGGGACTTAAAGGTGAACGAAAAGCCGGTGCTACCCACCTAGAAAATCTCGGGAAGAAATAAGCCCCCAGATTCAAATCCAAACAGAGAACTATACTTCTGAGAACCCAGAATAACAGCAGAAATAACAGAGAAAGCAGAATAACAGCACTCTGTGAGCGTCGCAGGCAGCCCCCAGAACTCAATCACTGTTATTTCCCTCCTACATTTAGTATTCATCCCCCTCGAGATGCTCTACGAGTTACGGGTGACCAAAACCTAGCTCCACACAAAGGGGTTTAAACAGTGGAAAGGTAAGCATTCGCATGAGAGAAGGTTCAGAGGCTTTACAAAATAATCCACTCATGGGGTCAGGAAAGAAGCTCTGAAGGGCCAGAATGCATATGGGAACCCCAGCTTTGATCCCTGGCACCCCACGGTTCCCCAAGTACCAATAACCAAGAAAAAAGCAAAGATCCACCCGGTTCACAGTTCTTTCCTTTCTTTCCACCTCTGTAATTCCTCCCCACCATCCCCAGATGCCAACTTTTCTTTCCCCACACGTTCTGGCTATCAGGAGTGGGAGGGCTCTCTCACCTGTTGTGGAGACTGACTCCCTACAATCGTCTATTGCTCACGAACAGGAAAGATTGGATCAGAGTGATGGAACAGCAAGTACACACTTGCCGTACCTGTGACTGACCCAGATTTGACCCCTGGCACTGCATATCATCCCCCAAGAACTGCCAGGAGTGATCCTTGAGCACAGAGCCAGGGGTAACCCCTGAGAACCTCTGGGTATGGCGCCAAAAAAAAAAAAAACCTGTCCACCGTCCTCCCATTGTTCATCAATTTGCTTGAGTGGGCACCAGTAACATCTCCATTGTGAGACTCATTGTTACTGTTTTTGGCATACCGAATACTCCACAAGGAGCTTGCCAGGCTCTGCCGTGCGGGCGGGATACTCTCGATAGCTTGCTGGGCTCTCTGAGAGGGACAGAGGAATCAACCCGGGTTGGCCACGTGCAAGGCAAACGCCCTACCCGCTGTGCTATCGCTCCAGCCCAGGGGAAAAAAACAGTATGAAAAAGTTAAAATATTATGAAAACTATTTCCTGAAAATCTGCCGAGAACCTCGCTTCAAAATCCGTCACTTGGGAATCCTGCTTTAGGAGACCCCTACCGCACCCCTCTAGTCATGGGGGCCTCCCAGCCTTTCCCTTCCTGTTTCCCTAAATCAAGTCTTTTACTGAATCCAGCCATTTGCTCTCTGGCTCCTTGCTTTCAATTTTGGCTGCTTGAGGACAAGAACCTGAACATCTGTGCCTGCTACATTTTGGCAACAGGCCAGTCAGCAGTCTGCCATCTTCATCATCATCACCCACCGCCATCATCCGTCACCAGACACCATCTGGGATGTCAGGGACGGAACCCAGGTCAGCAGCGTGCAAGGCACATGTCCGACCTTCTGTAGTAGCTCTCCAGCCCCTATTAGTTAAGGTTCTTAGTATGCCCTTGGGACGTCAAGAGAGGTCAGAGCTATGCTGTGGGACTTGGCTTAAAAAGGCAGGGGTGCACGTAACACCGTATATCGAGAGTCACCAGCACCGTGATGGCTCCGAGCACTGCCTCTTGGGGGCACAGGTGCTGGCCCCATTCAGTTTATCTCCTCCTTCCCTCCCAGCCCTTTCTCTCCCTCCAGCCCGCCAATGTGCAGCACTGCAGACCGCCTCCTCCTCGGCTCTTCCTGGCGGCACCCTCCCCCCCATCTGCCTCCTCCTACTGACTTGCTTGTCCGGTGGCTGCAATAAAGGGAGCATCCAGACAATTGCGATCTTGCCCAAGGCTACTCTCTGGGGGTCCAAAGCTCCCCTCTCCTTAAGTCTGTCCAGGGTGCTTAGTCACTGGCAAAAAGAAAGAGGTCATTTTGCTCTCCTCACTCTGAGAATGTTTTTCCTCTGCACCTTCCTTTCCGAGTAACCAGGAATAAAGTGCAGGTTCCCAGAAGGACAACTGAAGGGTGCTGAGGATGTTCTCTCAGGCATGCCTGAAGGGGCCTCCCCGCTCCCCTCCCGCCCCGCTCCCTGCGAATCCTCTAGTCCGGTCGGGTAGAGATTCTCCTTGGTCTCCGTTTCTCTTTTCCTCAACCTGAGTTACACTCTGGCCACTCGGGGCCCACATGGAGCCCTGGGCCTCACTGACCATCCTTTTCTCTCTCCCACTACTCTGTTTTCAGGCCACAGGTTATAGCAGGTGCCCTTTGTGCTAAAAACAGACGATGAAGGAAAAAAACCCTCATTCAAAATGTGTGTGTCCATGGCTGACCCACCCACTGAGCTGGAAGGCTGTCTCTGATTGGCTAAGCAGCTCTCCCTCTTAGGCTGAGCCCCCGTTTCATGTCTGTACTGTTTGGGGAGTGGGATGGACAAGAGGTAGGTTCAGTTGTCAAAACTGAGCTATCCATTTTTCAAGACCATCTAATAAATGCAAATGAAGAGTGAAGACGAATTTGCTTTAGGCAGGTACATGGTGTCGAGCAGGAAGGAAAACCATTAGCAAGAAGCACAACTGGAAAAAATGTAAAAGGCAGGCACAAAAACTCCCAACCTCAGGGGGCCATTTGGTATTAGCAGACTGCCCCACCAGCCCCAGCCAACTACAGCCCAGTCTATTAATTACAGTTCTGAACATGCTCTTGGGACGTCAGGGAAAGGTTATATTTATGCTCATGTGGCTGTTTAAAAAGCAAGGGTGCATGTAACACAGTTTATCGAGAGTCAGGGCCAATTTTCATTCAGGCTAGAGAAACCTGAAATTTGGAATGACCAGCCGCAGCCCCCCTCCAGCCTCCCTGGAGAGCTGGTACTGAGCGCACAGACTGCAAAGATGTTGCGGCCCAGCAGGGCTCCTCCCTGACCCTCCCCCAGGCCCCGCTGCTGATGGACATTGATCCCCGTCCTTTCCCGACTGGGTGGCAGCTTTCCAATGCCAAACAAACATCAAGTATTTGTATTATGATATTGCTCTTGTAGAACAAATATGCAGACTCCGGCCCCACTCAGACTTGGCAGATCAGAACCCCAGGTGGGACCGAAACCCCTTTCCTTCGAGTTTCCCCAGTAAAACACACGAGCAGCCAGACCTGTCTCTCGGGGGAATTCACATCAATGGTCAGGAAGAATGCAGTGACTGGTTTAAGAGTTCAGCTCCCTTCCACACTCCAGGGAAGGCTGGCCGGAAAGGCCAGGATTAGTGGCCATCTGGGGCTGGAGCCATAGCACAGCGGGCAGGGCATCTGCCTTGCAAGTGGCCAACCGGGTTCAATTCCCAGCATCCCATAGGGTCCCCTGAGCATGGCCAGGGGTAATGAATCTGAGTGCAGAGCCAGGAGTAACCCCTGAGCATCGCTGGATGTGACCCCAAAAGGAAAAAAGAATCAGTGGCTGCCTCAGCGCTCCCCCCCCCTCAGCCAGAAGAGGGACCAGCAGGAGCGAACTCAGCTTACTCCATGCTGCCCCCAGCTCCACCACCTGGAGCCTGCCTGGCCCTGCGCGCGGCCAACTTGGGGGGCCCAGCCCAGGCACTGCCAGAGTGACTTCCTGAGCACAGAGCCAGGAGTCTGCCATGAGCACCAGCAGGTGTGCCCCCTTCCATAAAAAGAAACACCAACATAACAGATGTGTCCCTCCCTGGCCAGAAGGACACTGTGGCCTCCCACCAGACCCCCAACTGCTTCGCATCCCCTCCCACCTCCCACTCCACCCCCCACTCCCTCCACACCCCCTCCCCATCTCTTTCCAGAAACTGGCTGAAGGTGTAGGCAGGAGCATAGAACAGGGACTCAGGACTCCTTAGTCACTGCAGGTGACCCCCCGGGACCCTTAGGGGCTGTCAGTTTGCCTCGTAGTCGGTTTGATTTTCCAGGCAAAGAAGACAGCAACATCCTGACACACACCCCGCCCCCAACTGTGCCATCAGAAGATGTGGGTCCCTGAGCCTGTGCCGCTGCCTGCGAGGTCACCAGGCACTCCGCTTCCCGGACACTCCGTCCCACCTCCTGAATTCAGGGGCATTCAGTGTCCAGTCACTCATTGTGTGGCAGGGATCAGGAGCTTGATTCTGAGCCTGTCTGCAGCCACCACCTCCCACAGGACCAAAGCCCGCCTCTCTGCCTGGCACACTTCCCCAGGAAGGGGCTCACGCAGCCGGACAGCAGGTGGGCCCAGCTGCAAGGAGGGTCTCATTCTTGGGATAGCAAAGGACTGCTGAGGTGGGCAGGGACAGATAGCACTGAGCAGAGAGCAGAGGGGACTGGGCAGGGGGCAGTGCCTCACAGGCCAGGACTGCAAAACCGAAGCAGGGCAGGGAAGTGGAAGAGAAATGCCCCCGAACCTGTTCTAATACCACCCCCCCACCCCGCCTCAATCTCTGATTGATCAAAAGCTGCCCCTCCCTCACTGATTAGACAGTAACTCTCTCTTCCTCTCTCTCCCCTCCCTCCCTCCCCCTCCCTCTGTGTGTGTGTGTGTGTGTGTGTGTGTGTAGACAGGTAACTTTTTAAATGGCTCTAGCCCTGAAGAGAAAGGCTGTTATTAAAGCTTTTCCATGCCAATTTAAATAAAATATTGAACACATCCAACCTTTAAGCTGAACAGAATAGCCCATTTGGTTAACAGCCCTCCTGGGTGATTGCTCGCCTTAGCGGGGCACTGCAGGAACAGAGGGAAGGCAGAGAGGACCGCTCAGAGGGGCAACCGGGAAGGCCACGCCCCAGCCTCACTCCCCCTCCTTCTGCCACTGTTGTAGGGTTTCTGAAAGTGCTTCCACTCTGAGCGCTTTTTGCCTGAGGAATTTCTAGCTGAGCCCAGATAGAGCTACACCAAATAGGCACACAGGCCAGAGAGACAGCACTGTGGAAGAATACTTGCCTTGCATGCAGCTGACCCTGGTTTGATCCCTGACATCCCATGTGGTCCCGAGCAGCTCCACGAGTGAGCCCTAAGCACAGGAGTAAGCCCTGAATACCGGCAGGTATGGCTCCAAGACCCAAATGATATAGGTAAATGAATAAAACATTTACTGGTGATAATTCCTAAAGAAATTTATTTTAAAACAAATATTTAGGGACGAGAGAGAGAGAGAGAGAGAGAGAGAGAGAGAGAGAGAGAGAGAGAGAACAGAATACATACAAGAACAAAATGTTCGAAAAGTTATATAGCCCCTTATGGGGCCATGACCCACAGTTTAGGGAACACCCGTGGGTGCAGGGGGTGAGCACAGGGGTTAGGGTGTCCGCCCTTGCCCACAGCATGGCTGGGCAGAGTCCTGGTGGATCCAGAAACAGTCCCACATTTGCAGGCTCTAGGACCGAAGCACCTGACCTGGTTGACACCCTAAGCCTGCATGGGAGTCCCTGCACCCCTGGCCCCCGAAACGAGGAGTAGGCAGTTCGGAGGCTGAGAGAGCCAGAGGGTGGGGGCTGTTTCACGTGAAGGGAGGCCTTGTCCTATCCCCCGGGATCCCACTGGCCTACCCTCAGTGGCCTGGCAGCCGTGCCACCACACACCAACCCACGCCACGTGTCCCCAGAACAGACACACAGCCTTATGGCCTCCGCCACACACAAGCCTCCCACCACAGTCCCAGCTCCATTTTAGCTTTTCCCGCCTCCCGTGGCTTCCCCTGGCTCAAACAGCAAAGGAGTAATTGGAATAAGCCATCAGAGAGAGCTTGTCGCCCGGGAAAAGCAGGAGGAGCGAGAGCGTGGCCATTCTCAGACATGAGAGAGCTCAGGCTCAGGGCGGCCGTGTGAGAAGCGCCTGTCGGGGTTCCTCGCCCGTGGGGCTGCTTCCACCCTGCAAGCTCTCACTGCAGCCCTGCTGCCGGGACACCCCCAGGCACGTCAGCTCAGAGTGCAACCCCACACACCACAGAGGGGTTCTGCACACCCCAGAGCTAGAGTGGCAAGCACTGCAGCCACCCCAAAATGGGTGTGACCCCCAGCAAGCAAGCCGGCCAGCGTGGCAGACCAAGGCCATGGCCGAGAGCACCGCAAACATTGGACCCAATCAGAAAACGGACAAGAAGGGAACAGGGAAAGAACATTGTCGTAATGATTCTCTGCACAGTAGGGCAGAGTGGCAGGCCAGAATGTTCTTAGCACATTTCCCACCACACATACACTCACACACAGATACATATGCACACACAACAACAGAAACACAAATATGCATAGACACACATGCACATACATATATATATCTATGCACACACACGCACACACGCATGCAAACACAAATATACGTATGCAAACAGAATGTACATACAAATCCACAGAACACATGCTCACAAAAATACATATATGCACATACAAGTACACATGTACATATACGCACACACCAATATACTGTGTCCACATGTACACACAGATGCACAGGGACCGGCGTGAGCTCGGGCCCTGCTCCCCCTTCCTCTCTCTCCTCTCAAATGTCAGGGCTGCGGTAGGGGCTCGCCACCAGGCCCTGGGCCCAGACCCAGAGCCCACAGCGGCCCGTACTTCAGGCACAGAGGACGCCAGGCCAGGCCCCTGCTCTGACCCTCCTCTCGCAGGTGTTCTTCTGCTCTCATGCAACATGACATCTGCCAAACGCTCGGCAACTTGAAATCCAATGCTTCCTCCTAATAGTGCCAATGTATAGTTTTCCAAACGCTCTCATAGAAATATAATGATTTCACTTACTAATGAGGGACAGTAAAGTTGGCTCCGTGGAGAACTGGAAGAGCAGGGGTTTATATAATTAGGGGGTGTGTGTGCAGAAATGAGTTTGTTCAGTAGAGACAAGCTGGTAAAGTCCTGCAGAGCAATAAAAACCACAGTTCTCGGAATTCTCCTTTCTGCTAAAGTCATTTGCATCTCTACTGGCTAAAGATCTGCATCGTCTTAGCAATCCATATGTTAACATCTAGCTTCATAAAGTCCTGCCCATGGGCCATAAATACAAAGCCAAGAAAAACGTGTTCTTCCCTAGAGAAATAAATGACCTTGGAGGGTGAGGGCTGCTAGGCTGTCCTACCACGTGGCCAGGTCACAACAGCACCCTCAGCTTTTATGTTTCTGTGTTTCTAGTTCCTAAGTTTTTACGCTTTGGGTCTTTTATTGGTGGCCCCATGGTTCTTTCCTCGAGGGCTTCTGCCACCCAGGGGCGTCAGCCAGTTCCAACCGCAGAGCTGAGCAACCCCGGAGAAACAGCCCAGGGGTTCGAGCCTGGACTCCACTTCAATCCCTGGCACTGCATATGGCCACTGAACACAACCAGCAATGATAAGTGGCCCCTGAGCTAGAGCCAGGGCCACACCCTGAGCTGGGTGTGCCCCACCCCCTGTGTACCTGCCCCCCACAAAACTGCCCTGTTCCAGACAAGGTACTGCTTGTTAGGCAAGTCGACGCTCTCCCTTTAGTGAGAAGTGTCAACTGCCCCATGACTAGGTACCACCTCAATACCTTGTCATCAGTGGAGATGCAGCCTCACGTTCCCTTATTTAAAATCTCACGGTGTCTGGGATGCCTGATAGGAGAAGCACAGGCCGCAGGAGAATAAATTACTCGACAGGACAAAACCCGGACCACGGTGGTGAAGTGAGGGGGTTTGGGAGTCCAGTGGGGGGGAGGGCAGCCTGGGATGCCCTGTAGCAGCCTGAGTCCCTCAGAGCTCTGAGAGACAGCAGAGGTGGCAGTGCTAGGCACAGGGAGGGGCCACACACAGACCTGGGAGACCAGGTCGGGGGAAGCTGACTGAGAACAAGCCAGCCCCACGGTGGCCACGGGGAAGGGCCTTGCTGGAGGCGGGACAGGTGAGCATCCTGGGCAGCTCGGGGGGTCTCTCCCAGCCTCAGGGTCCCTGGCTAGACACGCAGGACGAGGTGATGGGGTACTCAGCTGTCCCGGCCTGGGTGTCCCTGGTCCCCCCTGCAGGTTGACCTTTGAAGTGGCTGCTCCTGCATCAATGCCCCCAGTTTCCAGTAAGGTCCCCAGAGATGGGGGCAGGGTGGTCGCAGACTATGGTCTGCGGGGAGGCAACTGCTCTAAGCACAAGGCAGCTGGCAGGAAATGAAGGCACGGAGCTCCTCAGCTGAGATGAAAGGGCCTTTCTCCCGGACCCTCTCTCTGCCCCCACTGCTCTCTGCTGGCAGGGCTGGGCTGGGGGCCTCCTGCCTTCTCTCCAGGATAGAATGCCCAGGGGGTGTCTGGGCTGAGAGGAGTCCTTCGCTCAGGCGGAGGCAATTCTCCAGATGTCTCTGGAGAGCTGAGGGAGGACAGGGAACACCCATGTGTCCCCTCAGCCTCGGCATCCCACACACACGCCAGCATCCACACTCCTCCCTGCACACACGTAGCAGAGAGAGCGTGGGCGCATGCAGGACCCACCGTGTCCTCTGTTCATTTCCAGCCACGGACACTCACCAGAGGACCCTGAAATCTTGCCAGGGCTCAGGACTGGACTCCCATGCCTCACTGGGGGTACAAAGTCAAATAACCTTGTGTCTGAGAACATGCTTCACCAGCAGGGGTTTGAAAGATAAAGGGCGGAGGGGGGATGGAACAGTTTAACAGTTTCTCCTTTTATTTCTTAGGTAGTACAGCTATGGTAGTGGGTAACCTTCCTTCTAGTATCGACGTGCAAATGTATTGCACAGCATCACCACCAAAGTGACCATGAGCAGATGCCCCGACCCCAGCACCTTTGTCATCTCTGGTCCAGTCTCTCCCCACCCTCCTCCCACTGTTTGCTGACTGACAGCCTCGGTTTTGATGCAGTCACTCACCTGGCCACCACCAACGTGCCTCACCCACCTATGCCCCACTGCTGCTTCCTCTCTGGCTCATCGTCCTCCCCACCCCTATATCTGATACTCTCAGGTCTGTTACCCAGTGCCCAGGGTTGGTTATTGTCAACTGATATTATTCAGACCTTTGACCTGTTTCTCTATTTCACAGAGATATATGAGCTCATCGGTATGTGTCCTTCTTACACTGGTTCTTTTGCTCAACATGACACCCTCCCATTCCATCCAAGATGCTGTCATGCTATACATACATAATGCAACTTCTTTATCCATTTGTCTTGTATTAGACATTAAGCTTATCTCCCTCCTGACTGCTCTACTAAACATTGCTGTGAAGGAGCGATAGCACAGAGGGTAGGGAGTTTTATACAGCCTTGTACATGGCTGACCCCGGCTCAATCCCTGGCATCCTATATGGTCCCCTGAGCACCACCAGGAGTAATTCCTGTGCACAGAGGCAGAAGTATCTCCTGAGCATCTCCAGGTGTGACCCACAAGCAAAATAAATAAATACATCAACAACCATGGCAATGAATATAGGTGTAAATGTGACTTTTATAAATGAATGCTTTTACGTTTATATAAATACAAATATACAGATATTTATATATTCATTGTTGGGGAACTAGAGTGGAAGTACAGGCGTAGGGTGCTTGCCTTGGATAGTGCCAATCTGAGTATGATCTCAACACCATACATGGTCCCCCTCAGCACCACCAGGAGTTATCTCTATCACAGTCATTTGTAAACTCTAAACACCACTGAGTGTGGCCTGATAAACTGAAAAAAATTGTTTCTCTTCAATTTTGGGGCCACATATGGTGGTGCTCAGGGGCTACTCCTAGCTCCATGCTTCAGAGCATTTCCTGGTCGAATTGGAGCAATGGTGTAGTTCAAGGGAATCCAATCCGGGTTCCTTCAAGCAAAGCCAGTGTTCAGCCCTTAAGCTCTCTCTCCTTAGCGCTTCACTGACCACGAAAGTCCTCACTTCTGGCTCTAGGCTGGGTAAAGGACATAAAGATTTAGGTAGCCCTGTCCCATCCTGGGAAAGGAATTGAGGCAGGCAGACACATTCCACTTGACCCCTGTTCCTTTTCCTAAGGGGTGTGTGTGTGTGTGTGTGTGTGTGTGTGTGTGTGTGAGAGAGAGAGAGAGAGAGAGAGAGAGAGAGAGAGAGAGAGGTCCTGCAGTGCTGAGAGGCTGCTCTTGGCTTGATGCTTGGGGTGACCCGTGCAGTGCAGGAGACCACGCAGTGCTGGGCATCAAAGCTGAGATTTCAGCAGCAAAACATGTGATTAGCCCCAGAGCTATCCCGGCCTCATGATCCCTATTCTGGCCTTTGAAACATTCCTAAGCACTGGATGAATGAGAAAGAAGAGCGTCCCTCCAAGAACCTTGGCTGCCATAGCTGGCAGGAAGGAGTCTTCAAGCCCAACTCCAAACAGGTCTGGAGAGGTGAGGGCAGTACCTACAGCAGGGCTGGGAGCAAGTTCCCAAGGTGACTAATTCTCCAGTGTGGGGAGGGAGGGAGCCCTTGGCGAGTCTGGGGCCCCAGACCCAAGATCAGGGCCTGGCACCCAGAGTCCACCAGAGCTCACACTGGCATATAACCAGTGGGACTGTTGTGGAACTGGAGACAGAGCTTGAAAGTATCTTTTCAAGGATGTGTGGCCAGGGCTAGGATGAAGGAGACGTTACTGGGGCCTGCTCGAGGCAATCAATGAATAACAGGATGGTCGTGATCGTGATCGTGATCGTGGCCAGGGCTGGAGCAATAGTACAGTGGATTGGGCACGTGCCTTGCATGCGGCCGACCTAGATTCTATCCCAGCATCTCATATGGTCCCGTTAAGCACCACGAGGAGTAATTCCTGAGTGCAGAGCCAGGAATAATCCCTGAGCATCACTGGGTGTGACAAAGAAAAAAAAAAGATGTGTGGCCTTGGATGCACTTTTTTTTTAATCTCTAAAATGGGTCAACAGTTCCAAGCTAAGAACTGTTTGAAAATATTATAAAAATTAAATGAGTTGGTGGGGAAGTAGCTCAATGGCAGAGCACTAGTCTTACTGGTTTGATCCCCAGTGCCACACACACATACACACACACACACACACACACACACACACACACACACACTGAGCAATCACACCATTGAAAAAGCAATCAGCAGACCAGAGAGATAGTAGAGCAGGTGGATGACTTGCCTTGCATGCTGACCCAGGTACAGTCCCCAGAATAGCGTATGGTTGCCTGCTCCCCACCAGTAGTGATTCAGGAGCACAAGCAGTGCCAGGAGCACCACCTGGTGTGACCCAAAGACAAACCAATAAACAAAAAGCAATCAGCATGCTGTCCCCCATGGAGATCAGTAAATGGAAGTTAGGGTCACCGGAGAAGAAAATTAAGATGAGAATTTCCTTCAATCGCAGTAAAACTCGCCATTGAAAGGTGGGTCTTGCTAATATCGCCATCATCTTGTGGCTTGGAGCTGGTGAAAATAAATTGTTGTGGCTGCCGTTCAGTACAAGGGTCCAGGTGCTTGCCTGCCATGTGTCAACCTTGGTTTGATCCCCAGCTCCACACATGTTCCCCCCAGCCTCACCAGGAGTGATCCTTGGGCACAGAGCACAGCAAGGTATGGTCCAAAAACAAAACAGAAAGGAAGAAAGGAAGGAAGGAAGGAAGGAAGGAAGGAAGGAAGGAAGGAAGGAAGGAAATGATTGGAAACCTAGAGAGCTGGTGATAGTACAGCCTGGCTCTCATGGGCAGGACTGGACAGATGCCTGGGGCTAACCAAAGGGCAGGCACCTTGTTTCTCTCGCCCACTCTCCCTCTTTCCAGCTTCAAACCATCCTGGTATGAGGGGGATGGGAGAGTGAAGGGGCATGCCAGGCAACAATAGGATGTCTGGTCAGGCCAAGAGGAAGGAGGGAAGGTGGACAGGGCAAGTCAAAGGTCAAGCCTGTGAATGTAAAGGGGGTCGGTACAGCTCCATGGCCAGATACTGGGGCCCACAGGAGGGGCTAGGCCTGCTGGCTGCCCACTCCAGAGCAGCCTTGAGTAATCCCCGGTTGCCCCTCCATCACCAGAGGCAGGCCTGGTTGACCTACAAGACTCTGGCCCAGAGGTGCTAGTTGGGAAACATAAGCGGGGTAATGACAAGCCTGGGCACTCCCCCTGGTCTCCTCAGAACCCTGGGAGGGACGGCGACCACCTGCCATCGATGTCCACCATCACCGGCAATGAGGACAACTTGGCCCGGAAGCCACGTTCCCCTTGGGACATGTCCTCCACTCAGAGTCCTGGCAAGTCCCACACCCCAGACTGCATGGAGGGTGGTCCTGACCTTGGAGCGTGGCCCTGGCCCCAGGTCCTTCACGCTTCTATCTCTCCTGTTCGCGGCAGACAGCTCCAGCCACTATGCCAACAGCATGCCAGGATTAACATGTAGAACAGCTAGACCTGAGCATGGCCCCTCAGCACACGCTGCAGCGGGAGAACCAGCTGCTCTGCCTCTGCTCCGACCCTCACACCCTCAGACCCAGGCAACCCTGGCTGGCCCCGGGAGGGGCTCCCGAGCACAGATCACACCATCTGAGTCAGGCAGTGAATGGAGCCGGTTTCCTTCAGTGCCCCCCCCAAGACCAAGCTCCCAGAATTCCCTCAGCATCTCCCTACCGCAAACCTCGGGGGCTAGGGCCAGAGCTATAACACAGCGGGTAGGATGTTTGCCTTGCACACAGCCGGCCCGGGCTCGATTCCCAGCATCCTATGTGATCCCCCATGCACCACCAGGAGTAATTCCTGAGTGCAGAGCCAAGGAGTAACCCCTGTGCATTGTCAGGTGTGACCCCCCCCAAAATAAGAACAAAAACCCCCAAAAAAACAGAAAACAATGACAAGAAAACCTCAAGGGCAAATACAGGGTGTGATTTGGGCTGCGGGTCTGGATTATTCAGCCATGGGATGTTGTCCCTCCAGGGGGTTCCCTTGACAGTAGGCAGCCCTCCCCCGCCCCCAGCACCCTCCACACACACAGGTTCGAACAACATGTCTGGGGAACCCCCACTCCATGCAATGGCCCAAAGGAACTTCCTGAGCAACAGAAGTTGATGTGACATTTTCTCTCACAAGCCCCACAACAATTGGGTTCTGCCTACAATGGAAAAATGAGCCAGAGGGAGAGAGAGAAGAAAAGTGTTTGCCACAGAAGCAGGCTGGGGGCTGGAGGCAGGTAGTGTGGGGATCTGGGGACATTGGTGGTGGGAGATGTCAACTGGTAGAGGGACCGCTATTGGAACACTGTATGACTGAAACTCAATTATGAGCAACTTAGTAACTGTGTCTCCCACAGTGATTCAATTAAGAAAAACTGAAACAATGTTTTTTAATGATACAGTGTATGCCTTACATGCAGACCTGAGTTTCATCCCTAGTATGGGGATAACCCTCTGTTTTGTACAACTATTTGCAGTGCATTTCTGTTTGCTATATGGGATGAGAGTTATTCACAATTTAATAAAAATCAGCTAGATGCTCCAAAAAATATATTTTTTAAGAACTGGATTCTGCCATCCCCATTCTCAGGAGGAATTCTCCAGAAATCATGGGTTCAAGGCCTACATCTGCGAAGAGGAAGTTTCAAACCCTTGTTCCCAGTGACTTGTTCTGTCAACCCTGGCCTTACAGCTGGTGGGGGTGGGGAGCAATGATGTGAGTGTGAGTTAGGGGTTACACGAGGTGCCCCGAAACATGTGCTCAGAGGAGACTTCAGAGCACCTGCCACCGTGCGGAGCAGTGAGCATGCTGAGGGCTGGGTCCGGTGCAAATGGCACTTGGATACAGAGCTACGGAAGGAAGCTGGAAGGCCCACGGAGGGAGAGAGCAAATGGAAGTGGGAGTGGCCTGGCTACTACTCACCTATCTCTGTGTCTCAGTCACCCCACCTGCAAAATGGGAGCATCTTGATTTGAGGGTCATACTGAGTGGAGCTCGGGGTAGGAGGCTCCCCCGCTCTGTGCTCAGCAGTGGCTCCTGGCAGTACACAGAGGACCATAGGGAACCCGGGAATGAATCAGGCCCTTTGGGCAGTGGTGCAAAGCCCAGGGCTTTTTTTTTCTAATCGCCCAGCACAGATAAAATTCTCCAGGAAATCATTCTCCATGTTCTTCAGCAAATTTTCTCAGGGTCTTGGGATTCTTTTCCTTCTCTATTGCTCTCAGGCTCATGCCCCCCCCCCCCATTCCCACCTCCTGCTCACCCTCCACTGCCGCCCTAAAAGCCTCTATCCTTCCTGGAGAACCCGGAAAGCTACCGAGCGTGTCCTGCCCTCACGACAGAGCTTGGCAAGCTATTCGTGGCATATTCAATATGCCAAAAACAGTAAATACAATGGGTCTCATTTCCATGATCCTGAAACAGCCCCCAATATGGCAGCATTAAGAAGGATGAGCAAGGAGAGGCTGATAAAATCTCAGGACCAAACTAGGCTAACAAAACGAAGAAGGACGAAAATGACTGTCTGTACTTTCAACACACGTACACTGGCATTGGATGCATCTATGGAGGACCTGATGGTGCAAGCATAGATCAAGTACGACATCACTGGTCTGACCGAGCCGAGACAGCATTGATCACATCATGCCATTTTCAACACTGGAGAAGAACTGTTCCTCAGAACATGCAACAAAAGAGGTATCGGTGGCGTCAGTATCCTTGTCAACATGAACTTGGCCATGAGCATTGATTCATTTGAATGCCTAACAACCCGAATTGGACAATTACACTTGAATAAATGTGGCTCTCTGCCAGCAGTTTCTATCTTCGTTGTCTATGCACCAACATCCAATTACGATGAAGAAGAAATTGAGAAGTTCTACCTGGAGCTGAAGAAGTTCTATAAAGAAGACCACAACTTCTACAAGACCATTGTCAGTGATTTTAGTGCCAAGATATGACTGAGAAGATCGGCTGAAGAACTCCACATCGGGAACCATGGCTAAGAATGGAATGAACAGGGTGAGAGACTGTTTGAGTTCATCATGTTGACCAAGACCATCCATGGTAACTCACAGTTCCAGAAGGCCAAATCTAAATGTTGGACATGGGAGTATCCTGGTGGACGGTTCCACAACGAAATTGACCACATCATATTCAATCGATGGTTTTGCCTGACTGATGTCGCTGTTGTCTCAAAATTCCAAATGGGATCGGACCACCATCTCCTTCATGCAAAATTCTACTTCATGGAGCGGGGAGAGAGGGCTGCAAAGTTTAAGAAGAGAACTCCCAGAACGACCACCAGCAGGGAGCTCTTTGGCACTATTGCGGCAACATGGGAAGATGCTGTCGTTGATGACAATGATGAAAACTACAATAGACTGGTTCAGCACCTCCATGATTGTGCAAGGAATGCCGAGAGAGAGAGAGAGAGAGAGAGAGAGAGAGAGAAAGAGAGAGAGAAAGCCACAAAAAGATGCCTGTCTTCAGAAACTCTCGAGCTCATTCAACAACGTGGCTTGGCGAGAGCCTCAGGCAACCACAAGCTAATGTCCAAGTATGCAAAGCAATGCAGAGAAGCAATAAAGGAAGACCTCAAAGCGAGAAGAGCATCAGCGCTGGCCAATGTGGCAGAAGCCAGGAAAAGCATTTGCAACACCCACCTGTCCTTCGCCAACTATAAG
This sequence comes from Sorex fumeus, assembly GCF_029834395.1. Classification (NCBI taxonomy): domain Eukaryota; kingdom Metazoa; phylum Chordata; class Mammalia; order Eulipotyphla; family Soricidae; genus Sorex; species Sorex fumeus. The sequence goes on along the minus strand of NW_026606120.1, from coordinate 39,673,294 downwards.
ACCAAGATGACTGCCCTCCAATGTCCTGATGGATCTATTACATCTTCCAGAAGGGCAATGGAGAAGATTATCCATGACTTCTACTCAGATCTCTTCGAGAGTCACATCCACCTGCCCACATACCAAATTCCACAGGATAGACATGTTGTTCCCAACCTTCTCCCTTCTGAAATCCAACACGCCATTTTGTTGGTAAAGAAGTGAACAGCACCCGGCCCAGACAAGGTCAGACCCAAACACCTGAAGAATTTGCTGTCAGTACTCATCACTACACTGGCTCAGCTCTTCACACACTACCTGTCTGAATGCAAGTTTCTGTCCCAATGGAAAACCAGCAGGACCGTTCTACTGTACAAGAAGGCATCCGTGACATTGGCAACTATCACCCAATCTACCTGTTGTCCATCGTCTACAAGCTGTTCACTCGAGTCATCCCGAATAGGATTGGCAGAACACTAGATGAAGGACAACCATGCAAGCAAGCCGGGTTCCAGAAAGGATTCAGCATGATCAACCATATCCACACGGTAACCAAGCCCATTGAGGTTTCTCAGGAGTTCAATATGCCGCTCTGTCTAATGTTCATCGATTTAAAGGCCTTTGATTCTGTTGAGATTGAAGCAGTTATTCAGCCCTAGCCAACCAGGGCATTCAAACTCAATACATCAGGATCCTTCGTGAGTTGTATGACGAATTTACTACCAGGATCTCACCATTCTACAAGGAAGTGATCATCGACGTAAAGAGAGGGGTTCGGCAGGGTGATACCACTTCACCAAAACTCTTCAGTGCCACCCTTGAGAACATCATGCGACAACTGGAATGGGAAGGAGTGGGAGTGAAGATAGATGGTCGGTCGGCAACTACACCACCTCCGCTTTGTTGATGACATTGTTCTAATAACACCAAACATTAGCCGAGCGGCACAAATGCTGGTTGACTTCGACTGTGAGTGTGGAAAGGTCAGACTGCAGCTGAAGTCTGTTTCTCATGAAGGCAATGCTCATGAGAAACAGACTCGTTCCTGATGTTCCATTCGCTCTCAACGGAACGAACATCTCCTAATGCAACAGTTATGTATACCTAGGTTGAGAACTCAACATGATGAACAACCTGGCACCTGAGTTGCACAGGAGGAAGAGAGCGGCATGGAACACCTTCAAGGGTGTCAAAGAAATAGCTAAGAGGATGAAGAACCTCTGGCTCTGGGCACATCTCTTCAACTCCATCGTTCTTCCTGCATTAACATGCGCCTCAGAGACCTGGGCCCTACGCAAACAGGATGAGAACGCTATTCGGGTCTCTCAAAGAGGAATCGAAAGAGCTATGCTTGGAGTATTACACTTCACTCAAGTGAGAGAAAGAATCCGGAGTTCTGACCTCCATCGATGATGGAGAATTAGGGACGCTGTCTCGTTTCAGCCAAGGCGTTGAAAATCAGATGGGCTGGACATGCAATGTGATCTGGAGATGACGGCTGGACTAGAGCTGTTACCGCCTGGATTCCAAAGGACGTCAAAAGATCGCATGGCCGCCCACCTACGAGATGGTCAGACTTCTTCGTGAAGACCCTGAATGATCGGTTTGAAGCTCTTTGTGTCCCTGGAGCAAGTAGACGCCATTGTCACTACACTAGCACGACAGGGATGAATAGAGACGTTACTGGAGCCCACTCGAGCAAATCAATGAGTAACAGGATGTCAAGTGATCAAGTGAATTGATTGCTCTCGGGCTCATGCCCCCCATTCCTACCTCCTACTCACCCTCCACTGCCGCCCCCTCCCCGCCACATCAGGCTCTGCTCAGAGGTACAGGCGCAAGGTCCAGGAGAACTTGCTTCACTCCCAGAACTCAGTTCTTCAGGGCCCCTCTCTGAGGAATGGATTCCAGGTCTTACACAGGAGGAGCTGGGTCTCGAAGAGAAGCAATCTGGTTGAGTAGCACTGGGCTGCGTGCTCCCAGATCTGTGGACCTCCAGGCTGTGCCCACCTCATAAGGCTGCTTTCCAGCCAACACCGAGGCCTTTATCACCAGGCACCCCTCCCTGCCCCGAATCTGGCCCAATTTGCACTGCTGCCCCCAACAAGCCTGTCACGCACACACACGCTGCCTTCCCTCACACACTCACCCCTGCGCAGTGAACTGTGGCTGAGAGAAATTTGGGAGAGGGAGGAGATGAAGGGGGGCTCGAACAGCACTGCAAATCTGGGGACTTCCCTGGAAGGCCCATGAATCTGCTTCCAGCTCAGGCGCGGATTCTACAGGATCCTGAGAGCGGAAACTCTGGCACAAGGACCCGGAGAAGACAGTGTGAGGCTGGCAAAAGTTCCCAGCAGTTGCATCTGCCCAGTGAACTCAAGCCCCTTAGTCCAGCTGCAGGCCTGGGGTACGGGAATATACAAATCAGGCTCACACCAAGGTGGGGCCTGGCCAAAATCTGACATGGTTCTGGCAGGCACTGGGGGGCTCCGAGGGGCCTCAGGCAGGCCGCACAGCTGTCTGCTCCAGGAAGGGTGCAGAGTTGGATTTTGCAAAGCACAGAGAAGGGAACTTCACATGGGATCTGAGGAAAATTCTCAGAAGACTACAGTCTAAGGTGCTGGGCCGCTGGGGCACAGCAGGGACTCTGGGCTGACGATGCCTATGCAGTGATGAAGAGAGACGCCAGAGAAGGCCCCTCTCTCCTGACAAGGTCACCAGGCTGGTAGGTGCAGGAAATGGGGTTCATGCATGCAGCTAATCTTGCAAATTCCAACAATCTCTTGGTAAAATCATCCTGCAATAGCTAGAAGTTCACCAGCTATTCAGTCACCGCCCAACTGTAACCCGGGCTCCTTCCAAATGAAGCGAGGCCCAAGGGGAGAGTATGTGCTTTGGGCTCTACCCACGTCACTGCATGCACCTTCTACTTTGTATCAGTACACTGGATCAAGAGATGGGAAGTGCTTGAGGTTAAGAGCAGCAGCTATTGGTCAACAGGGTCTGAGATGCTTCAAACTGGAAAGATGGCCTGGACTTAGACAAGATAAAAAAAAGTAAAAGGCCCTCCCGTTGATCATCGATTTGCTCGAGCGGGCCCAGTAACGTCTCCATTGGAGACTTTGTTGTTACTGTGTCTGGCATATTGAATACGTCACGGGGAGCTTGCCAGGCTCTGCCGTGCGGGCGAGATACTCTCGGTAGCTTGCGGGGCTCTCCGAGAGGGGCGGAGGAATCGAACTCGGGTCGGCCATGTTGGCTGCGTGCAAGGCAGGCGCCCTACCCGCTGTGCTATCGCTCCAGCCCTAGACAAGATAAATTCCAGAAAAATACAAAGTCCTAAACACAATACAAGAAAAAATTACAGCAGAAGGTGGGTAGGTTGAGGGGGGAAGGGAAACTCCGGTGGGGGGTGTGGTGTCGGAATGATGTGTGCTGAAGCCCAATCATTAACAACACTGTAAATCACCACACTTGTATTTTCCCCCAAGTTTTATTTAATTAGAGCACCCTGAATTTTTTTAAACTCAACATTTTTATAGATTAAACCATGTCCCCCTAAAACTCATCTGTTGATGTTTTAACCTCCAGCACTAGTAGCCTGATTTGGAAATGGGGCTGTCAGAGAGCAGTTATTTACCTGAGGTCACACTGGGCCCCTACCCCTGTAAGACCAGGGTCCTGATAGACAGGGACATTCGCAGTCTGACAGGCACACAGGAGAAGAGCGGTGACTTCCAGAAACCCTGCAATGCCCAAGACTGCCAGGGCACCACCAGGCAGAGGCAAGGGGCACATTCCTCCTCCTGGTCCTCAGAGGAGCCAGGCCAGCCCACACCTTGGACTTCCAGCCCCACGATCACGTATTTCCGTGGTGTCCAGCACCCAGACTGCGGGACTCATCACAGAACCCAAGCAGCCTCACCTAAGCACAGGGACCACTTGGTAGGCTGGGCTGAGAAACGTTCTATGTGAAGGAGCTCTGAGGGTGTCGGCAGGTTGCCAGCTGAGGAAGTCAGCAGGTCAGCAACTGCCCAAAATAGCTGGGCAGGACTGAGGCTGCAGGAGTGGGAGGCACTGACTGGTCCATACGTGAGGACAAAGTTGGGCTAATGACCTCAATGTTAGACACGTGGGGGCATGTTCAGGATCCCGAGGGTGCTCAGAGCCAAGGAGGTGGGGGGGCGGGGGGGAGAAGGCCACTGAGGCCTGGTATCTGAGCGCTGTGACAGGCGCTGAGGTGCCGGAGCATGCTGCAGAAGGTGCACACAGGGAGAGAGGCTGACTTCAGAGGTCATAAGACATTCTAGTAGATACTGTTGACCAAAGCATGGAAGGGGCCTCTATGGGGAGCCGAGCCGGCTGTCTCAGAGGAACTCACAGTGCTCTCCCCATGGACCAGAAGCACAGGCAGCCCTAAGAAGTGGCCACTCACAGTCCAGCCCGCTCATACCAGCACTGCAGGCTTCTGGCCACTAAGATGCCTCCATGACGTGTGTTGACCGAGAGACCTTTGGCTGATGGCTGCAGTAGATAACATGCAAACTGAAGCTAGAGAGAGAATACCGAGGGGAAGGCACTCGGCACAACCAGGCGTGTCCCCCCCACCCCCACCCCGAAATAAGAGATGGCAGACTGTCAACCAATCGGAGGGAGTTCAAACTTACTGCCCTCATGAGCTCTCACTACCCAGGAGGGGTAAGTCAGCGTGGACCAGGGTTCCAGGAGGATGATGAGTGGGAAGAAAGTAGCTCAGGTTGTCCTTTGCCCAGGAGGGTAGGGAAGAGACCCAGGACCGACCCCAGCGAGCCCCATGCTGGCAGGACCTTGACATCTGTGCCCAGGCTCCCCTCTGCAGAATCAGAGGACACAGCAACAAGCCAGGGGGAAGAGGCAGCTCGGGTGCTGATGAGACCCTCCCAGAGGCCCTGGTCCAGAGCAGCAGCATCTCTGCAAGCCTCGCCTCTTCCTGAAGCTCCCTGGGGCCGAGGCTGGGTGCCGTCTGCAGAATCCAGGCCCGGTCCCTGTCGGCACCCAGCTATCTGAGTGCTATCCTTGGCAGCACCGGTAGCTGGGTGCGCGCCGAAATAACTAGCATACCTCAGCCGCGTGTACGTGAGTGAGCGCCGAAATAACCCGCGCTTGGCAGCTGAGTGCACAAGTGCCTTAATAACATCAGAGACCCCAGAGGAACCCTGTAAGTAGGCTGCACCCTGGGCTCATCGCAATAGCCGAAGAGAAGGGAAGGGGGGACAAGAGGATGCTAAACAGTCTCATATCGTTTCACAGGGGCCCAGGAAGGGAGAGGCCTTAGACAAAAACCACCACCCCAAATCACTCAAGCTGCGTCTGAACCCTGGCTGGTGTGGGTCCCAAAGCCACACTCCTTGCAAGGTTCTCGGTAGCTTCCCCAGAAGTGGGCAGGAGCCTGACCGGTGGGTCAGCTGCTCCTGCTGGCGGCTGGGAAAGGTGCTTATTCTCAACTCTCCAGCTTCCGGTACTAACGGGGCCTGGTACTGTGTTTGGCTCCCATTGCGAGGCCTTGGGTTTGATCCCTGATACCCTAAAACAAATAGAACTGGCTAAACTCTCCAGCTCCTGGATGTTCTGGAGGCTTCTGGGTTCCAAGCTGAGAAAGTGTATTGTCTGTTATGAATCCTGGTGTGTGCGTCCTGTAGTCAGCCACATGACCCCATGCCTCCCACACCCCCGACAGGTCAACTCCCTTCCAAGCAGACCAGCTGCTTTCTCTCCCTGCTTCTGACGGCCTTTCTCAATCCGTTCTGATGATTGGGTCCCCTGATGCTCAACACACTTGGCTCCATCAGGCCCACCTCTAAACTCTGTGCCCAGTAAAGGGATTCTGTGTCGGGAGAGCCGGTCCCCGCCCCGGGCGGCTGGCAGGTCCTTTGAGGTGGTTCGTGTTGCTTCAGCTGCCCCATCCACCCTGTCAGCTCTCATGAAGCCTGTGCTCAATTAAAGTGCTGCGATTTCTCTCAGAGCACAGCCAAATCCAGCCTGTCCCCACCTCCACCCCCTCATGAACCTGAGCAATTAATTTCTGCAATCTAAATGTGACTTTCCATCTGCCCCTGTTAAGTTCCATCTCATTGGGTAGACCCAGCATGAAAGTCTGTGGAGACCGTTTTGGCGAGTGATTCTTATCGCAGCTGCCCATCACGGCCTCATCATTCACAAACAAGTTCACTTACTCCAGTTTCCTCCAATCATGGATAAAAATGTAAAGTTCTGTCTTTTCAGAATTTCACCTGCCACACATCACCTTCCCTTGGGGGAGCCCTAATCATGTGATCAGACGTCCCCAAGTCAGACCCTAGAGCGTAAGGGAGGTCTGGGGGCATGTCAGCTCTTTCCTTGGCTGCTGTGATCTGTTCCTTCAAGCTGTCACCTCACCGCCTCTTTCTTAGTTAGTCAGAATCAAATCCAACGGACTACTTCTGTTCAGTCTTTCTCCCCCTTCTGAGCAAAGACAATGTCTCCGAGGCAAGAACGCAGACAAGTGTCTCATTCTTGAGATTGTATTTGACATGGCACTGAAGCCAGTCTGCCTGCCCCACCCCACCCCACCCCCACCACCCCCAGCTTTACTCTCGAAAGCCTGACAGCTTTAAAAGAGCACCCGGGGAAGCAACATCCAAATTCTTCCTGGGTTGGGGGGCTGTGAAGGGGTTATGTCATAACTTGGACCTGCTCAGCTGCAAGGCATGCTGGGATCTTGGCAGCTGGTCAATGAAGAGGCAAGAAATATTTTCTGGCATGGGGAATGTAGAGAAAAGGGGTGACGACAGAATTAAGGAAGTGAAAAGAAAAAAGAGGCCTTGGTGAATAGTGCCCCCCACTGCCCTGCCATTCCTGTGCCAAAACTGCCCCCTCTTTTTTTTTATCAGCAAAAGGCACAGTAGGTCCACGAGATACCAGTGTGCTAGAATATCTGTGAAAATTTGTGGACACCATGAAACTCGATTGGAAGAAAGTAGATTGAGTGGTTCACTGTGTGGGTTCTGCAGTCAGTCTGGGTTTGAATCCCAGCTCTTCTTAATCGTGTGACCTTGGGCAAATTGTTTTATCACTCAAGATTTTCAGTTTCCTCCCAGTGGAAAGTGAAGATAAGAATAGTACATGCCCACGAGGTACGTGAGGGAAAGAGAGAGTATGCTTATAGGAAGTTCAGCAGACTGGCACACACGAACAGCTCAGAAAATGGTACCTGTTACCGGTCTGGGGATGAGCCTCAGTGGGAGGGGCCTTGAGGGTCTATCCCCAATACCCTCTCCCTCTCCTGATGCCATCCCAGGCACTGCCACCTGACATCCCCAAAATTACAAAAAAAATGTGTGACCCATGACATACCACAAGTGCAATGACAACAAATGGGAAATATTTAAATAGAAGCTGTTATGATGGAACAAGAGCTTGAAACACCAACTCCTGAGTTTCAGGGCTAGAGGTGTGAGGAGAAAGTCACTGAGAAGGGAAAGAGTCACGAAGCAAAGGAAGGGTAGGGCCAGCCTGGAGCAGCCTGAGTGGAAGGCCAGGTCCCCATGGGGCTGCTGCAGGTCAAAGGAGAATCCTGGGCTTGCCTGGAGGCCTCCGAGCTCAGCAAAAACTGGTTGCTGGTGTTTTTTCAGTTCCTAATATAAAAATCCTCTTTATTTTAAGAAGTCAGTCAAAAGTTGGCTAAATGAACCATGTTAATAAAGAAGCATAAATATTCCACTTCTCTAAGTCTGCTCTAAAGGAAATAATCATCAATAGGCTCAAAGATTTATAGTCTGGGATGTTCAGTACAGCATTATTTATATTAGTGAGAAAATGGTTTACAACCTAGATGCTCAACCCACCGGGAGTTGTTAAATAAATTACGGCTCATCCACGTGACGGATCATGGCAGCTAGGGAAAAGACGCCTGAGGAGCAGGTGGGGGCAGCTGTGAAGGGCTGGAGCCCACACTTTGCTCTTGGGAGACCTGGATTCTGCTCTGAAACATCTCCGACACGAAGCTAGGAGAGTAGCCCCTGCCAATTGCCGGGGGTGCCCCAGAACCAAAAGCCCAAAAGAGTCCATTTAAGAAATGTGCATGGCTCATTTGTGGACTATAGAGTAGCATAATATGAGATTAACACCTAAGGACAGTATAGATAAGGGCCATGAAGCTCACACCATGGTTCGGAAGGCAGCCCCACGTGCTGGGGAAAAGGACAGTTGGGATGGAGAGGGGGCCACTACGTAAATGATGGTTGGAGGGCTCGCCCAGGTTGGGAGATGCGTGCTGAAAGTAGACCAAGGACCAAACACGATGACCTCTTAGTATCTGTATCACAATGCTCAAAACTAGAGAGCGAGTAGGAAAGGCTGGACCTGCCACCCAGGCAGGGAGTGGGGTAGGGTGGGGGTGGCGGGTGGGACACTGGGAACAATGGTGGTGGAAAACGTGCACTGGTGGAGGGAGGGTGCTCGAGCAGTGTTCAAATGAAATGCAATCATGCAAGTTTGTAACTGTATCTCACGGCGATCCAATCAAAATTATTTAATTTTAAAAAAGAAAAAGAGATAAAACGAAACGCGCATGGGGAAATTATCACAAAAATGTCATTAGATGAATAGGCCTGGTTGTAAAACAGCAACCAGTGACCACAGCAAAGTTTGTTACATATATATGTGTGTGTGTGTATATATATATATATATATATATATATATATATATATATAGAGAGAGAGAGAGAGAGAGAGAGAGAGAGAGAGTGCATTAATTACTTTTAGAAAAGCTTTTTCAGGAGAAAAAATGGCTGCAAAGAAGTCACATGACAAAGATGCTCCCACCAACAGCTTCTACCAGAAAGCCATTCCATTCAGAACACAGGGGCGCCCACAGTGGGTTCCATCTGCGTGCCAGGCCTGAGCTGCGGCCCCCTGGACAGGAACTGGCTGCCCTGAAGGGCTAAGGGCTGAGTCTGCGTGAGGCTGGCTTGAGGCCAGGCAGATACAGGAGCCATGATTTAGGTCAGAGGCTCTCATCCGTGGCTGCATTTTAGAAGCTCAGAAGCGCAGCCATGCCCAGCTCCAGCCTCAGGACCGGCATTCTTAAGGTCCTGGAAGGGGCTGGTCAGCTCCAGTTTGTCAAAGCTCTCCAAGTGGTTCTCTGAGGAACTGGTGAATTTGTGTTGAGCTTGACCACTGTAGCCAGAGAACACTTGAGTCCAACTGTTCACTGAGGCCCACATATGAAGGAAGACACATTCTGGAAGCTACAGAACCTTGAGAAGGAGCAGGGACCCAAGGCAGGCAAATAACCATTGGTCGTGGGAACAGAAGTGCTGCTGGCCTAAATGGGAGCTTTGTGTTTCTGTGTTTCGTTTCTGTGTTTTCGTTTCTGAGCACCATCAGTGGTGCTCAGAAGCAACTGAATCCTGCACAGGACTCATAGGGCCCCCCGGGAGGTGCTAGGGACTGAACCTGGGTCTCCTGCATGCAAAGCCTGCGCTCAGCTTGCTGTGCTGTCTCTCTGGCTCGCCATGCCACAGATGCTCCCCTGCACTCTGACTCTGGAGGAGACCCACTCTTAGATAATTCCACAAACTGCAAGGCAATTATATCTAGGGAAGAGAACAGGGAAAAAAACACGAGGGACAGGCAGGAGCCAAGGTGTCCGATGCCTGATAATACCGGTGGCATAGCACAGCAGTAGGGCGTTTGCCTTACGCGCAGCCAGTCCGGCCGAGCAGGGATCGATTCCTCCGCCCCTCTCGGAGAGTCCGGCAAGCTATCGAGAGTATCTCGCCCGCACAGCAGAGCCTGGCAAGCTCCCCGTGACGTATTCGGTATGCCAGACACAGGAACAAGTCTCAAAATGGAGAAGTTACTGGGCCCGCTCGAGCAAATCAATGAACAATGGGAGGACAGTGACAGTGACAGTGACAGTCCTTTGGGCAGAAACAGACACTGGTGAACCTTGGGTGGGTGAGTTTTCCCCAGGCGCAGGGAAGGAAGGGGAGCAGGGAGAGCAAGCTGCAAAGAACAAACATTTGTATTACATGATAGCATCTCCCCCAGCTTCTCTACAGAGATAGAGTTACTCCAGGCCATGGGAAGAGAAAGCGAAGGCTCAGCTTGGGCACTTGGAATCAGCCATGCCTGAATAATCAAGGGCCGACTGCCACCGACCGTTCTTCAAAGCAGGGCTGCTGGGGCTTCGGGACAGTGATAGGGCTATTGGGTGACTAATAGGACAGGCAAGAAGTATGGATCTAAAAAGCAACCCCCCAAAAGTCATCTTCCTGGTATTGGGAAGCTGGCAGCCTCATCCAACCGTGGCAGAACAGAGTGTAGAGAATCCCTAATGCTTCTTTCCATTGCAAGGTATCGAATCTATATTTACACACAGATGCCAGTGAGCGTATTTACACAAACATCTCAGCACACAGCCGACTGGCTTCCAAATGAGATGTGGTTAGGACAAAGGTTCAAAGGAGAATGCACTCTCCCAAGGTGTCAGGGCTGACATCAGATGGGCGACCAACAGTAACAAGAAACTGGCCTCAAACCAAATGAACATCCCACAAATACCCCCCTAAAAGGGAATGGTCCACTCTTAGAGAAGCAAGAAGCAGCTGTAAGCCCCGTTCAACACTAATGACCTTGAGTGCCAAAAAGCGTCTCGGGGTTCATCTAACCCCTCACGTCCATGGAGTCAAGCAGGAGGCCTTTCCTGTGCTGAGCCCGCCTCCTGGAACCCAGCCTTATCACCGCTAATTTGATCCGCAGAGGCCTGGCAGAGCAGATGGTCACCAGTTGTCCCCTAGAACCAGCCCCTCCCATCCCAGAAGGGCCTCCCCCAAGATCATCTCGGTCCAGTGCAAAGACATTCTGAGCCTGTCAGCCAGGCTGCAAAGGCAAACGAGTTCCAGGTGCAGGTTGATTAAATCCCCCCTGATTATATGCAGATCAATGGGGCAGTGTCATGGTGAGGCTGGCACACACGTCAGGGTAAAGCTCTCCTCTGCTTGGGGAAAACCCAGAGCAGTCATTGTCCTCCTGCCTCAAGTCAGGGTGAAGAAGGGTGAGCAGTTCGTGGGGAAAATGTTCCAGGCCAGTCTGCCAAGTCCCATCCGCACCCCAGTGGGTTTCCCCCCACAGTGCCCAGTGATGAGCAGGAGAGGACATATTTGAAGCATAGTGAAATACAGTCATTTCTCATAAATGATCCCTGGACTAACATCACGACTTAAGAGTTCCACAAGGTCTGATTTTCATCTCTGAGGCTCTCCAGAGCCAAACACGACAGCAGAAGGGAGGAAGGGTGGCATGTGGAGCCAGGGCACCTCAAGCAGCCGTTTCCCTCGCAGAACTCGGCTTCCAGCTGGAGCTTCACCCTGCCAGGTTCTGGCATTAGGGCAGGTCTGATGGGAAATTTCTCCAGAAAGTCAGTCTCCGAGGAGATGCCTTTCTCTGAGGTAGAAAAGAGCAACACAAAGACCCCCTTCCAGAGCTCCCATCAGAAAGCCGTCTCCTCAGCTCAGAGAGATGTCATCACACCGAAAGTCAAGGGGGGTAATAATAATACCGCACTAAGCCAGGAAAGCCAAGCATTGCCCGATACAAGTTGTAAAAGGGCTCATTGCTGTTGATTTGATAAATCTCCAGAAGTCTAGACACTTGCTGTCATATATTTAAGACCAAGCTGGTTAAGCCTTGTCACAAATGTAAGACCAACTTAGTGATGACTAGACTCTAATGCAAAAAGATATGACTGAAGAAAACGAATTTACTAGAGATGACATTTACCAGCTCCAACACCACACACACACACATACACACACACACACACATAAGCACACATACAAATAACCATCAGTTGAAGTCAAGAAGGTCAAGGAAACTGAGTGAGGCAGAGGATGGGCCTTGGTTCACATCCTCCTAAGCTGCGGGTGCTCTGTCCGTGCTGCAGCTTTAAGGCAGGTATTCAGAATCCTTGATAAGTGATTAATATGAGGGATGGAGAGGGAAACCTAGGAGCTGGGGCACTGGAAGACCATCTAGTAGAGGAAATCCTCGCACCTTCTCCCCTCAGTCCAAACCCAGTCCTTGGACAGCTGCACGTTAGCAACAGATCGCCAAGACAGCCACACAGGGAGAAAACAATAATGAACACAGTAAGTTCCACCACAGAAGTTGAGCAATGGTAGCATTTGTGTTCTCCTGCTGACTGACGTTCACCTTGGGAGGGCAGACAAGGTTGCCTTGCTTACTGGAGCAGCTGAATCTAGTCCAGTGCCTGGCATATAGTTTGTACTCAGAAACTAAGAGCCTAGAGTCTCGTTGGTTTTGCATCCAGTCATAATAAGAACAAAGTCAACACTTGAGAACTATTGGAGACATCTGACTGCCAAGGCAATAGGGGTGCTGAGCACCTAGTTAGCCCTGATTAATTCTAAGGCCGTTTGACAAGTAATGTGGACTTCTCATGCCCTCTCCGCTCTGCGTACACTCTACCAACTCGGTCCTCAGTGAGGGCAGTGAATTGACAGATTGCTGCGGCCGTGATCTGACTCACTATCATGCTTATTCTTCCCATGGGATCTAAGACAGTGACCAAGATTAAGAGCAGAAATGTCGTGACTAACAGTCCAAATAATTGGATCCAACTACGTCTTCTTCCCAAGCGAATGTTTTTCATCCAACAATTGTCACCTTGGCCAGGAGGACCCTCCCTCAAAGTCGGCCATTCCTCTGTCCCCTTACTGGACGTCCCTTGTCCCTTTATACCCACTCCCAGGACTCAGGGACTTACGCATATTCCTTGGGAATTCCCATATGAGCGTCCAATATTTTCTCATCCATCCCCTTAATCAGTTTCACTACAGTAGGAGGTTAAGGGCTGGAGCGATACCACAGCAGGCAGGGTGTTTACCTTGCACGTGGCCAACCCAGGTTCGATTCCTTCGCCCCTCTTGGAGAGCCCAGCAAGCTACTGAGAGTACTCCGCCCACACAACAGAGCCTGACAAGCTACCCGTGTCGATTCAATATGCCAAAAACAGTAACAAGTCTCACAATGGAGACGTTACTGGTGCCCGCTCAAGCAAATCAATGAACAAGGGAGGACGGTGCTACAGATAGGAGGTTAAGAAAAAAAGCCATGGTTGGAATTTTCCTTCTTTCTTTCTTTCTATGTTGCCTTCGAGTGACACTCGGCAGTGCAGGGGATTGAACCAGGAGCTCCTGGACACAGAACAATTGCTCCAGCCCTCGTTGCTTCTTTTCAAGTAAAAAATTGGCTTGCAGGGGCTTCTGAGGGGGCATGAGTTCCTGCTTGAGCTCTGGACCTTGGGACAGCAGGTATGAGGGGCTCATGTAGATATCAGAACCAGTGACTCCCTAACCTCCAGGCCTTCATCAGCTCCAGAAGGGGGCCCTGAGGGCATAAGGGAGCAGGGGGCCTATTAGATCAAACTAAGAAGCAAGATCACTTCCTAGAACCTTCCTTCTTGATACACTCATATGAGGGTTGGGGGTGGCTCCCTGGTTCTGTCGGCGCCCTGTTGTTTGACCAGGCTGGCTTTCAACAGTCCCCACGTGGGTCACTCTTTTGACCTCAGCAGTACTTTGTTACTGCCTGCCCGCTGCTGGCACCGAGTCTGTGACTTGGCTGACAGCATGCAGTCTCTAGGCCCCATTCCGGCTCTGAGACTCGAGAAATGGCTAAGCCAAGGGCAGAGCCCACAGCGCCTTGTACATGGCTGACCTCCATTCGATTCCAGGCACACACAGGACCCTTTGAGCACCACCAGGAGCGATTCCTGAGCACAGAGCCAGGTGTCAGCCCTGAGAACTGAGTGTGGTCCTCCCCTGGTCCCAGAAAAAAGGATTTTTTTCTTAATTGACTAAAAGAAGAACTTTCAAATGGGCCTAGAAACGCATCCAAGAGAGAAAAGCTTTGGGGCTTTCTCCAAGCCCATGAAGCAGGCTGGATGTCTGGTCTGGCTCTAGAAGGCGGGGAAGGGGGACCTTTCTCCAGCCTCCATCCCTCCTCTGCTCAGTCCCACTCAGGCCACCAAAGTGTCCTTCAACAAGCCCTGTCCTAGGCCCTCGCTGTCCCCGGGAGCTTTGGGTCCGCCTGTCAGACCACAGGTGCTGAGTCTCCAGTTACAAGTGGCAGAAGTGGCCTCTTCCTTGGGCACAGACCCACTCTGGTGGGTACCTCTACATCTACCAGGACCCGATGGAGTGCTGGGTACAGAGATGCTTTACAACGTGATGTGCACAGTGACGGAACTGATGGCTTTTGTCTGCTTCGAAGAAGGAAGATTCTCACACCGACCCGCTGGGGGGAGAACAGCAAGCTCCCCCCAGCGGAAGCTGCATGTTTGCCCCTGACACCCCACGCTCCATCAACACCTTCCAGGCTGGCGGAGCCTCTCTTCTCCCGACCCAGCCCCCTGAAACGGTTCTAGTGGGCGGCCCTCTGGCTAAGCAAACGGCAACTCGCACTCTGACATTTCAGCCCCTTGCTCCTGGTTTGGTGCACGGTGTCGACTTGGCGGTACCTTACAAGCTGCTTTGTCATCTGCCTCCTTTCTCACCACCTCACCCCGCCACCCCCTCCCCCGGCCCGCGCTGTGAGGTCCAGTGCTCAGACTCAAGTTTCCTGGCGCCCCATCCTCAAGGTCATCGATCCCGGCCAAGGTCGACAAAGGGGAGAGAGGGACCAGCACGAGGGGCGCGCGGGGGGAGGGGGCGGTGGAGAGGCAGAAAGGGGAACGAAGCGGAGCGAAAGAAAAGAGTGAAAGAGCAGGCGGGCTTCGCGAGCGAGGCGCTGCCGCCGAAGGCAGTGGGGTCGCCCGGCGCGCGGAGGAGGGGCGCCCGGGAAAAGTGGCAGGAGACGCGACCCGCTACGGGGGAGGTCGGGGCCGCGAGACCGGCTGGGGGCGGCCGGGCGGGCTGGGTGCGGGGTGCGGGCTGGCCCGCCTGCAGGCTCCCGCGGCCCTGGCACGGCGCGACTGGACCCGGACGGGGCGCCCGGGCCGGGCAGGGCCGAGGCCGGCGCTTCAGGTGGCTCCTGCGGCGATCTAAAGTTTGCGGCAGGCGAGGACGCCCGCCCCGTCCTCCCTCCCCGGGGCTCGGCCCGGCCCGGTCATCCCCGCGCTCAGCCTCGGGTCCACGGAGGGTCCGGCGTCCACTCCGCTCTGGTCGCCCCGTGCGCGGGGCCCCTCCGGCGTCTCCATCCCTCCCGGTGCCCGCGCGCCCCCGCTCCCGCCCTCCGCGCCGGCTCTCCCGCACGACGTGAGCGGAAAGTGAATGGGCAGCCCCGGCCACAAAGACAGCCCGCGGGAGCACCAGCCCGGGGGCCGCCGCCGCGTCCCGCGCGGATCCCGCGGCAGGAGCGGGTGGCAGGAGCCCGGCCGCGGGCCCCGGGCGGCAGGGACCGCCCTCCGGCCCCGCTGAGCCCAGACCGCACGGTCCCGCGACCCACGCGCCCCCACGCGCCGCGCCGCCCCGCCGGCCCCCAGCCTCTGCGCCCTCGTCCCCTCGCCCTCCTCGGGGCCGGGCCCGACCAGACGCAGGCCAGCAGGCGGCGGGCGGGCCGCCCGGCGCCCCACCCGCACCGGACCCCCGAGTTCCAACTTGCCAGCGACCCCGGGCCCCCACCCCTCTACCCACCCGAGTTACTGAAGTTTGCAACTCGCAGCCGCAGCCGGCGCGGGGGGACGCGCCCGCCGGGCCCGGGACTCACCTCCGAGGGGCGGGCGCAGGTGCAGGCGCCCGGCCGAGGGTCCGTCCCGGCAGCGTCCAGCGGTGCGGGCCCGCGGGGCGGTGCAGTCCCCACCCGGCCCGGCCGGCAGCCCCGCGCGCCCAGAGCTCCGAGCCGCGCGCCGGGGACGCGGGGGGAGGAGACGGATCGGCGGGCGAGGCGGTGCGCGGCGGCGGGGGAGGAGTTGGGGCGCGGGGAGGAGGGGAGGGGGCCCGCCAGCCCCCGCGCGCCCCGGAGCGCAAGGGGCCGCCCACTCGCGGCCCCGGGCCCGGCTCGCCGCGCGCCCCCCGCCGCGACGCCGCGGCCTGGCGCCTGCCCGTGCCAGCCGCCCCCGCCGCGCCCGGGCTCTAGCGGAGGACCCTCTCCTCCCAGGCCGCCAGCCCCCAGCCCCGGGCGGCTAGAAACCTCCCTCCTTCCGGTGCATCCCCAGAAGAACCGCGCACACACCGGTGGCGGGCGGGGGTCGCGGCTAGGAACTGCGCGGGGAGTGGGGCGAGGCTACCGGGCCCAGCTGGAACACCCCGGGAGGGGTCGGGTTAGACGCGGCGCGACGAGCCTCAGTTTCCCCGGATGGAACTAGGGCGATACCCACCCTCCAGCACTCGTGGAAGAACCGGGAGGGACAGCGCGGCGTCCAATCCCATCGGGAACGTTGGAAGGGCGTCGGCCCCCGACCCCCGAGCCCCGGAGGCTGCGGGGTGCTCTCCGCCGAGGAGAGGAGCTGTAGCCCTGGGCCAGGCAAGGCGGAATTGTTTACAAGTTTAGGTAGCTAGGGTCTGGCGGCCAGACGCGGGAGGGGACGGCAGAAGGGGCAGGCTTCCCCCTAATCGCCGGGCTGCGAGAGGGAAGGGAAGGGAGCCCTCTGCTGAACAAAGACAGGTATTTTTAAACGGAAGGGGGAAGCGACCTAAGGAAAGAAACGGGAAGATGAAGGAGAGACACAAAGGATCTGAAAAATTAAACGCAGGGAAAGTGGGATTTGAAGAGATAAGCAAAGATATATTTGAGACAAAAATACGTAAGAATGGGAACACTGAAAAACTTTGGGAGTAAAGCATTTTATGTAACAATATTCTGGGTTTAAATATTCTGGGTTATTACAAACCTCAGATAAAGCAGATAAATGGAGGCTGATAGAAACCCAGAGAAGGCAACCCATCTGCATTAGGTCACACACACACACACACACACACACACACACACACACACCCCTGCCTGCACACCCCCTCTGTGCCAAGGTGAGAACCCACATAGACAGGGTGATGGGGAAGAGTTTGCAAACCACTGTAAAAAGAAAAATGGTGTCAAGCTCAGAAAAAAAAATCCACCTAGAGCAACAGAAATGCTGAAAGTCATAACCTGCAGGAGGGAGAGGAATTCGCCAGGGTAAGTGGAAGGAAAGAGGCTGTGGGAGACTCAGGTGGGAGGAGACGGTGGCGGGGCAGAGGAGGAGAGCAGGGCTCAGGGTGCCCGCACACGCCTGCTAGCCCCTCCTCAGTGCCTGGGCAGGGAGAGGGGAAGAGGAGTAAGGGCATGTCTCTTCTAGACAGGACCAGGAGATGCGGGGGGGGGGGGGGGTGTGAGTCGCTGTTGGGGGCCCGGGTCTCTTGGATCGCCCGCCAAGTGGCTCCAGCAAAGGGCCTTTCTAGCTGGGCCTTTCCAGTGCCGAGCGCTGCCCTGCCCCTTCCCTACCCCCTGCCATTCCCGGGCACTGTTTTCGCTATGTGTTGTAACGCCAATGTGTGTGATACAGAGACAACATTTCATTCAGACGAAAACATGGACGTGTTTATCGCCAGGGGAGGGATGAGCGAGAGTCGCCCAGACGCTGCTGTCGGGGCCCTCCGCCACCCTCTCCCAGGCAATGCAAACCCTCACCCTCCACCACACCTTTGAACCTCCCGCTCTTGGCCCTCCATGTTTGAACGGTTTTTCCTCTTCCCTTCCCACCTTGGATTTCTGGCCAGTATGGAGTGTGGGAGGGGACTGGGTGAGAAAGAGAAGCCGGAAGATCCTGTCCTGGGGGACACAGATGAGGAGCCCATCCTTTTTCGGAAGCTGAGGCAAGAAGGGGAGACGCTCACAGAGAAAGGAGCAGAGCGTCCTGGGAGCAGGCTAATTAATCCTAATGGCATCCTACAGGATTGTATTGATTAAGAGTGATTACTCAAGCACTCTCAGTGCGCGTGAGCTTCAGAAGTCCATGTGCAGCGGACCACTGCGTTTCTTGGCTTCTATCATCACCTGCTGCAGTACCCCTGGAGCTTAGCAAGCCTGGTCTGGAGAGAATCCCCGAATCCCTTCCTTGGGCCCATCGTCCTCCCTCTGGCACCTTTCTTAGCCTTGGCCATCGGCAATATATAACTTCAGTAGGGAAGGATTTTCCACCTACTGGAACCGTGTTTAATTAAGCAGAATGTAAACACAGTAATTAATGCAGAACTATTCAAAACAAACATGCTGACAAGCAGGGAACATAGTGAGTGGGAAAGAGTTATTCGAATTTACTCTTGACCTAGAAAGTCTAAACTGCTCTTGAAGAGAGATATTAGGAGTAATCCAAAGGTCTGCGAGATAGCATAGTGGTCAGGGGCTCAGCCTACCATGTACCCAACCCTGCATTACCAGGTGAAGCCCTGGAGGCCTCCAGTTTGGAGTATACCCTACTCCATGGGGCCTAAATGGTATCTCATTCTTGGCTCTGATTCCTCTGCCCCTCTCGGAGAGCCCAGCAAGCTACCAAGAGTATCTCGCCTGCACGGCAAAGCCTGGCAAGCTCCCCATGAGGTATTTGATATGCGAAAACAAACAAAAAAAACCCCAGTAGCAACAAGTCTCACAATTTGTTGTGAGATGTTACTGGTGCCCACTTGAGCAAATCAGTGATCAACGGGAGGACAGTGGTACAGTGCTACACTGAACCCAAGGCCAGAATGACTGAGAATTGCCCCCACTCCCTCACAAAGGAGAAGTAATCCAAATTCTCCTGGTTAGGGGTAGCTATTTTGGGAGCATTGTTCTGGAAGATCTAGAGCACAGTCTCCTCAGGGCACATGGCCATGGGAGCACTTGTCTGTGCAAAGTTCAGGCACAAGAATCTGGAAACAACTCAATAGTTTGGATAAATAAAAGGTACATCTACACAATGGAGTACTACACAGCCATTAGGGAAAATGAGGTCATGAAATGTGCTTATACATGAATGGACCTGGAGAGTATCGTGCTGAGTGAAATGAGTCAGAGGGAAGACAGACAGAATGGATGCACTCATTTGCAGGATATTAAAAAAAACATAGGAGAATAATACCCAAAGACAGTAGAAACAAGGGCTAGGAGAACTGGTCCATGGTAGAAAGCTGGGTAGAAAGGTGGGTGGGATGGAGGAGGGTAAGGATGGGGGTTTGGGGAGGGTAGTTAGGGTAGAAAAGGGACCACTATGATAGTGAATGTTGGAAATGATCACTCTGGACAAGAACTGAGTGTTGAAAGTAGGTAAAGGGATATACATGATAACCTGTTAGTACCTGTATTGCAAATCATGATGCCCAAAAGGAGAGAGAGGGAGAGAGAGACAGAGACAGAAAGAGACAGAAAAAGAGAGAGAGAAGGAAGGTGCCACAGAGGCAGAATGTTGGGGGGGCACAATGGGAGGGGAAACTGGGGTCACTGGTGGAGGGAGATGTACACTAGTGAAGAGAAGGTGCTGGAACATTGCATGACTGAAACCCAATCAGGAATAACTTTGTAACTGTGTATCTCATGGTGACTTAATTAAAAAAAAAGAAAGAAAAAAGAAAAGAAAAATAATAGCTCAGGCACAAACAGGAACCTAGCTTTACAGCCCCGGGCTGACAGCAGGAGAGAAAGAATCGAAAAAGAAAAAGACAGCAATCACTTATAATGTCTAAATAGTTTCCTGGCCCCCAAATCACCTGCTCATTGTGTCCAGGGACAGGAAAGAAATGAAAGAGAATTCCTACTCAGAAGCCATTGTTGGTCCGTGAACCGAAAGCACGCTCAGGTCGGAGGAACTCAAGTGTCACTAAGTGGCAGCTTCGCCATTGTCCGGAGCTAATGTGAGAGAAGAGACCCTCCTTCCTCCCTTCCGCTCCAGCACTGAAGTGCCACTCACGCTGCCTGGCAAGAGGTCACCGGAAGAGGAACCGCCAGGCCCGGCAGGCGGGAAAGTCCACAGTCCCGAGTGTTGGGTGCTGTGGGACGCAGTTCAGGCTGCAGCACAGGCTGCGCAGCACATGCAGCGGTCCTGGGTTTGAGCCCCCAGTGACGCAGGGTCCCCTGAGTATCCCCCCACCCAACACCACCACCACTGGGGAAAAACCGAAGTGGCTCCAGCAAAGGGCCTTTCTAGCTGGAAGTGGGGGCAGGGAATTCGCCAGAAAAGCAGGATGTGTCGGTTCTACCAGGCAGAGGGCAGGGCACATACGGCAGCGCATGGCGATAGAATTAGATTTCTTGTTGTTGGTCTTTTTTTTTCTTTTTGGGTCACACCCAGCGATGCTCAGGCATTACTCCTGGCTCTGCACTCAGGAATGACTCCTTGCGGTCCTTGGGGGACCATATGGGGTGCTGGGAATTGAACCCAGGTCGACCACATGCAAGGCAAACACCCTCTCCTCTGTGCTATCACTCCAGTCCCAATATAATTAGATTTCTGCTTTGGGAGAATTACTTGGCCCAGGTTAACCGCTTAAGAGAGCTGAAGCCTTAGACACGAGCAGGTGCATCCCTGCCGTCAGTACAGGGGTTCCAAGGCCAGCTTGGCCACTGAGGAGCAACTGTGCCCGGGAAGCCTCGATCTCCCTCGCCTCAGGCCACAGAAAGGGAGCACGGGAGAGGGGACGATGGGCGGTGGCTGGGTCTGGCTGGGCCCGCAGGGACTCCTTCCAATTCGGTTCTTTAGGCGCACTTTGTTCTTTCCAGGGGGTAACGCTTCACCAGTTAGTATCTGTTGGGGGGAGCTCCCCTCAATGCCGGGGGACTTGGGCACTGCTCCTGCTGGATACTCAGCACAGCAGAGCTGGCCTGGTGGTTTGAGTCTGCACTGGTGACCAGGTGCTGGGCAGCCACCATGACACCCTGGCTGTGCCATGAGGCCATGCAGTGCTGGGGATCAAACCTGGGCCATCACATGCCAGGCTGTCGTCCTTCCCACTAGCCCTGGCCTGGTGAGTGTCTTTTGATCTGCACGTTTGTATGAAGGTGAGAGGGACGCCACTGCACAAGATGCTCATCACAGCTGGGTGACAGTGGCTGATTTGTCTCTGCAGCTGCTCTCTCTGGAAGTCCAGAATCAGAGACCCAAGCCTGCTGCCCTCCTCCATGCAAAGAGCTCATTAGGACCTCAAACTGCACCCATGCAACACGTGCCTTTGGATTTCCTTTCCCCGAACTGGCTTTCCACTTAAGTAAATAAAAGCACCTCCAAACTCCTTAGAGCCCCAATACTGAAGTCATCTCACACTCCACATGGAAGGGGCCAATAATCCCCCTGTCTGCTCCTTTGAATTGGAGGCTGGAGGCCCCGGCAGCCAGGACTGGACCACACCTGCCAATGCCCAGAGCTTATGCCTGTTGGGGATCTAACTGGGGTTGGCTACATTCAAGGCGAGCACCACAGTGTTGTACACCAGGTAGGGCATTTGCCTTGCATGCGGCCGATCAGGGCTTGATCCCCAGCACCTCATCTGGTCCCCGAGTACACCAGGACTGATCCCTGAATGCAGATCCAGGAGGAAGCCCCGAACAAACAAAAACAAAGCCAGCAAGTGCCGCAGGTGCCGTGCTCCTTCTCTGGAAACCACGTTGTTCTCCCTTCCTCCCCTTGTTGTACTCATCCTCAGGTCATCCACGCTGTCTTGGTTGCAGCTGTGTCTTCCCCGGGTGGCACCGGGATCAGACTCAGTGGGACTGGGAAGCAGAGGGGCCTGCACTTGCAGGGGACACGTTGACCTCGACAGTTGGCCCGCGTCCCTGAGCCCTTTGGCATCTTTTTCAAATGTGGTCACTTCTTGCCTCCCCTCCCCTGGCACCCCAATTCTAGCCCCTCTCTTTCCTCCCTGGGGGTTTGAAACTTTCCCCACTACAGCCATTCGAGGCCAGACTCCCTCTCCTCTGCTCAGACCCCACGGCTCTCCAGCTGTTCGAGGACAGCGACGCCCATGGAGTCCAACGGGCCCTTCGGCCTGGCCCCTCCCTCTCTGTCCTTGCTTTCCCCACTCGCCTCCTCTGTGTCCAGCAGCTGGGGTCTCGGCTCTGCAGCGTCTCCACTCAAAGCTCCGTGGTCAGACGGCTTCTTCCTTCACCCCCTCCAGTCTCGGAGCAGTCAGTTCATCAGAGACGTGCTGCTCTTTTCAAGAGTGACGCAGGCACCGATAACCAGGAGTAGCATGCCCTATTGGACGGCAGGCAAAGTGGAAGGCAACCGATGTCGGCTAACAAGACACAAACACAGGGCTCAACCTGTAACAACAGGTTAGTAATCTCCTACACGTGGGCTTAAAGGACTCCTTGCTGAGACACAACAATCTTCACACACTTTCTTCCAAGAAAACCTTTTCCAATCATGTTTAGCTAATTATTTATAACAAGCAATATAAAATAAATTATTCAGGGTCTAGTTTAGGGGCAGGCTTGAGGGTGGTTGGGGAAATCAGAAATAATGGTGGTGGGAAGGTGCGATGGTGGTGGGATTGGTGTTGGAATGTTGAATGCAATAAATCATTATAAACAACTTTATTAAAAAATAAAATTTAAAGACAAAAAAATACTAAATTTCTTTTTTAAAGAAGTGATGCAGGGTACAGAGCACTCATTTTTGAGACATAAAAAAATAGTATGAGGGACCAGAGTGATAGTTCAGTGTGAAGGCATTTGCCTCGCACACAGCAACCTGGGTTAAATCTCTAGCATCCCACATGGGCCCCCAAGCACTGCCCAAAGTAATCCCTGAGCACAGAGCCAGAAGTAACCCCTGAGCATCACTGGGTGCAACCTCAAAAGCAAAATAATGGGGAAAAAACTCAAGGACAGTAGAAACAAGGGCCAGGAGAGCTGGTCCATTGTTGGAAGCCCGCCTCGAGGAGTGGTGGTGTGGCGTGGGGGGAAGGCAGTTAGGGTAGGGAAGGAACCACTATGACAATGATTGATAGTTGGAGATCAGCTCTCAAGAACTGAGTGCTGAAAGTAGATACAGGGACAAAGATAATAATCTTTCAGTACCAAATTGCAAACCATAATGCCCAAAAGGAAAGAGAGAGGAAAAGAAAGAGACAGACGGACAGACAGACAGACAGAGAAAAGAAGAGCGCCTGCCATAGAGACAGGCTGGGGGTGGGGGGTAAGAGGAGTCAGGGCTGAGCCCACGGCCAGGAGTGTCTCTCTGAATATTTGCATTGGAGAACACATAATAGCTCCTTTTTTTTTGCTTTGAGGCCACATTCAATGGTGATGGGGGACCATTCCTAGCTCTGTGCTCAGGAGTAGGTCCAGTGGCACTCAGGGACCAAGGGAGTGTGGTCCTGCATGAAAGCATGTGCCATCTCTGCAGCTCCAGGATCACCCTTCCTTGTTGTTTCCATTGTTAGATTTTGAGCTTTGAGCCACACCCAGCAGGGCTCAGGGTTTATTTCCTGAGCTCTGTGCTCAGGGAGCACTCCCGGTGGTGCTGGGAAATCCAGATGGGGTTCCAGAGATTGAACTCCGGTCAGCAGCTCCAGCCCAACATCACCCTTCTAGAAAGACATTTGAGAACAGATCCCCTCCCACGAATCTCAGTCACAAAGGCCTTGGGTGGATCAGTCAGGGTAGGTGTGGAGCAAGGCGTCCTGCCCTGTGTCCCCACGTGGGGTCCGAGTCCTTCGGAGGAGGAACCCAGGTTTGAAGGCAGATGCCTGGCACTTAGAGATGTCAAGTAGGACCCGAGGTCTGGAGGAAGATAAGCGGAAATTTGAAGGAGAACCTCCCACTGAGTGGGGCTTGAAAATCCTTAAGATGGTGAGAAATCTGGTAGTGCAGAAATGGGCTTATTCCTGAGTTTGTGGAATATTTACATGCAAAAGTCTTTATGCTTAAAAAGTTAGAGTTTGTTGTGCGGGTTAAGTAGATGGGTTTGTGTCCTTCCCCAGTGTCAAGACCACTCCATTACCTGTGTATGGCTTCACCCACCCTGTCCCTCAGTGCCAAATCCAGACCATGGCATCCTGGTTCTGTGTCCGCACCCTCTGCCCGCCTCCAGTCTACAATGACCTGATAGTCCCTCATGGTTCTCTGTCCAGGTGGTGCCTTCCTAGTCTGAGTCTGTGGCAGGAACCCTGTCCCAGGGTTGACTGTGACCTGTAGCTGTACCTCTCCTGGGCTGTACCCTAGGGGCTCCGTGTCTTCTCAGCTATCCTTGACCCTGGCCATAGTTGTGTACATGTGGGTGAAGTCCTCTGCTTTCTACCGGCACGTAGGCGAGCCAGCAAAGAGGAAGTTTCCTGGCTAGGGGCTTCCTTTAATCACCAGCTATCTCCTACCCTCAGCCATCCCACGCCCTACTTTGACTGGAGGCCTTTTCAAGGGACAAGATGTTAAATGAACTAGTTACCTGACATTTCTCCTTCTATTCCTACTGCCACAGGTCCGGGAAGACCCCTCACCCTTACTGACATGTTTTCTCGTCAGCCATGGAAGACCCCAGAAACTCTCACAGTGGGAGAGCAATAGGTTGGCATAAAACTTATCTAGACAGGCTGCCCATAAACCAGCTGCCCCTCCCAGGGAAGCTGGGCAGTATCTCCCTCTGTGTTATCTACAGAGCACACAGCATAGATCATTCCTTCCATCAATATTGACTGAATGCATGGATGGGTGCTCTGGGGCTGGCGCCAGCCTCTCACAGGCTCAGATTAGCATGGTTCTGTTCTGCGCAAGGAGGAGGGCTTGACTCTGGCAGCCAGACCGGGAGAACCGGCTGCGGGGGCTGACATGGCTGGATGGGGTGCAGAGGGTGGGCTGGAGCGAGAGAGACCGTTGTCAACAACGTGGCAATGGCTCCCCAATGACTGGGACCTCGACTCAGCCAGTGATGACAGAAATCATGAAAATCCATTATCAACTTTTGCTGCATGCAGTAGTAAGCTAAGATATTGGACTATAAAGAGAGAACTGAGATGGTCAGGATTTAAAAATGAAAAATCAAAAAATGCAGGACTATGGTGATCAGGAAAATAAGAGTGTGAGCCAAGGGGATAATGAGAAACGGCCTGATGAGGACAACTTTGGTCCTCGTCATAGGCATTGTGCTGGCTCTGCCCCCAATTTGTGGGGACAGAGGGGGATGGGACATTTCATCAGCATATCCTGTAATGCTGCTGGCCTCTGATCGTAGACATTAGCTGGGAAGCACCAAATTCTTGGGCAGAGGCAGCAGGCTCCTTCATTTCAATTAAATGCGAATTTCCCCCTCTGTTGTTTGCTCAGAACTGCACTAGGCTAGAGAGGACACGGATAGAGGGGGAGCGATGCTTCAGGGACGATCATCTTATTGGGAGTATGAGGTGCATGTGAGGAGCAAATAGCAGGTAAATGCCAGACTGGCAGCTCGAGGCAATAAACACACAAATTCAAGAGAGCCCCCCGCCCTTTGCAGCTGTGTCCAGGAAGGCTTCTCTGAGTAGTGGGGAATGGGGGGGACGATATGTACAATGTAGGCATGGACAGGGGAAGAGACAGAGCTTTAAGAGGAAGCGAAGAAGGAAGATACAAGGGAGAGACAACTATCATCTACTCAGACTGTGCAAAAGCTTCTGACATAGTTCACTAAGAAAGGCTTTTATTTTTTTTTGGCTTTTTGGGTCACACCCGGCGATGCTCAGGGGTTACTCCTGGCTCATGCACTCAGAAATTACTCCTGGCAGTGCTCAGGGACCATATGGGATGCTGGGAATCGACTCTAGGTCAGCCGCGTGCAAGGCAAATGCCCTACCCGCTGTGCTATTGCTCCAGCCCCAAGAAAGGCACTTTTAAAATGTTAAATTGCCTCTTTGCTAAAGGATGATGATGTCTCTATTACTGAGACTAATGAATGGCTTAGATGTAGGAAAGTTCAGGGCAAACAGAGCTTTCTGCAGACAGTGCACTGTAAAAACGCCCTCCTCAAGAACACATACATTGCTGCAGGTGACTTGGGTGAAGTGGGCGGCAAGAGGCGGAAGCCTTGAGAAGGGAGTCCACGGCTTCTGTCTCTGCCTCTGCCCGCCTCAGTCACCCAGAGAAATGTCCGCTGGATCCAGACTGATACAAGTCTGCCATGAACACCTGCATGGTGCACCGCTTGCATCTCACCAGTTCTGCCTGACAGTTGTCAGCCTGTGCCCAAGTCCTGTTTGCTCTACTCAGTGTGGAGTCCATGCCGGCAATCCAGATTCTCAGGGAGCTGTGGCCCTCAGGCTGGACACAGAAATGACTCTTTGTGGGCAGAAGGGAGTTAGCCCTAATCCTCCTCAGGTTTTCCACAAACATCACCTTCTCTCACTGAAAAAAAAAAATTTTCCCCGGAGGATACAAGGAGTGAAATAAAGGAGCTCTATTTCGAGAACTATGAAAAGAAGAGAAAGTGATGCATTTAAGAGAGAAGGGGGGTTTATCTGAAAGGGAGAGAGCTAGGAGTACAGATCTCAGGTGCCAGCAGCCCTTTCCCCAGAACAGGGCAGTGTGCCGCTCTCCTGTGCAATGCTGGGTTTGTAGTTTTACTCCCAAAATTGCCCGCACAAGGACTTTCTACATAGATGAATCCATTGTTGGGGTGTTGTCAAGGGGAAAAGCTTTGAACTTTTGCCAATCTACCTTCATGTTCTTACACAGCTGGAGAGGAATTTCTCCTCTCTGGAGGGGCGCCAGCCTTCCCTGGGTCAGCACTGGCACCAGTAGGAGTCTCCAGTTCCTGTGCCCAGTTTTTAACTGCATTAGAGCAGACAGTGTCTTTAAATCAGAGAAACTTTGGGGATGCAGTGTCGTCAGCAGGTCACTGGTACCTACAGGTGAGTGCATCAGCACCCTGATGGTGCCCTCAGACTTCCTGATACTCAAAAATTGCTGCTATGCCTCTGGTCAAACCCCAACTACTTGGGACCATTACTGAGAAAATAAACAGCCGAAAGTTAGGTATGTGGGAGTCACATCCACAAACCCCCTCTGGCTCAGCTATACAAGCTCATTTATCAGCCTAGCTTCAGAGATCCATAGATAAATCTCGAAAGAGATCAAAAGCTGCAATTAATCTCAGACCAGTGCTTGGCTGAACAGACTGGGGTAAATCGGAGGGGGCAGGGGCAGGTTGGCCTGATGTCTGTCCAAGCAGAGCCCCTGGCAGTCACTTTCTTCCACAATCCAAAATCACTACCATGCCCCTGTCCTGACTACACCGTCTCAAGACGGACTCACCAGGATACAATCTGCTGAAAATTCTGGTATGCAGGTTTTGTGACTGAAATATCCAGGCTTTCTTGGAGTTAGATGGGCTACCCCCACTTCCCAATACTCCTGGAAGCACCGACAGTCACCCCCCCCATGAACCAATTCCAGCCCCACCGTGTAAGCTCTATTACCGGCCTTGCTTCAGACCCATAAATAAATCTCAAAAGGGAATCCCTGGCACCACATATGGTCTCCAGAGCCCACCAGGGGTCACTGCTGAGCACAGAGCCAGGAATAGCTCCTGAGTATCACAGGGTGTGTCCCAAGTTCCCATCCTCCCCTCCAAGGAACACAAACTCTTGGGTATAGTGGAGCTGGGCAGATGTCTCAAGCGGTAGAGCTCAAGCCTTGTGTGTGGAGGCCTGAGTTTGATCCTCAGCACTGCGTGGCCCCAGAGTTCCCTCCAGTGTGACCCCCTTTCATTTCATTTCATTTTTCATTTCATCATCCTGTTATTCGTCGATTGCCTCGAGCAGGCCCCAGTAACGTCTATTTCATCCTAACCCTGAGATTATATTCAAGGCTCTTTAGGAGAATGAGACCCATCATTGTTACTGGTATTTGGCATATTGGGTACGCCACGGGGAGTTTGCCAGACTCTGCCCTGTGGGCAGGCTACATTCGATAGCCTGCAAGTTTGTCCAAAGTAGGAATGAGACAATAAGATGTCATAAAAAAAAAGTTCTGATAAGATGTCGCGTGGCCGCAAATGCGGCCCCGCGGTTCCGGGATCTGGATTTTATAGTCTCTGAGTCTTGGCCACTGATGGGATTACACGGCGCCAGGGGGCCAGGTGGTGGGTGTGACCCCCGCCTACTGGAATTTGGAGGATCTGGGTGGAGGATGCTCGACTCCAATTCGAGTAGGCTTGGAGGTCTCGGCCCCGGAACCCGCGTGGCTTTGTCCCTCTGCCAGTACCTTCATGTGTGCGGAGAGTGGTCTCAGCATGGTGGTGGCTGGTCCTGGAGGTCTTCGGCTGCCGGAGCCCCGGTCGGGGCGGGGAGGAAAGTTCAACCCACTCCCCTCCAAGGGGTCCCGGCGAGGAACACCCAGGCGCGGGGGCAGAAGACTGCACTGTTCTCGTCCGGGATCTGGATTTTATAGTCTCTGAGTCTTGGCCACTGATGGGATTACACGGCGCCAGGGGGCCAGGTGGTGGGTGTGACCCCCACCTGCTGGAATTTGTGACCCCCTTTAAAAAACTAGAAATCACCAACCTGGTGAAATCTGTACTATGTGGATTGCACCACAATTTAAAGATAAAAATGTATGTGTAAAATGATGTTATTTCTATATTTAAAATGAAATTTTTGAAAGTTGACCTGATAGGCTCAGAGTGAGAGCATGACACTCGCCTTTCACACAGCCAAGCTGGACTCCAAGCCTGGCACCCACACGTTCACCGGAGCACCGCTAGGAGTGAGCCTTGAGGGCAGAGCCAGGATACTGCCCCCAATCAAAAATGAAAAAGTTTCCCTGATCCATGTTACAACCATTGTTACCACCACAGCAACAACAGGAGCAGAATCTCCCCTTCTGATCTGCCCCAACCTCTGTATCAATGGCTGAGGGGAAAGTCACATGACATACTGACTTACAGGACGTAGCGTCCTCTGGAGTAGAGAAACGAGCCTTTGAGAGCAGGAGGCAGTCCTGCATGGTAGTGATTTTGGATTGTGGAAGAAAGTGACTGCCAGGAGATTCCCTTTCGAGCCCCAGCGTAGAGATCCTGGAAGAACCAGAGAATTTCTGGAGGGAGGGTCTCTACGTCTCTGAAGCTGGCGCCAGCCTCTGACGGTCTAGCTCAGCTGCTCCAGGGTGGACCAGGAGTGAGTATTTGCCTGAAGCTTTCTGTTCACTTGACCGTGCAGCCATGGGGCTACTGCTCCCTCGGCCTCTCCACCTGGATTTTGGGCACTGCTGCTGCCAGTTTTGGGAGAGGATCTAGCTGTTTAATTTCTGTTTCTCCAGGCTTCCAATTTGGGGTAATAATGGTCTCTGCGTCAGAAGGCGGCAAAGAAAAAGGCTGTATTTAGCTAGTGCCTAAGGCACATTTAAATGCTAATTGATATTGTTATCAATAGAATTTGGATAAAACAGGGACAGAATTCTCATACATGTGCAAAAATTATGAAGATGTTTAAAATAACCCATCGCAAGTTTACCATTAACATTTCTGCCATAGGTCAGGGAAAGACCTGTGTCTCCAGAAGAACTTTCCTTACAAGTACATAAATCTGAAGCACAGTTTTGCTGCCAAGTCCCTTCAAACGCCCATCAGGCATCAGCAGGCGGGTGGGGGAGACTGAGAATCACAGCGTCCCTGCCCTTGCGTTTCTCTAAACCCTGTGCATTCTTCATTGATTTGTGGTGAGTGTTGGATGCCAGCCACTGAAGGATGTCCTGATGTAGGAGAAGGGACAAGAAAACAATCCAGGGCTGCAGGAGGAAGACTGGCTGCCTCTGTGAGGCCGCTCCAGACCCAGAGAGGACAAGACGGAGACTCATCAAGAACCAAGAGCCAGCAAGAAGGACTCAGCCAGCCCCAACGCTCACAGGGGGAGACGGTGAGAGAGGAACAGTCAGAACAAATAAAGGAGCTGGGTAATAAAAGGGTGCACATTCCTCCAAGAGGCAGTACCTGAGGGAAATATAAATGAATACACAGAGGGTCTGGGCAAATTAAAGCCAGAGATGCAAATAGATTCCTGAGGGAGCCTGCACAGCTTGAAGGTCAGTCTGGAGAGGGCAGTGCGTGTTTCCTTTCCGGCCGCAGGCTCAGAGACCCAGGGCTGTCCAGCAGCACCATCCCACTGTTCCGTGTCCCCAGGGAGGGACTTCAGGAAGAGTGCTCGGTGCAGGGAAATGGTGGCTTGGCTGCAGGTCAGCTTGATGGGCTGAAATAAGCCCAAGAGTCACTGCATGTTGTCGTCCTTCTATCCAACCCTTCCCTTTAAAGCTAGTAAAATCGGGCTGGAGGGAGGGGGACGGCACTTGTCTTGCATACAGGAGGTCCCCCTTGGATCCCTGGGATGGCATATGGCCCCCGGGCACCACCAGGGGGCACTCCTGAACACGGAGCCAAGAGTAGCCCTTCTCAGGTAGGAAGAGCAAAGACCGATCTGGGAAGGCCTTGGGAGAAAGCACCCTAACAATCTCCCCGCCAAGTCCCTCTGAGCCTGCATATTAGCCCGTGCATAATGCCAGGAAGCTGCGTTTTGTGGGCTCCCCTCCACCCTGCCCCACACCAAGAGGAATTGCTGCCCTCCCCCTGAGAAAAACCCAGTTAGTTCCGCAAACCCCAAAAAAACTCTCAGACTACCCCAAGCTGAGTTCCCCCCTCTGTCCTTGCTTGCTTTCTTTCTTGTTTTGTTTTGTTTTGTTTTGTTTTGTTTTGTTTGGGGGCCACACACAGCAATGCTCAGGGCTTCTCCTGACTCCGCACTCAATAATTACCCCTGGTGGTGCCCCGGGGGATAGAACCTGGGCCCACCATGTGCAAGGCCAGCGCCCAACCCGCTGTCCCAGGGCTCTGGCCCCTCAGCCCCTGCGGTCTCCTTCCTCTCTCTGCAGCGCCTGCCCCCTGCTGCGGTCTGAGGCCTTCCTGCACAACAGACTCAACTTCCACACCTGATGTCTTCGGAGAGGGTTTGACCTCCCACCGTGCAGAAACTACCCTCTGGGTTTCCTCTCACTGCCCTTTGCAGGGGGAATCATACATGTCTAGGGAAGAGAAAGCCTCAGAGATGGCCCAGGTGCAGAGAGAGCACAGCCGCCAAGGCCTGCCAGGAAGCCACCCAGGTTTGATCCCCAGAGCTCCATATGGTCACAGAGCACTCACAGGAGTAATTTCTGAGGGCAGAGCCAGGAGCAAGCCCTGAGCATTGCCAGGTGTGACCACAAACACCGCCCCTCCCCCCAAAAAAACAGGATGGAAAAAGTGATGACTTTAGATTATGGAAACAAAAATCCCAGGGAAGGAAAAAATTGAAGGGAAGCAGGAGACAGCAACACAGAGGCAAGGCTCAGAGCCCTGGGCGCCTTTGTGGAAAGGGCAAAGCGAATATGTCCAGCCCTGGTCCAACACTGCCGAAAGCATGGGCTTAACAGCTGAACTGAGAAACGTGGGCTAGGAGGAAAGCTGGGGTCACTTTGGTGGAGGGACGGGGTCATGGGGTGGTGATTCGGGGATGGGAACACTGTGTGCCTGAAACTCTATTCTAAACAACTTTGCAAGTCATAGTATTGAAATAGAAAGAAAGAAAATACCACCAAAATATGTACATATATTATAGTTTTTAAAATTCTTTCTTGAAGATGGAACTTAAGCCCTGGTGTTTGTTGGCACCGCACGAGGCTCCAGGTGACATGGGCCCCCCTCACCCCTCCTCCAGATTGGCTTCATTGTCTCTGGATTTTTCACTCAGACCCCCCCCCCATGCCTACCTAGTACAGAATTGGGGGCTTTGCAGGAGAACGTGAACTCTTTCTTGAATGAATGGGCGAATTTCTTCCGGCTGGATGTTTTCTTCAAACTTAGAAAAATCAGTCGGGTTTATTCGCCCTGCCCCAGAAAGGCTCCAACCAATCCTTGCATCCCCGTTGGCCTCATGGCCGGCCTAGACAGCAAGGCAAATGCAGCTCGTGCATGCTGGCCTCCGTCATCTCAGAGTGGCATCCAGCAGCATGTGCAGAGCAGAGCCGGGGACGCTGCGGGTGGCTCAACGCCACTCTGTCCCTTTCTTTCTTTTGCCTAACTAGGATCTCTGCCTCGGGAGGGGGGAACATCAAAGGCTTCGCACAAAGAAATTGATGTAAAGTGAAAGCAATCTGGAGTGGGGGGGGGGGGGGGAATGACGGCACATCCGCCGCTGGTTTAATAGGGGTATTTCTGCTCTCAGAACCTCACAAGGGCTGTGGGGACGTTATTTATTACAGTTCTGCTTTAGTCCTCATCTTTCCCCCGAAGTGGACAGAAGTCCAGAATTTGAAAATGAACAACCCAAGCACGCAGGTATGAGAAAGAGTGACAGGCAGAGGAGAGTCGGGCCTTCCAGATGGGTGGGTTCAGAAGGACACACATAGGGGCAGCCCTGGGGGCTGGGGAGGCAAGGATGGGCCTGGCTGGGTGCTGGTGAGGAGCGGTCCTAACCAGTCATGGGAATGGAAACTGAAGAAGCTTCTGGATGACAGGGAAGTTCTTAGTATTTCTTTGATGGACCTAAGAAGCAGAGACCCAGAGGAGAGAGGGTTCGAAGGGCTGTCCACTCACGCCTAGTGGGAAAGAGACCATGGTCCCCCCTCCTCCCCAAGACAAGAACAGAGGGGACTCTGGTGTCCCTGTAATATAAGAGTTCCAAGCAGCTCCATGCAGCTGTACCACGGCACAGAGACATCAGAGGGTGCTACTGCCAGAGGAGCCCCTTGAGAAGGAAGACGAAGGCGGGAACCTGGTTAAACGGCAGCAGAAGAGGCATGTGGGCAGAAATGAGCCTGGAAATGAAAAATACATTTTCAATTTACACAGTTCTAAAGGAGGCAATTTGCACTAATACAGCCGAACGGTGTTTGCCATGTTAAACACCAGTTTCCTCTCTTTCCCTCTGCCTCTCTGTAAAGGGGGAGAAAGCCTCCCAGATTTTCGGGGTCTTGAGGTGACACAGAAGGATGGACATGTGTCAATGAGCGGGCAAGGGGTACTGGAGCCCCGAAGCCAGCTGAGCTGGGGGTGGGGGGAGTCTGCTAGAAGAAGGGGTGTGGCCTGAACTGGCCGGAGACATGTGACAAAACGTGGCTAGACTCGGGCCCAGCACCAGGAGGATGTGGCTTCCCTGTGAGAGAGGCAAGCAGGAACTCACTACGGCCTGTCATGAAGCTACAGACAGACACACCTCGCACTTGGCTGCAGCGCGCTTCCTCTCCAGGAGCTCGTCCCAGCCCTCTGGGGGAG
Source organism: Sorex fumeus (assembly GCF_029834395.1). Classification (NCBI taxonomy): domain Eukaryota; kingdom Metazoa; phylum Chordata; class Mammalia; order Eulipotyphla; family Soricidae; genus Sorex; species Sorex fumeus. Next base: position 39,640,122 of record NW_026606120.1, on the reverse strand, counting down.
GAAGACATAGTCCAGAATAGACTTTGGGGGCAGGGCAGGCACACCCATCTGTGCTCAGGGCTTACCCTGGCTTTGCACTTGGATTACTCCTGGTGGGGCTCAGGGACTGCGTGTGGTAGCGGGGATTCAGCCCAGGGTCGCTGTTCGTAAGGTTTTATCCTCTGTGCTATCTCCCCAGGCTCCAGAACTGACAATGTTTTGCATTGTAAATGAGGATGAAATACCAACTGTAAGAACTGACTTGAGAGTGACAAGGACGCAAGGTCTTACAGCAGGGACTGGGAATTAACCTGAGTGATGAGAAAAATGGGTGTTGGAGCCCTGTAGTGTGGAATGTGGACCCGCTCTTCTGGTTTGGATGGTTGCTGTTGCTATAGTAACATCTCAATTAACAGGAGAACAGACTTCCTGAAGCTCCTCCCTAGTGGAGAACACAGCTGTTTCCAACAGCACTGGCCCTTGACCCTGAACACGGTGCAGGTTGAAAAGTTTTGAAGGACTCCCACTAAGACTTGTCAGTCTGGGTGCCAGGAACCATCTCTCTTCTGCCACTGCTGAGTCTGGGACCTCGGACGACTCACTCAAGCTCTGAGAGCAAGCACCCGAGGGGAGCAGTGTGGACATGCTGGGACACATGCAACTTCAGGGTTAAGGGACAAGTCACTCTGCTTTTGGGGGCTGATGCTCCCTTTAATATGTCTTTCTGCCCTAAATACAGTGCTCGGTGTTTACTAAATGCCTTCTATATGTATTTTAATGGCATTGAACAGGAAAACTAGCAAGACCAAAACTAGGCAAGCCCCTCAGAGCAGAGAATGGGCTCAGAGGGCTGGAGTGAAGCTGTGTGTAGGACCCCAGGGTCAATGCCCTGCACTGCATGTTTCCCTGAGTATCACAGAAAGAAGCTCTGAAGCACTGCCAGGTATGGACCTCGTAGGAAAAAAAAACCATCCTGGAAAATGAGTATAAGGAGCAAGATAAGGAGAAGAAAAGGGGGGGGGGGGGATGCAGAACAGAAGGAACACAGCCAGGGGGTAAAGTCAGCCAGCCCTACTGGCCATGTGGCCTGGGGCAAATGAGCTCTTGACTCTGGCTGTTCTTCCGCACCTGGGGTCGGTGCTGGAACTGCACAGGGCTCTGAGGGCGTGAGTGACTGGTGTCAGCAGGAGGACTGTGGGTCCCAGACACTCCACGGGCCATGGAGACCTGGGTTAGTCAGTGGAGATGGTCAGAGGAAACAAAATATCTTGTCACCTACTGGCAACATTTAAAAACAATTACTTGTAGTTCTGGGACTCTTCCTTTTCTAGAAAGATGTGTTCCAAATGGAGGAGACGGGGGCTGGGAGGGGAGGAGGGCCTGGCAAGGTGCTCAGAATGAAGGTGCCCAGGATAGGACGGGACTCTCCTCTGTCATTCCCAGGGAAACAGTGGTCTTTAATATCCACTTCAGAGACCCTCAAACACTTGGAGCGGAACCAGGGTGGCTGGAATCTCTCCCAAGGAACCTGGGTGCAAGACTGAGGGCTGCTGGTGAGGCTGGGAGTAGAAAGTGGTACCCAAGAGACCAGCAGGCAAGTCTCAAAAAAGAAAAGGCCTGAAAGAGATTCTGGAGCTGCCGTGGCTGTCCACGGCGCTGAGGCAGTGCAGGCATTTTCCAGGAACCTGTTAAATCGGGTCATTCTTTTTCTCCCTCCCTCCCCCTTTTCCCCTGCCATGACCACAGATGCGAGGAGATCGGGAGAGAAGCGAAGGCAGACAGACCTCTCCGCCTGCCACAGGCAGATCACTAGCACTGCAGTCACAGGGAGGGCAGGGAGCTCGTGTTGGAGAGCAGAGATGGGGCTGACGGCGTCACCCGCGAACGTGGGATGAAGGCTGCTGCTGCTCAGAAAGGACCACACACTGCGTTCTTATCTAGACTGCGTAGAGTTTACCCAGAGACAGCGGGCAGATTTCCTTCCCTGAGCAGGGTGAGAGAGCCCTGGGAAGCAGGAAAAACTAAGTTGTTTATATTGTGACATCCCGGGAGCCCTGTTTGCTGATGGCGTGTTGTTTCCAGGATGTGCTGCTCTGGCTGTGCGTGGAGTTGCCCGCCATGTCCTTTCCTTCCCTTTCCTCTCGGCATCTCATTCTGGCCACAGGCGAGGAAGACAAAGAGCCCTGACTTTGCTCTGGTGCATAAGGAAAGCCTAATTCTGAGTGGCACGGAGAGTTAACTGAGAGGCGGAAAGAGAACAGCGTTGCCGTTGGGCAGATGTGGGCCCGAGATGCCCACTCTTGAGTCGGACACTGACTCTACACTTTCCCACCTTGAGAGCAGAGCTGGTTCAGCGGGTTCATTCACCCCAGCAGCCAGTGAGTTCCTATACCAGTCCCTGGAGCTACGCTGATTCTGTGAGCTGTCCCATGTCCTTCAAATAAATGCCCTTTCCCATACATCTAGCCCGGGCAGTTCTACTACTTGCACTGGAAAGATCTAAGTGCGAAAACAGGAGAAACCATGAGTGTCATAACAGAGCAGGTGATATGACAAGTGTCAGCCTAGGAGAGGAAAGCCCAAGTTCCTCTAATGAAAATGTCACAGAGCAGCACATCACAGCTTATGTTGACGATGACCAACTATAAAGGGGGCAGGCAGGTAGATGGACACAGATAGCTACGCACAGAAATAGATATGGGTAAAAATATAGTCATCTTCTCTCTGGTTCCCTGCTAGTTGAAAAGGCAAATGACTGTAAATGAGTGAGGGCGATTAATGGAGCTATGAATATTCTGAAGGACTGTTTGGTATTTCGAAATGAGGCAGAGTTAGAGAATTATGCCAAGTTGTGAAAAGTTATCGCTTCTTAGTCTTAAAGCCATAGGCCAAATTTCTGACTTTTGAAAAGTAACTCTATCCTCGGGAGCAGTTTTATAGTGCCTTTAAAAAAAATCAGTTAGTTATGACTCAGAAAGAGAGAGATAGACATAGAAAGATTGCGTTCATCTGGGGAACATAAAGTAACAAAATGGGAGACTAACACCCAATTAGTACCAGGAATTTTGCTCCATGGTTTAGAGGCCAGCCACACATGCTGGGGGAAAAGGGAGCTCAGATAGAGAAAAGAGCACCAAATAAAGGGTGTTGGGAGGATCCTCCCAGGATGGGAGAAGCATGCTGAAAGTAGACTATAGACCAAACATGATTGTCACCCATTGCCTCTTTTGCAAACCACAACACCCAATAGGAGAGACAGAACAAAAGGGAATGCCCTGCCACAGAGGCAGGGTGGGATGGGGGAGATGGGGGGTGGGAGGGATACTGGGATCTGTGGTGGTGGGAAATGGGCACTGGTGGAGGGATGGGTGTTTTATCATTGTATAATTGAAAACCAAGCACAAAAATGTGTAAGTCTACAACTGTACCTCATGGTGTCTCACTAACAAAAATTAAATAAATAAATAAATAAATAAAACTAAAAAAAAAAAATCAGTTAGTTATATGTGAAACTTTATAATCGCTCCCAGTGTCTGTGAAGCAAATGTCTTGGACTTTTTTTTTTTTTGCTTTTTGGGTCACACCCGGCGATGCACAGGGGTTACTCCTGGCTCTGCACTCAGGAATTACTCCTGGCGGTGCTCAGGGGACCATATGGGATGCTGGGAATCGAACCCGGTCGGCCGCGTGCAACGCAAACGCCCTACCCGCTGTGCTCTCACTCCAGCCCCCGTCTTGGGCTTTGAGCAACATACAATAGACTCAAATAAATATGTTAGTGAGCTAGAAGGAGAGTACAGCAGAGAAGACACTTGCCTTGCATAATTTATTGCATAGGGACCCCTGATCCCCACCAGGAGTGATTTCTGAGCACAGAGCCAGGAGTGGTCATAAGCACAGGCATAATGGACCCCAAACAAAGTAATATAGACTAGCATTGAGTCCAGGTATAAACACCATTGGCGACCAGACCTTCACCTGTTTCCCATTTTTCTGCCAATAGAAGATGTGATGTTCAGAAAAGGCATCTTGTATTTTGTGGATAGTTCCCTCCCAATGGACAATCTTAGCCATTCAAAATAATTTAAAGGAGACATGACTAAACTTTTCTGTTCGTTTGTTTTTGGGGGTCCACACCTGGCAGTGCTCAGTGTTTATTCTTTGTGCTTTGTGCTCAGGGATCACTCTATATGGGGTGCTAAGGATTAGCAGGGTGGGCCCCACACAAGATAAGCACCCTACTGACTGTACTATCACTCCAGTCCCGTGTGGCTGAATTCTGCCTGTAGGATGGTTGTATTCATCACCTGCATAAATTGTTTGAAGAAAGATTTCTTTGTCCTAAGCACAGGAAAGCATGTGGCTCTTTTCTGCCAATTAGGTTGGTTGCATTGTGAGGATAAACTGCCTGGAGGGAGTGCAGCCACCTTAGCTCTGTGAAGAAAGTCAGCAAGTGTAGGTAGAAAAAATGGAACTTGGATCACTGAAAATGATCTTAAACCAACACATTGACCAAGTCCCAACTGGTTTACTTCTAACCGTCTTGTTTGGTGAATTAATAGTAAATTCATTGTCTTTCATTTAAAGTTGTCTCTTATTTGAAAGATTTTTCCTTTGGTGAGTTTATGATAGTTTTTAAAATGTCACTGAATGCATCTTTCAAAATTGATGGCACCCGTTGCTCTCAGACAAGGATTTTTTCCTAACTGGAACAAACATCCTTTCAAACCTTCCACAAAAGCTTAAGAACCACAGAACTCCCTAGGTAAGCAAAGCTATTGTATTACTAGATAATTATAAAGTGCTCCCTAAGGTGATGGTCTGATAATATTTTTCCCACTTCCTGCCTTCCCTCCCCCACCTTCCCCCCGCCCTCCATGTTACTACTCTGATCTGACCTAGGCAGCAGGGGGATAGTCCAAATATGAAGTATTATTACAAAACAAATGTCATGAGCTATCTGCTCTATTATGTAGAGACACAGCGGAGGATTTCTGCAGCCTGTGGCGATATTAAAGACCCAGCTTTCCTAGGGTTTGTACCCAGACTCTGCAAAAGTCAAACATGAAAAAGAACTTAAGAAACTCACGACCTGGGGCATCTGGAGATAATTGTTACCTGGTGAGGAGAGGAACGATAACATCAGCATGTGTTGAGCCAGTTGCTGTCAAAACACTCCTGTATCACTCCTTGCTAGAACCTGGCTGAGGCCTCCCTTCCTTTGTGTCTAAACAGACAGAGTCTGCGGGAGGAAGCGCCGTGGCTCTTCAACTCGCTCAGGGGCACGAATGCAGAAATAACTGACATACTGACATGTCTCCCAAATCCTGCCAAGCGATTGAAGACACTGGGGGCCACAGTGCAGGGAAAAAGGCTCTTCTGGAGGGCAGACTCACTGGGGAGAAGGCAGCTCTGACCTTAGTTTTGCTAATTAATTTTATGGAAAGGCAGCTTGCAGTACATTGCCCCCAAGAGCCGGCAGACTACAACCTTCACTTGGCTCTAGAAAGAGAAGCCAAGAGCCCAGTGCAAGCTGACTCTGGGACTCCTCCAAGAGAGGGATTTGCGGGCCATTTGTTTCCTGGGGTCAGTGATCATTCAGCCCAAAGGGCCCTCCTGCCTTCCACAATGATCTCCCAGCAGAGTGATAGCTGGGTCTGGAGACAGCTCAGCTGCCAGGTGCAGTTCAAGCTTTGATGCCACCCATGCTTCCGTGTGCAACCTTGAGCACTTTCCTGATCACTGTTGTATCTGCGTTGTTCCACCTGAAAGGTATGTACAAGAGGCTTTGAAGGTTACGGGGTATGGCCCAGGGTGAGGTGAAGGTCTCCTAGGCTTAACACCCAGAGAGGGAAAATAATTGTGGAGATTATAGAAGATCATGTGAATGTTGCAGAAGTCAATGACTTTGTGGCTCCTCCTCTCCCTGGAGCCCCTCCCTTTCTGGAGAGGTTTCCAAGTGGGCATCTGCTGGTATCGTGAGCCTTCCCATGTGCCAGAGCTGGCTGAACTGAGATGCTCACCCACCACACTGGTCCAACTGTCCCATCCCTGAGAACTGACGACTCAAAACCGAGAAAGGAAGAAGCAAGAGCCAAAGAGAAGGCAGCTCCCAGCACTCTCAACAGTCCATGGGGGTACAAAATTTCTGTGCGAGTGAACAAGGGTGCCCCTTGGATACTCCGGCTCAGGGAGATGCCATTAAGCCAAACCGGCCACTTGCCTACTGCAGGGAGCTGGCCAAAGTGGGCCACGTGAGGACAGTCTGAATAGGCTCTTCAGGCGCAGCTCCGCTGAGAAGCTGGTGTTGAGGCCCCAGAGCGAGGAGGCTCCCCGGGTCCCCATCATTGGGCCCCACCACTGACTGGGCGGCCCTGCTGCCATTTCCTCCCTGGCCAGCCTGCACCATCTACAGCTTATTATGGAAGAAAACTTCCCTGAGCACCAACCATCTAGAGATGGGGGCATGTGTCCCTTGGTCAGGTTCTGTTAGACTGGTGACTGCAGCCCACCCAGAGTGCCAAGCTGCCTCCTATAGCAGCCCTGGACCTGGTTCTGCTTCTGTTCCTGCCAGGACTGCTGCTGCTGTCACACTGGGGCCCAGGAGGTACAGAGCTGCTGCAGGTCAACCGGGGCCTGGGGACGAGTGCATCAGCAGCCTGATGGTGTCCGCTCCCTGATACCTCAGAATTGCCACTTGTGCCTCTGGCCGGACCCCAATAACTTGGGACCAAGTTTCCCTGAGAAATTGAATGGCCAAAAGTTCGGTATGTGGGAGAAATTCCGACAAACCACCTCCGGCTCAGCTATACAAACTCATTTATCAGCCTCGCTTCAGAGACACAAATCAATCTCGAAAGGAATCTGAAACTGCAGTTAATCTCAGACCTACATAAGGCACATAACCCACATAACCCATCATGGAGGATGGGTTTGCCAGTGTCCACCCAAACAGAGCCCCCAGCAGCCACTTGCTTCCACATTCCAAAATTGCTAATATGCCCCCAGCCAGACTCCACAGTCTTGGGATAGACCTCAGCAAGATATTAATCTGCTGAAAATTTGGGTATGTGAATTTTGTGGCTGAAATCTCCAGGCTCTCTTGGGATTGGGATGGGCTACTCCCTCCCACCTTCCTGTACTTTTAGAATCCCTGGCATTACGTCCATATCCCAAAGCTGCCACCCATTAGCAACTCAAAATGCACAAAAGGAGAGAGAGAAAGAGAGCAAGAAGAAAGATGCTCGCCATGGAGACAGACGGGCTGGGGTGAGAGGGAGGAAAATTGGAGACATTGGTGGTGGGAAATGTACACTGGCGGAGGAATGAGCGGAGGAATAGTGGATGACTGAAACCCTATCATGAATAGCTTTTTGATGGTCTATCTCATGGTGATTCAATTAAAAAAAAGCTTCAAGAAACAAGGGCTAGTGTCCTTACTGACAGTGAGGACCAACCGGCATGGAAAGTGAGAGGAGCCGAGTTCTGCAGAAGGGAAATAATAGACAGCATGAGAGAGAAAAAGGAGGAATGCAGAGAGAAGCAGGGAGAAGGGATTTTTCCTTGGTTTCCCCCAAGACGGCAGTCTGGCTACAGTCCATCTCCAGGGCTTGGGTTCCATTAGGGACCCATCAATCTCTCCCTGTTCCCCTTGCTCAGCAAAAATAATTTTCTGGCACCTTCAACCAGCAGTATGTCATCATTTGACACATTATATATACAACGGGTGTGTTGCACTCTGCAACAAATACGTTCTCAGTACCTACTCTGGAGATTGGTGTACACAGCCCCCCCCAAAACTCAGTGGGGACCAAAAAGCATTTCACAAATGATTCCTCAAATAAATGTGTCGTGACTCTTGGTTCTGTTCTCATGGGTTATTCGAAGAATAAGCTAAATTATACCCCATAAAAAACGGCACCCTCAAAGAGACAGGGGAGCATCTGAATGGGGTTAAAGGTCAAGTCCTGGCACTGCAATAGTTAAACCTCAGTCAGCTGGAAAATGCCCTGATCCCAAGCTCTGCCAGACAGGTGGAGTGTAGCCTACCCTGGGCTTCACGCTTCTCATCATCACCTTTATTGCTCTCTTTAAATCCTGGGGTTTCAATTTCCGTTTCCATCAGAATGATTCTGCTTGGAGCAATCCCAGGCTTTTCTCCCATGATTCTGTAGCCCGGGGCGGCGCATCCACCTCGTGGAAGAGAGCCACCACTTGCTGCTCGGACCCCAAGGAGCTGCCTTGTCACTGATTTATGACTGCCTGTCCCCTGCCTGTTGAGGAAAATCACTTTATCCAGATGAAAGTCGGCTGGGGGTGGGACAGGGCTTCCGGTTCAGCTCCACTAACCCCCTGGCTGCTCCGATGGGCTCTTACATCAGGACTGCGTGCGAGAGACATGGAGAAATGACCAAATATTGACCAAAGGCGTGTGCTTTATTAGTCGTGCTTTCCAGGATTTAAATCCGGGGTGGGAGGGGCTGCGGGATTCTGATGTAGACAGAAGGAGCGGCTGCAGTCTGCCCACAGAGGGGAGGCGTTTCTGCCTCATCACCCCGTCCTGTGAATGGAAGCCCACCTTAGCACCATCTTCATGGTCCTGCTTGTCGATGCACACGGAACTTTCAGAACCCGAATGGACTGAGCACGGCCCTGCTCCTGAGCTTGTTTTTCTTTTCACAGATGAGGTCTCTGAGGTTCATTAAGGTCAGACTGTGAAAGGCGATGGGAGCCAGATGCCAGCTCTCCTGGCTTCCCGTCCAGGATTCAAAGGACTCCCGTGTGGGGAGAAGCACCCAGTGGGCCCCAGATTAGGCAGCGCTGGAGCTCCCAGCAGCTCACCAGAGCGCTCACACATGTGAAAAATACCCGAGACAGTTTCCTTATAGTCTATTACTGCTCAAGCAGTAGTGTAATCCTATTTGAGAAACTTGGAAAGCAAGGTGAAGAATTAGTTCCATCATCCTAACACATTTTGTTCTTCTCTGTTCTCATATTTCCCCTGCATTTAATTCCCTGTGTGTTCTCCTGTGATTATGTACCCACACACTCTTGGATCCTGTTTCCATTTAACTCGATGGCTTATGCATTTGTCCATGTTTCTGCTTTGTGTTAATGCCATAATGTTAATCATGACTTAATATTCTATGAAATATTAGTGCCTGACAGTTTATTTACCCATCCCCTGTACCATAGGCGTATAGGTTTCTCCACTTTATCATGAATATAAATAATGCTGCAACGAACATCTAATGCGAAGAGTCTCCTTGTATCCGTGGATTTCTCTCAGGGAGCTTTCAACCATGGAATAATTAGGTCAATGATTCTGAACAATTTTACAGTTCTTGATGCATATTGCCAAATTGCCTGCAAAAAGCCTCTTACCAATTTACATAAACAATTTTGAATAAGGATCAAGAAGGTGACCAAATAAAAAATGCAGCAAGGAATGAACTAAGAGCTGTGCCGCATGGATGCAGGTGTGCTCTGAACTGATGGGGCAAATCCTCCTTCCAGGTACAAAGAAAGGAAGAGAGGAAGGACAACCTCCCCAGGTGGTCACACCATGCTTTCTGGTTGTGTGTGTGTGTGTGTGTGTGTGTGTGTGTGTGTGTGTGTGTGTACGTGGGCATGCCCTGTGATGCTCAGGGGTTACTCCTGGCCCTGTGCTCAGGAAATACTCCCAGCAGTGTTCAGGAGACATACAGGTTGACAGGGCTCCAACCCTGGTTGGCCGCGTGCAAGGCAAACACCCTACCCACTGTGCTATCTCTCCAACCCCCTGGACAGACCATTCTTATCTCCCAGCTCTGTGTAAAGAAAGAGACCAGGCGATACCTCCAGGTACAATCACTGGAGAGCAGCCAGAGAAGAGTTTATTTGTGTTGAAATGAAAAGCTCCTCAAGATCATGAAGGGGCCAGGGAGATGGTTCAAGGGAATGAGCACATGCTTTGTATGTGGGAGCCCCAAGTTCAATTCCCAGCACCTTCTCATGCCCTGAGCACTGCTGGGAGGGACCCCTGAACTCCGTGTTAAGAGTCGCCCCTTAAACTGCCCATGCTTGTCCCCTTCCCCCAGAAGGTGATGAATAAAGAAACTCCAGACACAAAAGTGCCTGACCGAGGGACATGAAGAAACACTGCATGCGACTTCAGCTGCATGAGTGTCAGAGGCGTCCAAAAGATGCAACATGCGGCCGGTGAGACAGCTCTGAGCACGTGCTGCATGCGGGAGCTGGCCCGTCTCCCACCTTGGGACTTTCCATTACTCCTGGTCATGCTGAGATAGCCACATGGCGCAGGGAACAGAACCTGGGCTGCCACACGCAAAGCCCTTCGAAGTACTTTGCAGCCTCTCAACTTCATTGGTTTTTTTCTTTCTTTCTCTATTTCAATTCCAGAGGAAGGCAGGAGTTCTGGGATCCCTCCTGCAGAACCCCACAAGGATGCCATGCTGTTTGGATCCACAGAGTCAGGAATTACCTGGGCCGTCCCAGTGGTTCTTGACAGTAGTCCTCTGTGGCCTCTGGGTTGCACCCAGTGATGCTCAAGGACCATGTGGTGCTGGACATTTTTAAGGTAATTTTTTCTTTTGTTCAATCGCCATGAGATACACAGTTACAAAGTTGCTCATGACTAGGTTTCAGCCATACAATATTCCAACACCCTTCATGAGTGTACATTTCCCACCACCAGTGTCCCCTGTTTCCTTCTTGCCACCCATCCAACCCCCAGCCTGATTCTATGGCACAAACTTCTCTCTCTTTCCTCTCTCTCACCCCCCCTCTCTCTTCTCTCTCTCCTCTCTCTCTCTATGCTGGAAATTAAGCTGCATCCTCAACCTCAAGCTTATCCTCCCTCCCTCCCTCCCTGCCTCCCTCCCTTCTTTCCTCCCTCCCCCTCTCCTCCTTCCCTACCTTCCTTCCTTCCTTCCTTCCTTCCTTCCTTCCTTCCTTCCTTTCTGTTTCAGGCAATGTGCAGGGCTTACTCCTGGCTCTGCACTCCGGGATAACTCCTGATGGGGTTCAGGGACCATTTGGAGTGCCAGGGGTCAAACCTGCGTGAGCCACTCACCAGGAAACTGCCCAACCCATTGTTCTATTGCTCCAGCCCCTAAGTTAATTTTAATATGGAGAAGACTGGGAAGATAAACAATAGTGAGAAGAATCTCATACATTTCTCTTAGCCCATTACAGTTCTAAGAAGCATTAGCACTTCCTCTGAGCAGAGGCGAGTTGGTATTTTTCTCGTTTAGAAGGATTGTGTGGACTGGTGAGCAGGGGCCCTATTCCGGGCCCTGCCACAGCCTTCACCCATCTCTTTCGAACAATCGCACACACCAAATCCATCCCAGCCACAAATGCCACCAGGGAGGTTCACTTACTGGCACAGCTTTATAGGCTCATGATTAAATCTTGGAACAGGTCAACTAGCGCAAGAATTCACAGACACATGGGTCCTCCAGCTGAAAACTCTGGGTGCCCTTGGGAGGGGGTGGGCTGACTCCCCATCCTGGCGAAGCCTCACTCACACCCCAACAGCAGCTGCCATGCCAACGGCCAGGCTCCACTGCCTCAGTACTGACCTCTTCAAGAATGCAAACTGCACAAAAGCTCAGACACACTGGCCTTGGGGCTGAGTGCTCCGGGATCTCCTCGGAGCAGGAGTAGGCGGCCTCCCCGCCCCCATCCCTCTGTGCACCCAGAAGCCCCGGAAGCCACGCCTCGTCACTGCCATGTAAGCTCATTGCCCAGTTAAATATTCTGGAGTTCTGAACATCTCCAAACTTCACAACGCTATAAAGTATCAGCAGGGCATGTTAAATTAGATAGAAAAGTAACAGAGAAGCCAACTAAGCTCAATAAGCAAAAACATTAACACAGAAGGCTCAACTGGCAACAACAGCTTAGAAAACCTCAGATAAGGACTTAATGTTCCCATGGTGAGACCTAAAAATTGTTACGAATTTTCCTTTACTGAAGTATGTGTTGATACTTGCCTTGGCCATTTAGTTGTAACAAGCACCATAAAATAAACTGTTTTGTGCCTGCTAAGGAGGCTGCTCCTCCGAGTCGGGAGGATAGAATTAGGCCCCCATAGCCATGCCGCCAGACTCCACCCTCGGGGAGCCCCAGAGGTGGGCAGGTGAGAGCCCTCCTTGCCCCAAGACACCAGCCCCAGCAGCCGACCTCCACTACCCAACCGCCACCACACTCTAGGCTGCTTTCTGGAACAACACACCATAAGATACTTCCTACCCATTTTCCATAATTACCACACCATGTTCGATGGGGTTCAGACAGTAGGCAACAAATCATAGAGAGAAATATATATATGTATATATATATATTATATATATCTATATCGGAGAGCCAGGCAAGCTACCGAGTATATCCTGCCTGCACAGGCAGAGCCTGGCAAGCTCCCCGTGGCATATTCAATATGCCAAAACCAGTAACTATAATAGATCTCCTTCCCCTGACCCTGAAAGAGCCTCCAATGGTTGGGAAAGACGACTAAGAAGAGGCTGCTAAAATCTCAAGGCTGGGAGGAATAGAGATGATACTGGCACCTGCTCGAGTAAACTGGCAAACAACAGGATGACACTGATATAGTAAAGGGGCAGAATTGGTGGGTGGTTGGGTAAAATGGGGACAGTGATGGAGGGAATGTCATACTGGTGGTGAGACCGGGCTGGAATATTGAACACCTGCAACAAATACATCATGAACAACCTTGCAAATCGTTGGCGTTTAAATACGGGGGTGGGGGGGGGGGGGATGACCAAAAAAACTATCCCAGAAGAGCAGAATTTCCATGTTCCAGAAACACTGATTTCGGTTTGCCATGGCCCCACCACTATACAGTGAGGTTCTGAGTAGGTGTGGGAGGGACCCCAGGGCGTGGCTCCCCCAGACCTTGGGGTGAGGAGGAGCTGGCTGGCTCATTGGAGCACCCTTCAAGCTGGCCCACTGTTTTGCCCACCACATCAGGCTAGCAGAAAAGGGTTAGCCACCAGTGGCTGCTGGAGTCGGGGCCTGGAGAGAGGGAGAAAGATGTCAATGCTCCAGCCCTCTTCAGTTCCATGAGATACCACATGCCCGAAAGAACCTGCCGAAAGCCATCTGGAACCTGGTGTGCACTGCACCCCTGCAGCTCTGCCCTCCACACCCCAGTCTGCTGTGCCTCTGGGGGGGTCTTCCCTTCCTCCATGTCCCCCACAGCTTGTGTCCTGAGGCGGCCTGGAACTCTGCCTTAAGGATTGGGAAGATGCTCAGAGGGCTTCAGCACCCCAAGTGCAAGGATGCCCCCCCAAACCCAACACCTCCCAGTCCTCTGAGCTCAGCCAGGACTGACCCATGGTCAGAGATGACTCCCCCGCCCCACCCCCACCCCCGATGCTGGCAGGAACAAAAGAAAAACAAAACAGCATGAACTTGCATCAGAGTAAACGGAATGGACACTGTCAAACGTGGGGGTGGCTAATAGCAGTCCTCTTAAAAAATTCATTTATTAATTGTAATATATGCGCTTGATCTATAAATATAGAATATCCATTTAAATAAATTATTTATTTGCCTATAATGAATTTATTATTGAAACGTTTTGTTTTGTTTCATTTTCTGGGTACCTGGTGCTGCTCAGGACCTGCTCCTGGCTCTGTGCTCAGGGGACGCTGTGCTCTGTGAGGTTCTAGGGGCCATGTGTTGCTGTAGGAATCAACCCCGACATGCAAGACAAGTGCCTTCCATGTGGTACAATCTCTCTGGTCCTATTGTGAGTGTTTGAAAAAGAGACTAATCATTAATGACTCTTTTTTGCTGTTTCCTTTTTGGCAGGGGAGCCTCATGCAGCAGTGCGCAGGTGCTGTTCTGGGCTGTGCTCAGGGATCACTGCTGCCGGTGCTCAGGAGGCCAGAGTCGGTGCCAGGAAGTGAACCAGGATAGGCAGCATGCAGTGAATACCTTCATCCCTGTACTATTTCTCCTGCCTGCTTCACTTGTGTGTGTCTGTGTGTGTGTGTGTCTTGGGGAGCACACTGGGAGTACTGGGGGCTACTCTCAGCCTGTAGGAGACCACAGGTTGTAGGAATGAAATCCGGGGTCCTGTGCCTAGTCTCCTTGGCCCCCGCTGATTGGTGTTACTGATGGAGATTCTGAGTCCGACCATCAAACACAGGGAGAGCTGGGGGTGGGGCCGGGCTGGCCGGGCCGAGTGATGCTGTGTCTCCCTGATGTCCTGCTTTCCAAGGACAGATTGTCATTGAGGGGTCAACCTTCCTCAACAGGAGCAGGCTTCCCAAAGAAGCTGGGGTCCTAAGACAGGGGTATTTCCAGGGGGCTTGGGCCCCGCAGGAGAGGGGGTGTTATGGAAAGAATGAAAATAAATCTCTCAAGCCCCACTTAACACGCATGCACGTTGTACGAAGGTTATGCTCCAGTAAACATTAAATTGAGAGCAAGCTAGCACATGGTCCCCTGGGCTCTGGTTCTGTCTTCTGGAGACGAATAAGTGCTTCATTCTCCTCCTTCCTGTTGCCTGCCCCAGACTCTTCATGCTCCACAGCACCCCACCCCCACCCCAGACTGTCAGTACAAACCATTATTTTGTGGGGGGGGAGTACCTGGTTGAGTCCCTGGCAAAGCTGGCACATTTCCTACCAGCTTCCTATTCTTCCTGGAGATGTCCTGACATCTTCCTGGTCATCCCGCCTGGTCCTGGTGCTGTGATGCTGGCCAAGGAAGTCTCTGAACGTCCTCTGGGACCCAGGAGCCATGGGGAGGCTTTTAGCCAGTGGTGAGGTCAGTAGGAGCTGTGCGTGTGGGTGTGCAGAGACCCCCAGGACTCGCCTGTGGCCTCTTCCCACTGTTGTGTCTGTCACCAGGCGGGGCAGGGGCGGGGGTGGGGTGGGGTGTGTGACTATTGTTTCACAATTCTCTGATGCTGTCTTTCCCACTTCCCCTCACTCTTTCTTTCTTTCTTTCTTTCTTTCTTTCTTTCTTTCTTTCTTTCTCTCTTTTCTTTTTTCCTCCCTTCTTTCTTTCTTTCACTGTTTCTTTTGAATGTGTATGTGGGGTTACACCCAGCTGTATCCAGGGTTGACTCCTGGCAGGGTTCTGGGGGACACATAGTGCCAGGGACAGAAACTGGGTCAGCCACGCCCAAGGCAAGCGCCCTCCCCACTGTACTATCCCTCCTCCTCTCCTCACACCTTCCCGACTCATCCGAACTCCCCCTGAGAGTCACTCAGCTATGAAGCCTCCCTCTGGGGAGTGTCCACATCCTCTCCAAGGAGGGTTTTCTGTTGTTGTTGTTCATGGCAGTGCCTCTGCCCTTGATGCTTTTGTGGAGGCTGGTCTCCCTAGCTGTAGCATCTTGTTCATCTGCAGGGTCTCCTGCTGAGTGACCAGCGCCAAGTAGGTCCACAGGAGCAGTGAGTTTGAGATGCTTGTCCTGCCAACAGCCCTTCTGGCTGTTCTCTTTTCGAGCGATGCCCACACTCTCCCGAGTTCTCTGGTGTGGTGTGACTCTCCACCCCATGCCCACTGGCACCACTGTGCTAGAGGAAGTGCGCTAACAGCCTGTAACAGGCTGGCTCCCGAGATTCCTTAGTCCAGCGCCAGAGAAAAGGCTCTGGGGTAAGGTGCTGGTCTTGCACGCGGCTGGCCAGGGTTCAATCTCCAGCACCACATATGGTCCCCAGAACATAGTGCAGGACACATATTGTCCCTGAGCCCAGAGCCAGGAGAAAACCCTGAGCACTAATGGATTGGCCCCAAAACTATAATCAGAGGAAGAGAGAGAGGGAGAGAGAGAGAGAGGAGAGAGAGAGGTAGAGAGGGAGGGAGGGAGGGAGGGAGGGAGGGAGGGAGGGAGGGAGGGAGAGAGATAGAGAGTTGGGAATGGCGGGACATGAGCTATTGGTCCGACCATCTCTCCTCCTTACCCAGAACCCCAAATAACATCAGAATCCTACCTAGTACCCATGACTGTGGCCTTCTTTAGAAACAACCACGGACCAGTAGTGGATACCCTGACCCCTCTCTGGTGAGGCTGACCACTCTGTTTGGTGTCCTTATTTAAAAGGCAGACCTAGGACCAGAGAGATAGTACAGGGGTTATTCGTTTGTCTTGCTTGTGGCTGACCCTGGTTTGATCCACACATGGTTCCCTGAGCACCACCTGGAGTGAGCCCTGAGCAGAGCAAGGAGTAACCCCTGAACATGGCCGGGTGTGCCCCCTCCAAAATAAAAATAAAAGACAGACTCTTCCAAGGGGGGAGGGTGACATAAAGAATAGGCGGCAGTCGCACCTGCGGGCAGGCCACTGGTGAGTCTGCGAGGGGAGAGGCTGGGCCAGATGTTCCTTCCCCCTCTCCTCTCCTTGTCGCTGCTGTTGTGGGGTACACACACTTGACTGTGACACACAAACACTGAGTTGCGGTGCTAGCACAAATGCCTGCTGGGAGACACACTTGGTAACGTGGGTGATGCCGGGAATTGAACCCCAAGTCTCACACACAGGTGATGAGTGCTGCGTACGTGCAAAGCCTGTGCTCCTGCCACTCGGCCACACCCCAGGCCCTCTCAGTTCAGCATTTTCCCTCTTCTCTCCATTGCTGCGATGCCTGGGGGGGGTGGGGCATGGCATATTTGTTTGCACTGCTCACTGGGAGTCAGCCCAGTGGTCGGTGTGCCAGGTGACAGGGGAGCGGTGCCAGGGATCAGACTCGAGGCCTCACACATGCAAGGCAGGTTCTCTACCACTAAGCCATCCCCCAACCCCTCTCCATTTATTATTGATCAATTTAGGACTGGGGCCATACCCAGGGGTGCTCAGGGTTTCCCCTTGGTTCTATGCTCAGAGATCACTTCTGGCAGTGTTTGGGGAATCATATTCCATGCTGGGATTGAGCCAGAATCCTGCAGCGTGCAGGCCATGCTGTCGCTCTGACCCTTGCACCCTCGCCTGGTCCCTACCCACCTGATTCAGAGCAGGCATGCCCTGAGCTGGGCTTATTTCATCTATTAGGCTGCACATTAGAGATCTTTCATAATTGG
The DNA here is from genome assembly GCF_029834395.1 of Sorex fumeus. Lineage (NCBI taxonomy): Eukaryota > Metazoa > Chordata > Mammalia > Eulipotyphla > Soricidae > Sorex > Sorex fumeus. The sequence goes on along the minus strand of NW_026606120.1, from coordinate 39,623,082 downwards.
AATTAGCAGAGAAGAGGGGGCCTTTCCAGACAGCAAGATTTATCAGGTGCTCCAGAGCCCTTAACGTGTGGGAGGAGCAGCCACATTAGGGACACTCATGGGCAGAGATGAGGGATGGGGAGATTAACGACGTCCAGGCCCTGTGACCCCCTGTCCAGGAGGCCCAGCAGAAGCCTGCCCTGCTCCAGGCTTGTTTGTCAGAGCCCATAAATCACACTCTTGTCCGAGGGCTTAGGCTGGGTTTCCATCAGCAGCAGCGGGTGCTTTCTGCCTCGTGCGCCTGCATGTTGCACACTGGGACCGAAAGCCTGGTCCTCTCGGGGGCAGCCTCTGAGGGCAGGGCGAAAACAGACCTTGGGTCCGGGGGAGGCAGTGGGTTTCACAAGGCCCTGAGTGCCAGAGTGCTGGGGACGGGTCCCGGGATGGAAAAGCAGGGAGCGCAGGGTGGGAGTTGACAGAGTTCGGGAGTCCTGAGAACACTCTGGGCGTGGAGTTTGGCTGCACGGGCTTTCTGCGAGACCTTCGCAGAGCCATGCCATCCATCCCCCCGCTCTGCAGCGTAAGCTGGCATATGTCGGCTTCTCGAGGCTGCATGCAAAGCATCATAAATAATGCACATGGGGAGGAACTCTGTTGCTGAAGATAATGGGAGGTTTGTAAGCGGAGTAGTAAACAGGATGGAGACGATGCCTGAGAATATGGTTCGGAGGCTGCAAGGAGGCCAGATTAGTTAGGAAACTGTTGGCAGGGAGAGGAAGGGAGGTCAGCATCAGAGGGAACCCAGTGTATGGGGGCGGAGACCGCGTGAATGGACTCACAGGACTCAGCAAAGGGGGAGTAAAGCGGGGCTTCCACGGCAACTGGAAGATTGATTCTGGTTTCTGACCGGGCAGGATGGTCACCTTGGAGGAAGGAGGGAAGGCAGGAGAGAGGATAGAGCTGTGGTACCAGCGATAGAATTAAAGGAACTGCAGAGAGAGAAATGTGGGTGCGGTGTTCAGGGCAGGTGTTGGCCACAGGGACAGAGCTGGGGCGGGGGTCACCCTTACTGAGACAGACTGGGGCAGCTGCCCAAGAGCACGGGTGCAACACAGCAGAGGCTCCTACGCAAGGCGAGGGGGAGCAGAGACAGCGCCCTAGCAGTGCAGAGGCACAGAGGGGGCTGTTTGCAGAGGGGCTGCGGGGTGCCTAGGCCTGGGAACTGCAGGCAGCTCAGAACAGGGCTGCTCAGAGCCTGGGAGGAGGCGATTTAACCAGCAGGGGGAAAAACCAGAACTCTGGCAAAGAAGCAGAGGGTATAGGTTTCCTGCCTATACCCATGCTCTTGAACCTTCTAGAGAAAGGAGATCCTCCAGCCCCAGTCAACCTTCAGATGACTGACATCGTATCTGCACCCCAGAGGGAGTCCCCAAACCAAAATCACCAGTCAAGCTGCTCCCCAAGGCCTAACCCACAGAAACCTCAAGAAAACAATGTCACTTTTGCTTTTAAGTCCCTAATTTCAGGCATAACCCTACACAATGACTGTACTTCTGGATTCCAGGAGCCACCAGCAATACTTTCTGCTGTTCTTTTCTGGAACTGCATCATATGTCGAGGAGACCGAGGTGTAGGAGACTGAGGAAGGCTGTGTGGGAAGGGGCTTGGGAATGGAATGCCTCAGTTGTCGGCACCTACTCTCATCTTCTCAGGGCTGTGGGGCCCTTAGAACTGGGAGGGGCCTCTGAGCAGTCCACTTGGGCAAGAGAGGACATACCTGGCTATGCCTGAGCTTCTCGCCTGAGAAAGGGTGAGGGGTGTAAGGCTGCACTGGGCAGGGGGTACTCAGGGGGAGACAACGTGAAAAGGAGGCCCAGATGGGCACTTGATGGTAAGCCAGTGACTGACCCTGGCTAAGCAGAGCCAGAAAAGAACAAGCAGAAAGTCTTGGTGGCTCCTGGAATCCAGAAGTACCGTCATTGTGTAGGACTATGCCTGAAATTAGGGGCTTAAAAGCAAGTAGCATTTGTTTTCTTGAGGTTTCTGTGGATTAGGCCTTGGTTAGGCTTAACTGGTGATTTTGGTTTGGGGACTCCCTCTGGGGTGCAGTTACGATGTCAGTCATCTGAAGGTTGACTGGGCCTGGAGGATCTCCTTTTTCTAGAAGGTTCAAGAGCATGGGTATAGGCAGGAAACCACAGTTCCACGCTGGTTATGGTGCAAGGGGATTCATTTTCCAGGGTTTTTCCTGAGGGCTGGTGACTGACTTCTCTGGGAGACTGTGTGAAGCCAGAGGAACACAGCGCCCTCATGGTTAAAGTGGGGTGCATGCAGGAGGTGGAGGGATCCAATCACATGAGGAGGACAGTTGTTCTAACTGAAGTCCAGGGTGGGTATGAGGGACCAAAGGTTCACAGGAGCCCCAAAGCTAAATCCATGATAGGGAGGTGAGTTATATCAGAGGCAGATAAGAGGCAGGGCCAGGAAGGACAAGTGGAAGGGCTCTGTCTTGAGGACTGGGCTTTTTAATGTGCCGTTTCCTTAATGAAATGTCAGGGAGGCCTGCAAATGAGTCTATGATAAATGTCCAATCAATGTCCAATAATGAATTACTAATTATTATTCAATGACCAGCCTCATTCTTGCAGGCCTGCCCTAGACAGACACACAAGCTGACAGATGCCTCCACGCTTCCCTCCATGTCCCCGATCTTGGAAGCACATTGCCATTCCCATTTTGTGAGAATTCTGTTGGTCTTAAAATGACTTGATCAGCCTATTTGTCCAAATTAATTTTAGGAGGGTTCTCTGTTTTTGATACTGTCAAAACATCTTGCTAAAGTTCATTTCAAACATTTAATGAGCTCCTACCAAGTGTTAGGTACTGGTCTGAGCACTTTGAGGATGGACAAAGATAAACAAGGTAAACCAGATGCAGTCCGTTCTCAAAAGGGGTGTGTGTGTGGGGGGGGGGGCATGCATGCACACAGTATGGGTATTAGAGCATATGGATACTATAGGTAATATAAGACATCATAAAGAGGGCAGTAACTAAAAGAGACAAATGCTTCAAGTTTAACAAAAGGCCAGATATTTGGCATATACAATCTTATTCTATCTACATCTCTATCTATCTATCTATCTATCTATCTATAATCTATCTATATCTTCATGAGGAAATTACCATGATTGTCCTCATTTTACAGAAGGGGAAAATATGATGGATGACTTCTTTTCTGTTTAGTTTTATTTTGTTTTTGGGCCACGCCCTGTGGTATTCAGGGCTTACTCCTGGCTCTGTGCTCAGGGATCACAGGTGGTGTCCAGTGTGGTTGCTAGGAATTGAACCCAGGTCAGCTGCATGCAGGGTTAGTTCCTCACCCCAGAGCTAGCTCTCCAGTTCCTAGTCATGTGACTTCCTTCAGGGTCCACAGGGACAGAGACAGGAATCAAATCCATGCCTTCCTAAGGTCACAGTTCAGATTATGCTAATGATTATAGTAAAATATAGACAACATAAAAATTACCACCTCTAGCAGTAGGTATACTCATGACACTACTCACCCTTTTCTGAAATTCTTTGCATCTTGTGAAATGGAAACTGCACAAAACTGAAACTCTGTGCCTCTGGCCCGTTGGCCTTCGACCTCTAGAAACCACGGTCCTTTCTGTTTATTTTTGTTTTCCTATTGACAGTGCTCTGGGCTACTCCCAGCATGTTGCTCAGGGCCCACGTGGTGCCAGGGACTACATCCAGTCCTCCCACAGGCGAAGCATGTGCAGGGTTGCTTCGAGCTGTCTTCTTGGATCTGAGCTACTTTCGGCTGTGAATTTGTCACATTCTGAACTCTTACAGACCCTGTTCCACATCGGGAATGGTGGGAGCCCAGAGAAGCGATATTTCGGCTCAGTGTGTGGGGGAGTGGTGAGCGTCGGAGGTGAGGTGTCCTCTGGCTGTCTGTCTGGTCAGGTGCAGGCTTCCCGGCTGTCTCTCTGAGGAGTCCCTCCCACTTTCACCTTCCCTCCTTCTCCAGCGTTGGCTTGATTTTCCCTTCCTCTCATTGTTCCTTTAGTTCTCAGGCGAAACTTCTTTTTGAAATATAACCTACATACACCACAATCCCTGTTTGTGACATATTTGCACCAAGTGGACACCCCCAGGTACCATGTGCTCAGATGATAAATTAGAACCCCAGCTTTTTAAGAGAGTCCTTCCGAACCCACAACCCCAAGCTACTGTCTGAGCTAACCACCACCCTAACTTCTACTCACACACTCTTGCCATGCTCCCAGCTTCTATCTACACAGAATGCTCTTTTGGGGGGCTGGTGTCTTGGTACAACATTCCTCTGATTTTCAGACCCTTGGTGAAGTCTCACGCTGGCTTGAACGTCTGAAAATGGTTATTTTGTTAGTTCTCATCCCAGCCAGGAGGAAGGGGGGGCACAAAAAAAGGTGGAATTCTTTGATGTAGCATCTGATTGACAGGAAGCTAAAGGAGAAGGCTCTCTGGTTTGGCCTCTTGAGACTGTGGCAGAGAAATGATCGGTTCCCACTGGGGGCTGGAATGGAGGAAGTACTGGGCTGGCTCTGTGCTATTCTCTTCATATTTCAAGGAGACTGAAGTTTAGAATTGTTAAACATTCCCGGAAGGGCCATCAATCTCATTTGAGCTAGTTTCAATTGCAGAATGCAATGGACTGTTTCCTTGGCAATTTTTATTTTTCCCTCCCAGGCCTTTGCCCTCTAGTTCTCTTGCTCCCAGGCACACAGCTTCCTTCCTTCCTTCCTTCCTTCCTTCCTTCCTTCCTTCCTTCCTTCCTTCCTTCCTTCCCTTGTTCTCCAGGATTCTCCCCTCTGGGCAGTTACATTTCTGCAGAGTCCAACCTCCCTCTGCACCCAGCATGCCTATCCAAGACCCAGGAGTCCTGAGGATTAGCTCATTCACCAAACCTCCCGTTTTTAAAAACGTTACTGTCTAAGAGAGGTGTTTTACATGTACTAGAATGTACAAATCTTAGTTTACCCTTAAATAATTGATTCTACTAATTATTTATACAATGTTTAATATGGTGTGAGAGTCTTATTACTGAAGTACCAGAAGTTTTCCTTTAGTTTTCATGAAGTACCCAGAAGCTTTCCTCATCTTTTTCCTAGTCCATCCTCTCGGTTCTTTCTGCCATGGCAACCTCTATTTTTCTGCCATCACCATACATTAGACTTACTTGTTCTTGAACTTCAGGGAAATGGAATTATATAACATATACCTTTTTTTCTTTTTGCCTGACTACCTGATTTTAGGGGCACAAACCCAGTAGTGCCCTGGGTCAACACCTAAAGTTGTGCTCTGGTATTTTTCTCAGACGTACTCAGGAAACACGTACTACTAGGAGAGAACCCGGAACATGGCGTATGCACTGTGACCCTTGAGCTTTCTACCCAGCCCTGTGTCTGGCCACTTTTGCGTAACACAATGGTTTTGAAATTCAAATATACGTACATGGACTTTGTTCTTTTTATCACAGAATACACTATTACCTGTTCATTTATTTTTCTCTTCAAGGACATTTGGATTTTTCTGGCTTGGTATCAATTTATTTGGGCCGCTCGCCTTACAAGCGGCCATCATGGCCGACCCGAGTTCGATTCCTCCGCCCCTCTCGGAGAGCCCAGCAAGCTACCGAGAGTATTCAATATGCCAGACACAGTAACAACAAAGTCTCCAATGGAGACGTTACTGGGCCCGCTCGAGCAAATCGACGATCAACGGGAGGGCCTTTACCTTTACCATGACAAAGGTCCATCAATGGGGTGATTGCTTTTTCACAATTCTGGAGGCTATAAAGGAGTCCCTGGTGGTACTAGCTCAGTGCTCAGGGTACTTATGGTGCCAGGTCGGCCACATGTGTTCTATGTTCAGTCCAGTTTCTTCTTTTGGGGGGTGGGTCACATCTGGTGGTGCTGGGAGGTCATGTGGTTCCAGGGATCAAACCCGGGCTTCCACGTGAGAAATAAGCTTGCCAGCCCTTTGAGTCATTTTCCCAGGCCTGGATTTCTTCTGAGAACCTCTTTCCTTGGCTTCCGGATAGCTGTCTTCTCTTCGTGTAACCTTCCCCTCTCTATGTGTATGTTCTAATATACCTGTTTCCTTTCTTTTTTTTTTTTTTTTTCGGGCTGATGATCCCCTCCAACCCCCGCGCTGCTCACCCCCCCTCACACACACCAGTCCTGTAGAACCTCCAAATTCACTCTGAGGGACACCGCCCAGCCCCCCAAAGGCGACGAGATGCAACTGCTGTCGGCACCGCTGTTTAAGCTGCGGCAATGAGAAGCAGCAGCTCTTGGGTTTAGGTGCTCATCCTTTCTTTTTTTTTAAACAACAAGAAAAACAAAAAACAGTGATATTTTATTAGGGCTGTCCCACTTCCAATAACCACATTGAACCTAATAACTCTTTGAATGGTCTTATTTTTAAGTAGTCATATTCCGAAGTACTGCGGGATTATGTCTTGAACACATTAACTATGGAGAGGGGAAGAGCAGTTCAACCCACAGCAGCTGTAATGAACAATACTAGGAGCATTTCATACATCCTTTTTTTACATGTGCTGGTGTCAGAAGTGTGTGAACCAAGATTCACTCTCATCCACGATGCAGGAGACGTTGCTCCATGGCCTCTTTGGGTTTTATTCTAAGGGCAACGGGAGCCAGTGGAGGGGATCAGGGGAATTGCTGCCAAGATCCAGCTCTACTAATAAGTGTATCATGGGGGTTTTAAGGAAGAAGAAGCAAGTCGAAGGCAGGGAGATCGGCCCTTGTAAGTGGCTTGGACTCAGTAGAAGTGCTCAGTAGAAGTAGGTTGGAACTAAGTTGGAAGCTGAATTAACAGAATATGGTGACGGATCTACTGGGCTGATGAGAAGTAAGGATGAGCTGTGACTTCTAAATCCCTAAATTGTTTTTTTTAAACTCTTTTTCGATATGCCAAAAACAGTAACAACAAGTCTCACAATGGAGATGTTATTGGGCCCGCTCATGCAAATTGATGAGTAGTGGGAGGACAGTGCTACAGTGCTACTCTTTCTTTGGGTAGCAGGTCTTTGAATACACCTGGTGGTTTCAAGGTTTACTGCCGAGTCTGTGCTCAGGGGTCACTGTTAGTGGCACTCAGGAGACCATATATGGTGCTGGCAATCCAAAAGGGGTTGACTACATGCAAGGCAAGTGCCTTAATGACTGTACTGTCTCTTCAGCCTTTGACTTCTAGATTTTGACCTCGGGACCGGTAGGCAGTGAGTTAGGATCCTTCAGTTTATGAGCTGTCAACTTTATCACCCCATCCATCTAACTACTACATAGCTTGGCTTCAGAATGTAGTAGGTGTTCACTAAATACTCTCAAAGGACTGTTTTAGCACAGTATCTTAATCCTAACTATGGCCTTTGTGTAAATTTGTTTCCTTTTTACGCCTCCACCTTTGGGTCTTACCCAACTCTTGTGCTTGGGTGTTTCTCGTCCCCTCCCTCCCACCCTGCACCTAATGCAATTTTCACCCGAGATCCCTCTGGAATATTCTGGTGGCTCACAGGGGCCCTCATAACATACAATTATGTTATGTGGCTTTAAAATGTATAATTCCCTTAAAATATATATAATTCGGTGCCATTAAGGACATTCATGATGTTGTGCAACCATTACCTTTCTCTAATTCAAACTATTCTCATCATTGCAAAGGAGGTCTTGCACCCTCTGAGTAATCGCTCCCCGTTTCTGCTCCTTTCTCTGCTAAGAGTGCAACCACTGCTACGCCTCCTGTTCCCACGATTCACCTATTCCTGCCTACTTCATAGAAATGTAATTATGCAGCACGTGATCTTTGCATTTGACTTTTCCCACATAGCGTAATAATTTTGAGGCTCATCTCCACTGTTGAACTGTCAGCAGTTCATTTCTTTTTTTCCTTTTTCACTTTTTTTTATATTAAAGCACATATTGAATTGAATACGCCACAGCTTGCCAGGCTCTGCCGTGGGGGTGAGATGACTCTCGGTAGCTTTCTGGGCTCTCTGAGAGGGACAGAGGAATCGAACCCGGGTTGGCTGCGTGCAAGGCAAACACCCGTTACTGGTGCTGGCTTGAGCAAATCCATGAACAACAGGAGGACAATGAAACAGTGCTACAGCGCTTATTAAAGCAGGGTGATTTACAAAGTTACTCATAGTTGCGGTTTAGATATACATGTTGCTAGCACCAGTGTCAGCTTCTCTCCACCCATGCTCCCAGGATCCCTCCCCTATGCCCACTTCCAGCTGCCCTCTTCACAGGCACCTTCCTAAGTTCGGTTGTTAAAGTCTGGGTCTCTCGATTTTATGCTTGTTGACGGTGTAATTTGGATAATTGGCTCCATCACTCCTCAACACCACTTGGTCCCTGACTCGCCACGCTTCTCCTCCTTCTCTTCTCTCCCAGTAGTTCTTTTCTTTTTAATCACTGAATAGCATTCTATTTTCAGTATATGCCACCCATTCCTTATGCATTTATTTATCGGTGGGTAGCACTGCACTGTCACGGTCCTCCTGTTGTTCATTGATTTGCTTGAGGGGGTCCAGAAACGTCTCCACTGTGAGGCTTGTTGTTACTGTATTTGGCATATTGAACACGTCTCCGGAAGCTTGCCAGGCTTTGCCGAGCGGGCGGGATACTCTCAGTAGCTTGCTGGGCACTTCGAGAGGGGCGGAAGACTTGAACTCGGGTGGGCCGCATGCAAGGCAAACTCCCTACCCGCTGTGTTATGGCTCCAGCCCTGTCAGTGTATATCTGGTTTATTTTCATCTCTTGGTTATTGTGAATAATGCTGCTACCTGAATTGGCGTGCAGGATTTGCTGGAAAGCCTCTTTCCAGTTTTGGGTAGAGTGGGGTTGCTGGGTCATGAGTTTATAACCATGGCTTCACTTTTTGAGAGAGCGCAAAACTGTTTTTCAATAGCATCGCCAAGTCTGGCTGAATAAATAAACACGAAAGGAAGGGGTGAGGGCTTTGCCTATGCTGGACCACAGGGCTGCTGGCCACGGTACAGCAGACTGTCCTTACTGAAACGCTCGGCCCCATCCTCCAGAGAGGGACAGTAACCTTGAGCGGAACGAGATGCGATCCCCCAGGCTCTGCAGTCCCCGGTGAAGCCTCCCGCACTGATTCCTTCCCTTCCTCAACGCAGCCCTGCGCCCCTGTCCGCGCCTGGCCCCATCCCTGCCAGCCAGCACCCCCACCCCGCCCACCCGCCGCACCTCCTGCAAACTACAACTCCCGGCAAGCACCTCTCGCAGGCCGCCCCTGCAGCCTGGTGCGCATGTTTGGCAGACGTGGCACCGGGACCCGGAGGCGGGGAGCGGCGGGGAAGTGGCCGCGGCTACTCGGCCGGCTGGAGCGGGCGCGCGCGCGTGGGAGCCGGCCGTGGGCGGCGGCGGGATGGCGCGGGCCGGACCGGCGTGGCTGCTGCTGGGCGTCTGGGTGAGGCTGGGCGGCACGTGCGGCCCCGTGCCCGGGAGCGTGGCCGGGGGCGGCGGGGTGCCCACCTCCCTTGGGGCTGGGCGCTCGGGGCGGGCGCGCGGGGCCGGGGCCAAGGCGGGCGCCGCGGCGAGCGCAACTTCGCAGGGCGCGTGTGTGGACGCGGACCCTGGCCAGGGCGGGCGTCCACCTCGGGGGCCCTGCACCTGTTCGAGTGCCGGCGGGGACGCTCCCTGGCCGGGTCACCCGCTTGTTCATTGCCCCCGGGGTCACCCGGTTCTGGCCCGGTTCTGGCCCGCGCACTTGGGACGCTGGTCCCCGCCTCGGTCCCCGGCGCGCGCCAGGCTGGGCGCGGTGTCCCTGCCCGGCCCCTTCAAGGCTGCGGCGCTTGGGATGCATCAGACTTCGCCTCCTCAGCCGTGAGGTGGGGGCGGTGAAAAATCCCCCCACCCCGGTCTGTCGCGGGGACCGTGAGAATCCAAGGAGGCTTCCGAGCGGCTTAGTCCTGGCTTCCCGCAAGAGCGAAGGCACTGCGGGTGGAGTTTGCTGCCTCTGAGCACACCCTGGCCTCCTCCCCCGAGGCACCCCCGGGAGAGGTGGGCGTGGGCCGCAGACACCCCGGCCCACGCTTATCCCCGGCGTTTTTGTGGCTGTGCGCCCCACATCGCTCCGTAACTTCTGGTCTCCCTGAGCTCAGGTCTTGGCGGCTCTCCCTGCCGAAGTTCCCGGGAACTTACTTGGCTGGCGCCCTCTCCAACGAGATCTGTCTCTTTTCCCCTCCCCTTCTGGGTGTGGCAGGGATGCAGGGCCGGCGCGAGGCGTGGAGGGGCCAGAGGGGTTAGGCACTTTCCCTGCGTGGGGCCCACCCAGGTTCGGTGCACCCAGGTCCTGGAGCCCACTAGGGGCGATCCCTGAGCACGGAGCCCACCCACCCCACCCGCCAAAGCCAACAGACAAGCAAGAATCCCTTGCCCGTGGGAGTCTCTAGCGAGTCCTTTCCTGGTTGCCTGGCACCTTGGGTCAGGGAGCCGCGGCCTTCCGGATCTGACTCTCCTCCCTGTGCTTTGGGTCTGGCCAAAGCTGAGCGGACCCCCTCACGCCCCGGGCGCAGCAGCAGCCCTCCTCTGCTGCTCTGAGCCAGCCGGAGGGTCCGTTAACACTCCCCAGATCAGCTCTTTCACTGGGACTCTTTTTACCTTGTGTTTGTTTTGGGGTCACACCCTGCAGTGCTCAGGGGCTATCATTTCTGGCTCTGTGCTTTGGGCCAGGGTTGGCAGTGCCCAGGCCTCAATCCGGGCTCTCTGCTCAGTGCTCCATGTGGGGTGCTGGGGGCTCCCGTCCTGGGGATCGAGTGCTGGGCTCCAGCAGCAGATGCGCCTGTGTCTCCCCGCTTGGCGGTTTGGGGAGCTCCCGCTTCCTCCTGTCCTAGTCCCTCCCTCCTGCTTCAGTGAAGGGCTTCGGAACCTGTCTGGAAAGAAGTTTCATTCGCAAACATTTATTTATCCAGTGCATTGTTTGGCCCTGGCTTGGATTTTGGGAGAGCAAAACACACATTGTCCTTGGCCTCCCGTATTGCCTGGGTTGGGGAGTTAAGGGAAGTCAGTCCTGAGAACAAATAAATAGGGTCCAGGGCCAGTTCCCTCTGTCCTGGGGCCTCCTGATCTGAAGCCACACTTTAATCTGGAACACTGTTCCCCAGAGAGGGTAGTCCTGTCTCTCCGCACCCAGGTGTGGGGTGGTAGTAGTCAGGCACATTTGGGGATGCTTCAAGAAGGTAGGCTTCCATAAGATAATCTAGTGGGTAAGGCTTCAGCGTAAGCCCTGGGTTTGATTGCTGGCAGCACAGTTGTCCTCAGATCCCCGCCAGGAACCATCACTAAGGGCAGAGCCAGGATTGAGCCCTGAGCACTGCCAGGTGTGGCCCCCACCCGTTTGCCGATTAAGTTCCTGGGTGAGTTTTCCTCCTGAGAAGGGGGCAGTAGGCCACAGGGTCCGGGCCCTCTGCTGCAGGTGTGCTGTGAGGGGGGCTCTGGGGGCAGTAGCCGAGTCCTCGACATGGACCGAGGTTTCATTCTTTCTCAAGTCCTGGATTAGCGTGGTGGGTACAAGTCCAAGGGCCATTGAGGCCCTGGTGGGGTCTCTGGGAATCAGAGCTCCATGCTCATCCGGTCTGGGCCCCCGGTCCCTGGAGTCGCTTGGATTTCTTTGCTCGCTCAGTGTGTCCTGAGCAGTGATGTGTGCCCCGTGCGGGCTGTGACCCGAGGGAGACGAAGGAGTGTAAATGGGTCTGTAGGGATTTGCAGGCCGGAAGGCACAGTGACCACAATTTCTTTTTAATAGTAGCAAAAATATGTAAGGCCTGCAGTGCTCAGTGGAAGAACACAGTTGAATGATCTCCGGGCTGCGGTGTGGGGAGAGGGTATTTACGAGAACGCTCTGTTCGCGCTCAACTATTTCAGGATGCCTGTGAAGAGCCTGGAGGGACTGGACGAGTGCTCAGGCGTGGTTGCTCGAGGAAGGTGGGGTATGAGAGAGAGGCGCAGCAGGGCGAAGAGCCTCCTTGTGTGGCGGAGGAATCAGTGCGTCCGTGTTCACGGCCACGGTTTGGGAAAGTGGAGTCACAGAGGAGCAGGACTTTTGCTCATTTTGCTTGTGCTTCTCTGTGTGTTCCTAGTGTTTCGTGTGAATCTTTTTGGTCAGAAGAACTAGTAAAGGAACTTCCTATAGAGGGTCCTTGGGGCCTCTCCAGCTTCTGGGAGAATATTGGGTGGAGTTGTAGCAAATAGGACAAGTAGGTGGCAGCCCCTCTGAGAGTGGCGCCCCCTCACCGCCACGTGCTCACCCCCTTCCAGGCAGCTCTGCCCTGTAGCTGACCCTTCCTTAGCAAGTCCCAGGTAGATTTTCTTGTTTTCAGATGGAGAAATGTCCGAGCTGGAGAAGATTCTAGATGTCCCTGGGCTCAGGCGCGTCTCACAGCAGGAAGGCCAGGGGCTGCAGCTGGTCTCTCAGACACTTTTCACTCATGCCCAGAAAAATTGGAAAAAATAATAATAGTTATTTTTTCTTTCCTAAGCCCAAATATCTTTAGATGGATGAAGGGTATCTGTCTTCCTGATGTGTTGTCTATATTTGGGGGTGGGGAGTTACAGTGTCTTTGGAAAACTGAAATTAGTGCATTGAACTGTCTCGCCCTGTGGCCCAGTGTTATCAGACAGATCCCCCGAGCAGTTTGCCCCCAAAAGAGAGTAAGGGATCTGTGTTGTGATTTTTTTTGTCTTTTTTTTTTTTTTGCTTTTTGGGTCAGACCCAGCAATGCACAGGGGTTACTCCTGGCTCTGCACTCAGGAGTTACTCCTGGCCGTGCTCAGGGGACCATATGGGATGCTGGGAATCGAACTCGGGTCGGCCGTGTGCAAGGCAGACGCCCTATCTGCTGTGCTATTGCTCCAGCCCCCTAAAAGTCCTTTTTTTGGTAACATATGCCTTAAATCCTCTCTCTGCTTGATATTTAGGAACTAGGGAGACGGCTTAGCTGGCTGATTATGCCGTTCCTGGCCTGAATCTGACCCCAGTCCTGCCCCCGCTCCGGTGACTGTGGCCCTGGGGGACCGAGGGACCAGCGGGCTGAGCACTGAACTTTGAGCCCTGCCTGGTCGTGTGCCCTTGGGAGGAGCCTCCGAACTACCCCGTGCCTCCACTCCAGCACTACTGAGGGTGGCTCCTAAATTATATATTTATATATAAAATATTTAAAATTACATTTAAGAACTGCTTTATCACTGTGTGTGATTCAAAAGACTGAGATCTAATTTATTTATTTGGTTGTTCCAGGGATCATGCCAGCAGCTTGGGGATGGGAGGCCTTACATGCACCCCACCCCCGGGCCACACCCTGGCCCATGCCCTTCCTTTTATAAGAGAAAAGTGAAACTTGGAGAGAGGGAAGGAATTCACTCAGAGCCACCCAATTCCTAAGGCAGAACTGGGTATGGAAGCCGGCTTTCTGAATTCTAGATCTCCTGGCTGCTGTGTTTCTCTCTCTCTCTCTCACACACACACACACACACACACATACACACACACACACACACGCGCGTGCACGCATGCACGCAGAGCACAGGGCCATGCACACGCGCGCGCGCGCGCACACACACACACACACACATACACAGGGCCATGCATGCACAGGCCTGCACACGCCAGCTTCCCACCCACCTTAATGGGTCAGTGGGCGGGGGTAGCACCTGTTTCGCCCTCTCCTGCAGAGCTTGTAACCACTGCATGTAGGTTCTCCACCATTATATATTTAATAGGCTTTTGTGGGCTGGCCCGAGGGCCTAATTACCCTTTACAATGCTGTTTGGAACCTGGAACGCACTTCTCCCGCAGAAAGTCATTACGGAGGAAGTTTTCAAGCAGGACTGGCACTCAGGCTGGAGAGAGGGATGCGTGCCACGTGAGTGCCAGGCGGGGACTCTGTGGCGGGCACTGCCCGCCCCGAGAAGGGCCCACCCAGCCTCAGGAGGAGAGGGCTGACCCTGCACCTCCCTGCGTTGGCACACAGGTGGCCCCTGTCTTCGCTGGACTGCAGGAGTGATGGTGGCTGTGTGCAGTGATATGTGTGTGGGACAGAGAGGGTCTGAGTTGGGGGCCGGGGGCATTCATAGCAGAACTTGGGAAGGCAGAGCCGAGAGGGCACTTGCCTTGCACACGGCTGACCCCGGCTGGTCCCTCCCACCCCCAGTGGTCCCTGAACACTGCCAGGAGTGATCGTTTGAGCATCAAGTGTTGCTCTAAATACCACGCCCTACCTCCTAACCCCTCCAAAAGAGTATTGAGTATGTAGATTGAGGGGTCCAAGGAAGCAGCCCTGTCCGTACCTTGGCGCAGTCGGGTTCGAGAGCGCGTTACTCTCCCAGAACCGAGCTTGCTCTCTTCCCCTCTCCCGTGTTACCCCAAGGCAACCAAGCCTGGCGGGGGGCGCCTGGACATGTAGCCGGCCAGCCGCTGAGGAGCAGGTGATCCTGGCAAGGCTGGCACTGCTGCTCCTCCGTCTCTCTGGGAGCTGTCTGAGAGGTGAGACAGAATCAAGAAGCTCCTGGCAGGAGCAGGTGGGGGTCCGGGGCATGTGGTATAGACTGGGGTGCAGGATTGCCGCTCTCGGGGGCCGCTGGGACCGGGGACTTGTCCTGCTCCTGCCTCTCTGCAGAGCCCCAGTGAGGTGCAGGGGTGTGGCGGCGGGGGGTTCAGGGTTCGAGCTCTCTCTTCGCTAGCTCACCTTCCTCCTGAAAGCGAAGTTTCTCTTGGGAAGCAAAACGCCACCACAGGCCTCCCTGAGGGCCCCAGGGGTCACTCCACCTTGCTGGTTGTTTGTGGGACGTTTGGGAGGCTTCGGGGTGAGTGTCAGCCAGCCAAGTGCTCGCGCTAGGACTCAGATGGACTCTTTGCTTCTTCACCTTGCCCCTTCCCTTCTCCTCCCCTCTCTAGACCCCCCCTGGCCTCTGGGGTCCCTGTGGGAGCAGGAGGTGCATGCTGCCCCCTGCTGCCAGCCCAGCACTGGCCAGTGCCTCTGGTGACCTGTTTGATGTGTGAGCGAGGGTTGCAAACACCAAACATGTTTGCAGAGCCTCACCCAGGCTTTCCGGTCTGCAGTTGCCGAGTCCCGGGGGAGGTGAGCGGAGCTGGTTAAGTGGGAGGGAGCCCCTGAAGGTGAGAGTGGGGTGTGAGCTGGAGGGCCGGCAGCCCGCCCACCCTGAGTGAGTCATACACTGCATTGGTGGTCCTGATGTAATGGGACGGGGGCGGTGCTCTTGTTTGCTTAAAACAGGTGGATTTCCAGGGGGCGTCGCTGAGTGATTTATTTTTTCCTGGGAAGGAGACAGACGTATGCTTGGACCTTTGGGATAGAGGGAGGTGTCCAAAGGCCTCAGTTCTCGCCAGGTTTCGGTTTCTGAAGTAGCCCTGGCAGTGTTCCCCGGGATGCCCGTGCAGACTGACCCCCCTGCTCCATCCTGGCCGGGAGGAGGGGCTGCAGGCGGGGTGCTCAGTGGTCACTCCTTCCCAGCGCGAGGCTGCAGACCCCGTTCACAGCCTTCATCCACACTAGCCACTTCTCATGAGCCTTGCGGGCTGTGGGGGGAAGCACCCAGGGGGAGTGTGGGCTTAGGCCAGTCTGTGTGGGGAGCCGCGCCGAGCGTGGTGAGGGCCTGCGTTTGGTGCCTGCACTGCCCCACCCCGTCCCCGCCACTGCCACCTGTGGTCCTAGGAGCCCCCAGGTCCTGCTGGGTAAAGCATTTTCAGGAGTGGCCTGGAGAGCTCCCAGCACCCCTGGAGGGACCCTCCTGATCAGTGGCTTCCTTGTGTCTTTTTTTCCTCCAGGGTCACACTGCGCCCTCCGTGTGCCCTGTGCTCTGTTCCCGGCTGCCTGCAGATGACCAGCGTGCTGGAGTGGGGCTAGAGTGTCTCCCCAGAGCGCCTGTTCCCCCCACCCTCTGTTAGTCATGGGGGCCATGCCCCCGGCCATCAGAGGCTGCTGTGCCACCCTGGCATGTGGCCCCCCATCCTCCCATGCCCAGCGCGGATGTTGTCGGGGTGTGAGTGAATCCCTTCCTCCTTGCTCGGGGAGGCATTGGTGAAGATGCAGGCTAAGGGCCCTGGGCAGGGACTGATACACAGAGGTGCTGTTGTGGCCGTACTGAGCTGGGGCTGGGCTGGAGGGCTCCACTGCGGGAGTAAAGCAGTGCCCAGGAACAAGTACGCCTGCGGGCACTGTGGGGTCTGAAGGACTCAGCCCCGGCAGCCTGAGTGCTCTGAGTGCCTGTGTCTCAGCACATGGACCGGCCTCCTGTTTTATGAATTAGGTGTAGCCTACTAAGACATCAGGGATGATCACGATCATGATCGCGATCATCCAGTTGTTCGTCGATTGCCTCGAGCAGGCCCCAGTAATGTCTCCTTCGTCCTAGCCCTGAGATTTTTAAGTGCCACATTCAAGGCTCTTTCAGGGCTAGGAGAATGAGACCCATCATTGTTACTGGTATTTGGCATATTGGGTACGCCACGGGGAGTTTGCCAGACTCTGCCCTGTGGGCAGGTTACATTCGGTAGCCTGCCAGGTTGTCCAAAAGTAGGAATGAGATAATAAGATGTCACGCGGCCGCGAATGTGTGACCCCTGCCTACTGGAAGATGGAGGATCTGGGTGGAGGATGCTCAGCCCCTATCCGAGCAGGCTTGGAGATCTCAGCCCCGGGACCCACATGCCTTTGCTGGTACCTTCATGCGTGCGGAGAATAGTCTCAGAACCAGCCACAACCATGCTAAGACATCAGGGACAGGACGTGAAATATGATGGACACCACCTTTTCCTCTCATAGCCCAGTGAGACAGTCTCTAGGTTATTGCTTAATCGAATGATAAGAACTAAGTAAGTTCTTAGAACTGCTAGAAAGAGGTACAGGTGGCAAGAGACTGTGTACCAGAGGTTTCTAACCTGAGGGTGTGACACAGGGATCACTAACCGAGTGCAGGGAATCAGGGAAGACTTCTCGAGCGCCCATGGGCCCCTTTGTAGAATGATCAAAATAGATACTGTTAGACATTTGTTTCAGTTGCACAACGCAGTGGATCAATATTTGTGTACATTATGAAACGATCCCAATAAATCGAGCATCTTCCATCATACGTGATGCTCTTTTCCTTACGGTGAAATTGTTCAGAATTGACTCTCTTCCTGGAGAGTAAATTAGTGCATTATTATTAACTGCAGCCCCCCGCTGCACCTCACGGCCCCATGACTCACGACTCTCTAGCTGGAGGTTGGCTTTGGAACCTCCTCCACCCCTTTGGCCATCTCCTCGCCGCTGACATCCTACCAAACTAGCCCTGCTTTTTGTTTGTCTCTGATGTTTTCATTTTCTTTATTCTGCAGAGCTTCTCAGTTTGATGTTGTTCCAACTTGCTTATTTTTCGCGTTTCTCGCCTTTTTGATCTTGGTGTCACATCTGAAAACACATCTTTAAGACCAACGTCAGAGCCTGTGTTACATTCTGGAAGTTTCATGGTTTTAGGGCTTACATGAAAACCTTTGCTTTATTCTGTGGAAAGATATACCTTTGTGTGTGGTGTTTGTTGGTGGTCTTCATTCTTTTTGGGGGGTGCTGTGCTCAGGGCTTACTCCTGGCTCTGTGCTGAAGAGTCACTCCTAGTGGGCCCGGGGGACCATGATGAGGCATCAGGAGTAGAATCCGGGTTGCCTGCTGCACTGTGGCCCAGGCTCCCTCTTTTGCACATGGCTATACAATTTTTCCCTGCACAATTTTTGTAGAGAATGTCCTTTCTCCAATGTATGTTTTTGGCTTGTGTGGTCAACAGTAATGCTTGTGAGTATATAAGGCAGAATGCATAGGGTTTCAAAGGAGATTGATGAGACCGGATATCAGATAGATATGATACGCTGTTAGAGTATGAAAAGTATGTAACAAGTAAAACTTATTTCTCTTAATATGTCATGTAAAGAGATTCAGATCGTATGATTTCTATAATTTTTAGCTGGTGATGAACATAAATAATGTCTCAAGATATTTGCAACAACAGGAATATGATGAGACAATGCAATTTTGGGGCGATAGTTTCTCTTTCTGGAAAAGAGAAAAAGAAAATGTGATTTTTTTTTTGCTTTTTGGATCACACCTGGTGATGCTCAGGGGTTACTCCTGGCTTTGCTCTGAGGAATTACTCCTGGTGGTGCTCAGGGGACCAAACGGGATGCTGGGATTTGAACCCGGGTAAGCTGCGTGCAAGGCAAACGCCCTACCCACTGTGCTATCACTCCAGCCCCAAAAGTGTGATTTCTGTTGGTGGCCAGCACAGACCTTCAGTTCCCACTGGACGCCAGCTGGTCCATATCTCACTCAGCCCCCCCCCCCCCCCCCCCCCCGGTCAGGCCACTTGCCTTTTTTCAACCCAATTGTGCATGTATCACTAACTCTTCATTTCATTTGAAGCACTCGTTTTTGGGGCTGTTTTATCTTCTACGCCCTTTTGACCTACCTAGGTCATACTATGGGTCTCTTAGTAATGAGCCAAATAACGCTTTTAAATATGCCCAGGGCCATTTGTATGAACATTAGTTATTTCATTTTATTTTAGGCACAGTGTTTACAGTACTGTTGCTGGGAGTGTGTCTTGCCAAAATCATTCCAGCACCACGCCCACCTCCAGAGCGCTCCCCCGACCACTGTCCCTGTGTCCTCTCCCTCCCTTCCATCCGAACCCCCACCCCCACCCCCAGTCTCACACACATCCTACTGTGCCCGTTCTTGGTTTCTGGTGCCTTTGGTCTTTGGAACCCCTAATATGTGTGTCTGTTTATGCCCTGCCTGTGAGGGGCTCACTCGGCGCCCGTCCCTCCTCTGGTTTGCTTCAGGCAGCGTGATATTCTCCAGGTTGTCCAAGCAGCACGTCGTGTGGTTTCATCTTTTCTTATAGCCGAGTAGTACTCCATAGTGTGTATGGACCGCAGTTTACCGGTCAGTTGTGTATGCTTAGACAGGCTTAGGTCTTTAGCCTTTGCCAGTCATACTGGATCCCGCTGTCCCAACTGCCGAGCAAGGAGTCAGCGAAGGTGTGGTGGCCAGAGAGCATGTCTGGGCGTCTGGGCTGGGGCGTCCACTGGGGATGCTGCTCAGGAGGTGGGGGACTTCAGCATGGGGTGATGTTGGGGAGCAGGAGGAGGAAGTGAGCGAGTGAACCCCAGGAGTGCCAGCATTTAGAGGCTGGTGGAGGAGGAGAATTCCCTAAGAAACAGAGTGACTGGAGAGGTGGAAGGACGTGGAGACACGTGGCAGGGTCAGGCAGGGGCACTTGAGGCCATTTTCAAACACCTCGCTTTGAGCCTTTTGGGTCATGGTGGGGGCTGGTCTGATTTGGGGGGTGGGGGCTGTGAAATGACAGCAAGGAGAGGTTGAACATTCTGGCTGTGGAGAAGAGTGCCAGGGGTCCTGATGAGGAGCTTTGCTGGTTCGTGTTGCTGTGGCCACGCCTGGCGTTGCTGGGAGTGACCGGCTCATGGCTTGGAGGCTGCTATGTGCGGGTGCCAGCGCCTCTCTCAGGTCCCACAGGGAACGGTACAGATGTCCTGTAGCAAAGGCGTCCATCCTGCTAAACCCTTCGCCTCCACCTTAAAGCTTAAGGGGTGCATGTGGAAATGGGCTCCCTCCCGACACTCCGGGGTCCCAGCCCCGCAGAAGGTTCTTTATGGGAAGTCCAGGGGTCTTTTGCCCAGGGTTTTGGCCAGCCGAGGTGCCGCTCTCCACGGGTGTGGGGACACGGGCTCAGCTCCTGAGGCGACTGTGAGCCGAGCAGCAGCTGCGTCTCTCAGTGGCAGCAGGAAGGTGGGTCAGGTTGGCACCACGGCTCAATTGCTCAAGCGGAAGGGAAGCCAGCTCTCTGGGTGGGCGAGCCGCGGTGAGAGGGGGTCCTGGGTGCGACTCCAGGGTACCAGCGGGAGGTACTCATACTGGTGAGCAACGGGCAGGCTTGATCCGGTTTGGAGACTCCGAGTCGCGTGTGGCCCTGCGTGGGAGCCTGGCCTCCCCGGGGTTTCCCCGCCCCTCCCCCTCAGCTGTCCCGGCCCATTGCCCCCAATCTTCCTCCTACAGGGCCAGACTCCCTGCACAGGCGCCCCTGTGGGCTCTGGACAGCGCCCGCCGTGATTTCTGTTTCGTGTCGTCTAGACCCATGCTGACGGCAGCCCTGAGGGATGCTGTGACCGTCTCCTGGGCTTGCGGAGTCCGGTGGGAGAGCTCGGGTTTGAGGCTCAGCCGGGGAGGCTGGGAGAGAGACAGCTTCCTCCGAGGTGTGCACCCTCGCTTGCGAGCACTTGCCTTGTTATTTTCTTATCAATTAGCAGAGCTTTGCGGCCGAGTTGAGTTTCCGGAGTGGGAATTCACTTGCCCCCTCCCTTGCCCAGCTCTGCCGTGTTCACAGGCCTCGCGCCCCAGGCTGGCGGCAGCCCAGGTCCTTCTTGGCTCATAAAGAGGTTTTCCAAAACATTAAAAGCTTTAGGGACTTCAGCTGAAATGTACTGCGGTGGCGGTTCAGAATGCGGGAGCCTGCGTTCGCACGCGCACGTCACTCGCCCCTGCTGTCCCCATACTGGCGCTTGGGGGATATGCGGGCCACCCCGTACCCTGCCATCCAGCTGGGTGGCGCTGAGAGAGGTTTCTTAACTCCCCGTACTCTCAGTTTCCTTATCGATAAGGTAGATTTAATAAAAACACCAATTTAATGCACTTGCCAAGATAATTAAATTGATAATCATGTGCTCTGCTTGCCTCGCTCCTGGTCACACAATAGGCACTTTGTGCTTCCAGCCCTTATCGTCAGCCCGGCACCAGCGCAGCCAAATCCCGGGGGGTCGGTGGGGGGGTGTGCGGGGGGGGTGGCGTTAGAGGATACTCTCTTGGGTCTGTTCCCTTCCCAGTGCCTCGCACCGCTCTCTCTCCCTCTCTCTCCCTCTTTCTCTCTCCTCTCTCCCCTCTCTCCTCTCTCTTCCCCTCCTCTCTCCGTCTCTTCTTCTTCTTCTTCTTCTTCTTCTTCTTCTTCTTCTTCTTCTTCTTCTTCTTCTTCTTTCTTCTTTCTTCTTCTTCTTTCTTCTTCTTCTTTGTTCTTCTTCCTTCTTCTTCTTCCTTCTTCTTCTGTTGTGGACCCCTCAGGTGGCTCATGTGAGTTCAGGAGGAGAGAAGGACGGGCACCTTCTCTCATTCTGCCTCTGCCACTGGGTCCCACTGGGAAGACTAGGACTGGAAAGGTCTGCAACGAGCCCCTGCTCAGCATGGGCCTGAACCCCGCCAGCCCCACCATGTGGCCACCAGGCCACACCTGAGTCCACTTGGTCTTCCAGGCCCAGGGGTCGATCCCCGCCACCTGATTTCTCAGGGAGCCATGGACTCAGGCTGGAGCCAAGATTCACTCTTTGCAGGAAAGGAGAGGCCAGTCCCGGGCCTTACCCAGGGTTTGAGGGGATCTTGTCTCACCTTGCAGAAAACAGGAGTAGACAAGCAGTGAAGTAAAACAGATTTTATTTGGAATGTTTTTTATTTTATTTATTTATTTATTTATTTGCTTTTTGGGTCACACCTGGCGATGCACAGGGGTTACTCCTGGCTCTGCACTCAGGAGTTACTCCTGGCGGTGCTCAGGGGACCATATGGGATGCTGGGAATCGAACCTACCCTACCAAACGCCCTACCCGCTGTGCTATCTCTCTAGTCCCTGGAATGTTTTTTAAAGGTGTGGAAGAAAAGAGAGGGAGGGAGAGAGGGATAAAGGGAGGGAGAGAGAGAAAGAGAGAGAAAGGGAGAAAGAGAGGAGAGTGACGCGCAAGAGAGAACGCGGGCTTCTCCAAGGGCGGAGAGAGCCTTGAATGGGCTTTTGGACTGGCTTTTATATGGCTCTTCTTGGGTTGGCTTGGTTTGGGCCGTTCTAGAGTCTTCACTGGGCTGAATAGCTAAGGTTAATTAGATTAAGGGAGAGGTCTGAGGGTATTCAGGAATTTCCTTCATGGGGAGGGGTCCAATCTCCTCAGGGTCTGCTGCTGAAGGTCTTATCAGGTCTTGTGTTCTGTATCCATAAGGTGGGTCAACCTTAGAACTTTCCTTCCCAGAAGTTGACTTAAGTTTCATTGCGAGGGCCTTTCCCTGTCTGCCTGCCTACATCATTCTTCTCTCTCTCTGTCTCTGTCTCTCTCTGTCTCTCTGTCTCTCTGTCTCTCTCTCTCTCTCTCTCTCCCCCTTCTCCCTCTAAACATACTAACTCCCTGAGCTGTGGCCAGTCAGAAACCCACCCCTCAGTGCCCTGTCCTTCCCGGGCCTGTACCGCACGTCTGTTTCTATTTTGAAAGAAATTCCAGCACTGGGAGGCGCCTAAGCTAAGGCCCTCTGACTTGGCGTGCTCATCACAGCCTTTGCTCCTCGGAAAGATGGATACTTAATCTCGGTGGTTGGTAATTTAACGTGCTTAAAACATGCCCTTTTGATCGGGCACTGACCGCTCCTTCATCTCCCCTACGGGGTCCTGGCTGTCACACCCACAGACTGCCTCCCGGTACCACTTAAGTGCATTAACAGCCATGATCCAGAGACTCACAAATGAATCTCATAACGAGCACCTCACTGCAGAGATATCTCTGGACCCTAATTATTTAAAGAATTCCAGGAGCTCATGGCCGGAATCTCATGCTGTTCATAACAGGCAATGCAAAATAAATTATCTAGTATCTGCCTTTTGGGCAGGTTTGAGTGGTGGTGGGAAGGTGTAAATGGTGGTGGGATTAGTGCTGAAATATTGAATGTGATCCACTATTGTGAACAAATTTTTCAAAATAAAATTTGAAAAATAAAAAAAACCCAGAGCGATAGCACAGTGGTAGGGCGTTTGCCTTGCATGCAGCCAACATGGCCGACCCGATTCCTCCGCCCCTCTTGGAGAGCCCAGCAAGCTACCGAGAGTATCTCGCCCACGGCAAGCTCCCCGTGACGTATCCGATATGCCAGACACAGTAACAACAAAGTCTCCAATGGAGACGTTACTGGGCCCGCTCGAGCAAATCGATGAACAACGGGAGGGCCTTTACCTTTTACCTTTAAAAAAAAAAAAACTGGCCCCCCTTTTTTTTGCTGGTTTTTGGGTCACACCGGTGATAGGGGTTACTCCTGGCTCATGCACTCAGGAATTACTCCTGGTGGTGCTCGGGGGACCAAATCGGATGCTGGGAATCAAATCTGGGTTGGCTGCATGCAAGGCAAATGCGCTGCCCACTGTGCTATCGCTCCAGTCCCAAACCTGGCCCTTCTAAGGGGAATACATTCCCCATATTTTAAACTTGATGTTCTTTTGTATGTCTCATCCAAGCCGTCTGCGGTGCATGTTTCATGCAGAGAACTTTGGAGATGCTTTACAGTAGTTCCTGTACAACCGCTGCATGCTTTCAGATGAGCAGAGAGGCCTGCAGTGGTGGGGAGGAGCAGGTGGACTCCTTGGGCTGGGCTGGAGAGTCCAGGGCGAGGAGGAGATGTGGGCCGTGTTTGTCTCAGGATCTTATTTTTTTATTTATTTGGTCCTTTTTAATTTTTGTTTTTTCCTCCAGTAGCATTTTTTTTCCCTAACTAACTTTGGAGGGCTGGAGTAATAGCACAACGGGTAGGATGTTTGCCTTGCATGCGGCTTACCCGGGTTTGATTTGTCTGTTCCTCTCGGTGAGCCCAGCAATCTACCGGAGTGTCCTGCCCACACAGCGGAGCCTGGCAAGCTCCTCGTGGCATATTCCATATGCCAAACACAGTAACAACAAGTCTCACAATGGAGACCTTACTGGTGTCCGATCGAGCAAATCGATGAGCAACGGAGGACAGCACTACAGTGCAGTGCTACTAATTTTGGAATGATTTGGGCCTTGGAAGAAGGATTCCAAGAAGCAGACACAGGATTCTCATCTGCCTTAGACCCAGGTTCCATACACATTAACATTTGATCACATCTGTCTCGCTATACAGACCTGATGCTTCTTTACCTCCTGAATATTTCAGCGTTTCCTAAGAGACAAGGACGTTTTCTTCTCCGACCCCAGTTCAGTGATCGAAATCAGGGCTGTGGCTTTTGGCTTGGGACTCAGTCCAGAACCATCTGCTGATTTAATTGTCATCTCTTTTAGCCTTCTCGAATCTCGACCGTTTTCTAAGACTCTTGCGACCTTGACTTTTTGAAGAATGTCTCTCACCTTGGCGTCTGGTGGGTTTCCCTTCTGTGCATGATGGTGGGTTTGTCGAGGCACTGTGAGGCATCCTGGAGGGGCACGCAGTGGCCTTGGCTGAGCCTTGCCAGGCTTCGCCCGACGGTTAAGAAAAACCACGCTGGATTTTCTTGGTGGGGAGTGGGGAGATACTTTGAGTGGGTTAATTGCTTATATCAGTTATATTACTTAAATGAATGGCTAAGTGGTGGTACCTTCCCCCCTTGGAATATTTAAATCACTTAATCACTTAATCACTTAACTTCCCGTTAGTCGTCGATTTGCTCGAGCGGGCGCCAGTAACGTCTCCATTTGTCCCTGTCGCAGCTAGTGTAGCCCAATGGCATCTGTTCGCTCCGGGAACATGAAGGGCCTCAAACTGATCGTTCATGATCTTCAGGAAGAAGTCTGACCATCTGGTAGGTGGGCGGCCACGCGGTCTCTTGACATCCCGTGGAATCCAATCAGTAACAGCTCTAGTCCAGCGGTCGTCTTTAAATCTCATTACGTGACCAGCCCATCTGATTTTCGACACCTTGGCAAATGAGACAGCGTCCCTGATCCTTGATCGTCGACGGATGTCAGAACTCCGGATTCGTTCTCTCATTTGAGTGAAACGTGATATTCCAAGCATAGCTCTTTCTATTCTTCTTTGGGAGACCTGAATGGCGTTCTCATCTTGTTTGCGTAGGGCCCAGGTCTCTGAGGCATACGTTAATGCAGGAAGAACAGTGGAATCAAAGAGATGTGCCCGGAGCCGGAGGTTCTTCGTCCTCTTAGCTATTTCTTCGACGTTCTTGAAGGCGTTCCAAGCCGCTCTCTTCCTCCTGCGCAGCTCGGGTGCCAGGTCATTTGTCATGTTGACCTCTCGACCTAGGTACACATAGCTGTTGCACTCGGAGATGGTCGTTCCATTGAGAGCGAATGGGGCGTCAGGAACAAGGCTGTTTCTCATAAACATTGTCTTCGTAAGATTCAGCTGTAGTCCTACCTTTCCACACTCACGGTCAAAGTCGGCCAGCATTTGTGCCGCTTGGCTGATGTTTGGTGTTATTAAAACAATGTCATCAGCAAAGCGGAGGTGGTGTAATTGCCGACCATCTATCTTCACTCCCATTCCTTCCCATTCTAGTCGTCGCATGATGTTCTCGAGGGTGGCACTGAAGAGTTTCGGTGAAATCGTATCACCCTGCTGAACCCCTCTCTTGACATCAACGATCACTTCTTTGTAGAATGGTGAGATCCTGGTACTGAATCCGCACTACAGCTCGCAGAGGATCTTGATGTATTGGGCTTGAATGCCCTGATTGGCTAGGGCTTCAATGACCGCTTCCGTCTCAACAGAATCAAAGGCCTTCTTTAAATCAATGAACGTTAAACAGAGCGGCATCTTGAACTCCCGAGAAACCTCAATGAGCTTGGTTATCGTGTGGATATGGTCGATGGTGCTGAATCCTTTGCGGAACCCTGCTTGCTCGCATGGTTGTGCATTGTTTCTGAGTCTTTTTATTCCGCTTCTCTCACTCCCTCCCCCACCTTTTTTTTTTTTGCATAAAGTTGTGAGCATACCATGTACAACTTCAATTCTATTTTGAGACACTTAATACTAAAACTGGAGACCCCAGCGGCTCTGCTCAGCCCCCTGCAGGGCAGGTCTGGCCCCTGGCTTCCTGTACCATCCCCTCTGCTGGAATCTGTCCTATCGGTCGAGGGTGCTTCATTCACTAGGTGGCTGATAGCAGGTGAGCCCGAGACACGGGCCATTAAACTCCAGACAGTCTGCCCTTCTCCTTCCTTATTAACAGCTGATCTAGAGTATAGCACATGATTTAATGTCGTGGACACTTTGAAATCGCCCAACTGGAGCAGATGGCACCAGTTCCTTAAGGCTAAGGCTTTTGTTCTGGTGGGTGTTCAGAATCTATTTATGTGCTTGCCAGGAAGCCCCGCCTGATGATGCCTTTACAAGCTTTTTCACTGTAGAGGTTTGGAGGGTGTTGTCAGTATCCAGACACTTTATAAACTCTTGCTACTCGGCATTGTTAGCAAGTCCTTATTCCTCACTGTCTTGGGGCAGCTGCTTGAATTCCAGCCCTTTTGTCTGCATTCCAGTTGGCCGACAGAAGGAAAGCTAAGACTCATACCAGTGTCATTCGGTTGGGGACTCTCCTGAGAAGTGGCTCTGGGAACGTCTGCTGGCATTCTGGCACTCTGGACTGGCAGCTGGGGAGATAGTGTTGACCGTTGTTGTGGGTGGTCGTGTGTGTGTGTGTGTGTGTGTGTGTGTGTGTGTGTGTGTGTGTGTGTTGGAAACCCGTGTCTCTTTGCCCCGCGTCACTGCCTCGCATACCTCTGGCAGTGGCCATGAGGACAGATGTCACTGTTTGGAAATCCCTTTTGGAGCAGAGGTGAGGCCTCTGAAAGGAGAGGGGCTGGTCCAGGGTCGCCTGGCCAGTGGCTCATGGCACTTGGGTTTCTGGCACTTTGCACCAAACCTCCAGTAACTCAATTCTGAGCTTGCACCCGTGCTCTGACCCTGGGCTCAGGTCATTTGTTTTTAACCTTTTTCCCGGATCCCTGTAACCACCACCTTCTTCTGAGAGTCTAGACTTCTAGATACTGACATTTCAAAACTATTTTAAGCAAAATGTGAGTTATACTGAATTAAACTGGTTTCTTCACAGCTCCCAACCTGAAAGGGCCACCACCTTTTTTACTTTCTTTCAGGTGACAGCCAAAAAAAAAAAGGTCAGGTTCTGCCTCTACCCTTTTGCCCAAATATTAGGGGGCCAGAGGTCGCCCATCCTCCTCCTTCAGCAAGCTGCTCTTACTTAATTGAATACCTCTGGCTTCCTGATCGGCCGTGAATTGCGAATCTATACCGGCAGACAGCTTGCCAGGCCTGGAGAATGTGAGGGTGCTGGCACGCACCCCAGAGATCTGGAGCTTTTTAAAGCCGAGGGTGTAATGTGGTGAGGCTGTTCTCCCTGTTATTTTCCAGAATTGTATGACTCTTTAGGCTGCTGTGATGGTGGGTGGGTCCCTCCCTCCGTCAGGGAGGGTGAGAGAAGAGCGGGGGAGTTGGTGCCTGCTGGCGTTGGGAGGAGGCGAGAGCGCAGCGGAGGGGGGCAGGGACTGTGTGCCCCCCCACCCCCCACCCTCAGAGCCCAGCTACTGCTCTGGGGATTTTGGGCAGTTGTTTGTGGCCCACTGGGGTTGCAGTGTGAGTGTGTGGGTGGGGAGAAGTCAGGGGGTTGCAGTGTGTGTGTACGTGTGCGTGTGCGTGTGTGTGTGTGTGTGGCCCACTGGGGTTGCAGTGTGAGTGTGTGGGTGGGGAGAAGTCAGGGGGTTGCAGTGTGTGTGTACGTGTGCGTGTGCGTGCGTGTGTGTGTGTGTGTGTGGCCCACTGGGGTTGCAGTGTGAGTGTGTGGGTGGGGAGAAGTCGGGGTTGCAGTGTGTGTGTGTGTGTGTGTGGTGGGGGGGGCCCACTGGGGTTGCAGTTCGTGTATGTGGGGGGGAGGGGCAGGTCTGGGGTTGCAGCGTGCGTGTGTGGGCAGGAGGGGTTCTGGGTTTCTGTGTGTGTGTATGTGTGTGTGTGTGTGCCCCCCCCCACTGGTATTGCAGTGCGTTTGGGGGGGGGCGCAGGTTGCAGCGTGTGTGTGCATGCATGTGTGTGAGCACATGTGTGTATGCATGTGCATTGTGTGTGTGCGTGCGTGTGTGCGCATGTGTGGGGCTGCTGCATGCTGTGAGGCACTGGCACGCCACACTCTGGGCCTGCCTTTGCCCGTTTCCATCCGTGGGGCCTTGCTTAGCGACTGTCCCTCGGCCTCGGTCTCCCCTCTGTCGGGCGAGGCTGCCCCTGCCCCTCAGCTTACTGTGGGGGCAGACGGGCCCGGGAAGTGCCGCCTGTGAGCTCTGTGGCCTCTTTCGCCTTCTGCACAGAGGGCGCTTCTGCGGGGTTCATAGTGCCCTGCGTGTGAGTGTGTGTGTGTGCGTATGTGTGTGTGTGTGTGCGTGTGTGGGGGCTGCATCCAGCCCCTGCCCGTCCTCCCCATCTGGACAGACATAGTGTCCTCTCAGGTTCCCGGTGGCCTTCTCTCTCCTTCACCCACCCCTCAACAGCCCTGTACGGCTGGTGTTAACCTGCCCATAGGACAGGTGGGGAATGGCCCTCTGGGAGCTGGCCACATGCTCACCAGCTGGCCGGCCATGGAGGTGCCTGGACTCGAGCCTGGCTCAGTCTGACCCCACAGGGCACGCTCTCCCCCATCTCTGAGTGGTGGGAAGGAATCCCGCAAGGGAGGCTGACTTCAGGATTCGGAGCACACAGTGGACGAGGGGGTATATTCACATTCTCTCTAGCCAGACGGTGCTGTCCTCTGAAGGGCTCAGAGGAGTCTGGTTCTGGTGCGGGGCAGGGGTCTCAGGTGCGCAGGACCTGCCTGCAGAGAGACAGTGCAGCGCCTGGCCTGCCCCGGGCAGTCTTGCGGGAGTGTTTGCGTTGCTGTTGCAGTCCAGGCGACGGGCAGCTCAGCCCTTTGCAGTCAGCGTCGAAACGTTGAATCAGCAAGTGAGTGTTCAAGCCCAGGGCTGCTGAGCAGACAGCAGGTGGTTGGGGAGAAGGTCAGAGTGTGCGGGGGACAGAAGTGGTGATTTGGTCCTCTCGAACTCCAAGGAAGCCCCTTGGGATGCTCTGAAGAGCCTGCCCAGCCAGGCACATTTCCAGCGTGGGAGCATTTGGAGTGGGGCTGGCTTGGGAAGCGCGCGTCAAACCCTGTTCTCTCCCCCAAAGCTTGGTGAAGGCAGAGGGCAGAGCCTCTAGTGCGGTTCTGATGGTGGGAGTTACTTTAGTGACGGGGGTTGTGGCTTCTGATTGTGAAGCTGCAGGGAAGCTCCTGGGTTTCCAGGGAGGGCTGGAGCGTGCGAGGGGAAGGTTGGGCTGGACGCCAGCGAAGGAAGGAGAATGTTAAGTGGCTGCATGAGAGGCCCCTAGGCTTAAGGGAGGAACCAGAGAGACCAGCGGTCACTGCTGCCCATGGTGGGGCTCTCTCCCTGAGCCACATGCCAAGTTCCTTTCAGTGGCTCCTTCTAGGGTGCCAGTGCGGAGCCTCAGACCCCTGGGTGCCCCGACCCTGGCCTCCAGGCTTTACCTCTCCTGTCCCCCTGCTTCCGTGCTGGTGTTGCAGTGGACAAGACTCTGTGCCTCTCCCTCCGGTTAGGAAAAGGCCCTCGGAACACCGCTGGGCAGCTGGCGTCTTCCCGCTCTTGGGCTCCTCCCAGAGAAGGGCCTGTGAGGGCAGTGTGTCCTCCTGGAGAGCCCCCTTTCCCCTCCCTGGCCCCTGTGCCGGGGTCACTGAGGTACCTGGATCAACCCCCACCTCCCCCGGCAGCTGTCCTCCTCGTCCCTCTGCCTCCAACCTGGCTGGGGGCTGCCCAGCCACAGGTGCCGGCCAGACAGACACTGGTCCCGCCCCTACTGCCCCTGGGCCCCCCCACTGCCCTATGCTGGGGGGCTGGTGGTACGGCTGGCTCCTCGGGGTCTCGCCAGGGCTGACTTGGCCTGCTTGGCTCGAGGGCTCATGACAGGCCATTGCTGAGGGCCCTGCCTCTGCAGGGGGCTGGGGGCTGGGGGCTGGGTGGGGGTCGGGAGGAAAGGGCACCCTGGTTGTCCTGACTGGCTGCTGGTGCAGCTGGGCGCCTGTGGGGGCTGTGTGGGCCCGGGCATCTCTCTGGGTTCCTGCTGGAGGGAGAGCAGGGCCTGGCTCTGGTGACCGGCAGGAAGGAGGCGTGTTTGCTGGGGGTCAGGAGTCCGGGGGCCGCCGTGGCGGGAGGAAGGAAGGCCGAACTCTGGCCTGGCACTGTGAACACTGCATGCTGCCCGGGAGGGTGGGCGCCGGCCCTGTGTCCTTCCGCCCAACGGGGCTCAGGAAGGCTGGTCTCCTGGCTGGGGCACTTGTTTTTCTTGACTGGTCACGTTATCTGAGGGTTCCCAACAACAGCATCAAATGTTTTTCCCACAGGTTCTCATCTTTTTTTTTTTCCCCTTCCCCTCTTAAGTTTGTGTGTTGGGAGCCTGAAGGCCATAGCTGAGGGTGGTGGTGGTAGTGGTGGGCATTGGAGACCCTGAGGAATTAAAGGGACTGAATTCTTGGGGGAACTTGCAGGGGGCCCAATTGGGGCAGGCCAGAGTGCGGGGGTCCCTCCGCCCCTCCTCTGCCCCTCTCCCTGTGCAGGGGGCCCCCGAGATGCCAGGAGGACCCGTGCAGAAGCAGTGGAGTATGTTGTATTTCTGTGTCAATTGATGGCATGTGGAGAATCCACCCGAGGCTTCTGGATGCGGGGAGTGGGGGGGAGGGGGGATCTTAGGGGCTGGGGTTCAGCTCCGCCGCTGCTGATGCTCTGGGCAACTCAGATTATTTGATCTCTTTTTAAAAGCTTTAACAGAAATGAAACTTCCCTTTTAGCCTACCCGGGCCTGCCTGCTCCTCTGTGGCCCACTCACCGCTGGCCCTTGTCCTCCAGAGTCCCATAGCTCCTGTGCTCTCAGTGCAGTCCTGCCTCTCTCCCCGCCTCTCCCCTGCAGGCCACTGCGTTCCCTACATCCAGGCTCTCCATTTTCATTCCAGTTATCTGTTTGCCTCAGGAGATTAGAGCTGCATTCTTCAGCCTTTTACCCTGCAGATCCTCACCTGTCCCGCCCACATAAAGCCCATGGTGGGCCCCTGGCTTTCAGCCTTTCTCCGCCTGTGGACTGGTGGTTGCAGACACAGCTCGAGATCTCTGAGACATCTTCTAGGCCCCTCTCTCTGGGGATCACGCCCAGTGGGACGGGCCTGGCCCCATCGGCTCATGCACAAGGCTTGAGGTCACAAGGGGGGTGCTTTAAGCCACCGAGTCATCTTCTGGGCCCTCCTCTTGTTCTCTGTAGAGTGTGTGAGTGCATGTGTGCACGTGTGTGCGCGCGCACGTGTGTGTGTGTGTGTGTGTGTGTGTATGTGAGAGAGAGAGAGAGAGAGAGAGAGAGAGAGAGAGAGAGAGAGACCTTTTCTCGCATTCCCTGTCTCTGTGTAGTGACCCCATAATGTCTTCTGGTGGCTCAGTGAGGGGCTGTGTTGTGACTGTGCCTTAGTCACCCTCACGATGCTGTCCAGAGGGACCGCTAGCCCCGTGGCCGGTTTCCTGGGTTCTCTGGGGAGCGTGGTCTCCAGTCTCGCTGCTCACTGTCTGCCTCCTGAGGTCACTTGGCTGAGTGGGAAGAAATGAAGCCCCTTCTCCCGCCTGTGCCTGCCCTGTCGATCATTCACAGCCGAGATCTTGCTTCTTGGTGGGCTTTGTGCTCTGCTGCCTCCAGTGGGAATGGGGGTCTCACCTGGTCCCAGAGTGTGGAGTTTGGGGTGCACTGTTCAGGACTGACTGCCCCTGCAGAGAGGTCCTGTGGAGTGTGTGCGTGGGTTATGCAGCTGCTGTCCTTGGCAGCCTGTGAAGGGCCGGGGTGGGGGCACGTGAGTGTGGCTGGGAGCGGCAGGCCTATGTGGGGCTGGGGCTCACTGTCCTTGGCTCTCTGGCTTCCAGGTGACCCTGCCCATGTGGCTGTCCTCAACCAAGGTCTCCTCACTCACGGACAGAATTGAGAGGCTGTCGGAGGCCAAGGACCTGAAGAAGCTGCTCAGAACCCGGAACAATCTGCTGGTACTCTACTCCAAGGCGGGTGAGTGGCCACTGTGTCCTCAGGGGGTGAGGAGGGGGCACGATGATTCCTTTTGGGGGTCCCGGCAAGGGGCCGTGGCTCACTTTTGCCGGTGTTTCTTGGGGGCCGAGGGTGTGGGGGGGAGGGGACAGGCAGGATGGCCTGGGCAGGGCTGTGCTGGCTTCTGGACAGGCCCGGCCTGACCTTCTGTGGCTGGGTTGGTGTATCCGCTGGGATGGCCAGTCACCGCTCGGTCGGTCTCGGGCTTGGGGGCAAGACCCCTGGCTGGCCCCAGGCGTCAGGAGCAGAGGGCAGTGGCTGCCTCACTGATCTTGGGGCTGGCCCTCGAGGGTGTGGGGCTTGGCTCTGTGCCGAGACTGGGCGGGCCAGATGTCTAGCGGCTGAATGGCTTTAGCGGTGCTGAGTGATCTCACCAATCCTGGGATGCTGGGGGTGCCGGGCACCCCCGCCCCCAGCCGCCCCCACTGTGCGGGACTGGTGGGGCTTCAGGCAGGGACAGCCGTATCACCACCGTGTCCTCCCAGCCCAGCCCCCAGCACATACTGCGCCACCCCTGCTCCTGAGGGTGGTTGGTGGGAGCCCCTCTCCCCACCCCCAGGGTGCAACTCAGGGTTCTCTGCTGTCAGAAACGGGAGGGAATGGGAGGGAATGGGAGGAAGACCCAGGAGGGAGAAGCAGAGCTGCCTCAGGCCTAGGAGGGCTGCTGGGTGTCCCAAGGGGGCTCAGAGTGTGTGTGTGTGTGTGTGTGTGTGTGTGTGTGTGTGTGTCTTGGGAGACACTGCCCTGGGCTTCCGAGCAGTGCCCCTTAATGTCCTTTCTCCCCTCCCCAGCCCCCAAGCCTTCCCAGCCTGCCTTCCCCTGCTCCGCTGAGAGACGGGTTGGGTGGGGGGTGCCCGGGTGGAGCCCCGCCCTCGCCCTTCCTGTGACTCGGGGCACCCCACGGGGCCTCCACTGGCAGCTCAGACTCTGATGGGTTTTGTTCACGGCGGAGAAAGTCTCGGCATGCTTTGAGCTTGACAGACAGCTGTCGTTCTCCGCTGTGAGGGGGCATCTCGGGGGTGCGTGCCTCAGACCTGCCTTTCTGCTTCTGTGTGGAGTGTGGTGGTGGTTCAGGCAGGGGGTTCAGGCAGGGGACGCAGCAGACTGCGCTCTCCACTGGCACCTCCCGGGAACTCAAGGGTGTGGGAGCCCCAGGGCCTTGGCGCCCCCTGCCCCCACCCTCCCACAGTGCATTGTTTTTTTTACTATTTAAATTTTTTGCTATTTTATATTTTTTAATGGAACACAGCTACAAAGTTGTTGGTGACTGGATTTCAGCCATGCAGTGTTCCGACACCGTCCCTCACCCTGGTGCTTCCGGATGCTGCCCCTGCCCACAGCACGAACCTGGCTACCACACCCTGCCTGAGGCGGGCCCCCTTTCTGTAGCTGAGAGGGCTTCCCCCTTCCTGGGGAGTGAAGTGTCAGTGCTGTTCCCTCGGGGCTGGTCAGTGAGGCCGGGATTCCCGCAGACAGTGAGGGTGCCTTGTGAGGTCTGTCGGCGGAGTGGGTGGGGGCACGGGGTGCCGTCCTGCAGGGAGCCAGGTGGGTCTCGGGCGCGGAACCTGCTTCTCCAGAGGCCACCCTCACACCCAATCCCCTGCTTCTCTTTCCCAGAAGCTGCCCCTGACAGTCTGCTCAGCCTGCTGTCCACCGTGGCCCAGGCAGTGAAGGGGCAAGGCACCATCTGCTGGGTGGACTGCAGGTACGTCTCGGCACGTGGGCACTGAGCGGGGGAGTGGCCCTCGGTGAGTCTTTGGGGAAGCAGAGATGATGAAGAAACTGCGCAGGAAGACCCCTGGAAAATGGCCCCTCGGGGGGGGGGGCAGGGTCTACCTCCCTCTTGTTCCTTCCAGCGCCTCTCCCGTTCCCCCCATCCCATTTCTCCCCCTTTTCCCATCAAGCTTTTTCATTTATTTATTTTTTGCTTTTTGGGTCACACCCGGCGACGCTCAGGGGTTCCTCCTGGCTCTGCACTCAAGGAACTACTCCTGGGGGTGCTCAGGGGACCATATGGGATGCTGGGAGTCGAACCCAGGTCGGCTGCATGCCAGGAAAATGCCCACCCCCCACCCCCCAACTGAGCTTTTTACTCTGAAATCATGTTCTACTCAGTTTTTGTCTTTGCCTGTCAGAAACTGGGTAGGCAGCAGAGGGGCTTTGCTGTTGGACAGGGGGCCATATGCCCAGGGTGGTGAGGTGCTTTGCAGCAACACTGGTGCGGGGGGCTGTTTTCTCTCAGCCAGCCATTAGGCACGAGGGCCGTCATGGTGGAGCGAGCTGGCCAAGCCCGTCTGCGCTGGGCAGGTGGCTTGGTCTTCCTAACGTTCTGTCTGGGCCCGTCGCCCCTCCAGCCTTTCTCCTTTTTTTAAAAATTTTTATTAGTGAACAGTCTTTCTCCTTGTATGGGTGGGCGCTTCCCCAAGCCCAGTGGCCGCCTTGTCGGGTAAGGGAGGACGAGCCTGGCTGGCCCCTGGCAGCACTGCTCAGGTGGGCATCCCTGCACTGCTCCTCCCTGGTCTGCTCTGCTCCCACTGCTTGCGGGCGACGGGAGCCCTGACTTCCACCTCTCCCCACTCGGCTTGCCCGGGCGGGCACCCACGCACACACACGCCCGCTTTGCCTGAGCCCCTCTCACCCCTGGGCAGGGAGTGTGCAGAGGGAAGGAGCTTGGGCGTCTGTTGGCCCTTTACCGAGGTTCCCGCTTGCCGGATTCTCCTCTGCCTGCTGGGTCATGGGACAGCAAGGGGTGTCCAGAACCCGGGGCCTGGGTCCTTCTCACGTGGGCCTGGAGTCTCTCAGGAGTGTGGTCTGGGCAGTGGAGGGTGCGAAGGGACGCTCCATGGGAAATGGACCATGAAGGAGAGTGGCAGCCCCCCGCTGAGGCTGTGAGTACTGTGGCGCCTCTCTCAGCTGGCTTCCTCCTCTTCAGCAGGAACTCTGGACGGAGGCTTTGCAAAGGGGCATAGCTGGGCAAAGCTGCCGTGTGTGCTCCCAGCTCATCTACCTGTGACTGAAGGACTTTTGTATTTTTTTTTTCTTTTTGGGTCACACCCGGCTTTGCACAGGGGTTACTCCTGGCTCTGCACTCAGGAATTACTCCTGGTGGTGCTCAGGAGACCATATGGGATGCTGGGAATCGAACCCGGGTCGGTTGCGTGCAAGGCAAATGCCCTACCTGCTATGCCATCACTCTAGCCCCAGGACTTTTGTATTTGTTCAAATGCTGAAAGTGACCGGGTGTTTTAGTTGGGCTGTGTGTGTGTGTGTGTGTGTGTGTGTGTGTGTGTGTCAAAGCCAAAGGCAAGGAAGGGAGGAAAAGAAACAATCCAGTCAGAGAGGAGAAAGCCCAATGGGGAGGCAAGAAGCAAGAGCCTGGAAAGACACGAGCAGAGGAGCAGAGAGCAGCACCGCTCAGAGGGCGGCTGGGACGGCCCTGTCGACAGCGGCCAGAGGGGGGGACAGAGAGAGAGAGAGAGAGAGAGAGAGAGAGAGAGAGAGAGAGAGAGAGAGCAGCTCCCAGCCCAGCCCAGCCCAGCCCAGCCCCGGACGCTGTCTGTCCGAGGGAGGTCGAGAGAGAAGCAGCAGAGACTCAGAACCCGCTGCCTCCCTTACCCGGGCCTGCCTGGGGGTTTGACGGCCTGGCTCCCACAGAGGACTCAGTGCCCCTGAGGGTGCATGTGGTGACCCCTGACCTGCCCCGGAAACCTAGGGCCTGCGCAGGCCCTCTCCTGGAGCCAGGTTCCGGGGAGATGGTGCCGCCAGCCCAAGCCCCACCGGATGGTCCTGTTTCCTGAGCCTCACGGGATCATTACAACAACCCCCCGCCCCTCCCCCGCCCCCCGCCACCCGAGAACTTCCTTCCCTTTTCTCCTGCCCACCTGCTACCTGCCGCCCTCACTGATCATCCAGGTGCAGAAAGATTTGTGAACACAGCCACACCTAACAGCAGCTTCAGGGCCTGGCCTGGCATGGAGGAGGATGAGAAGGGTAGGGCTGATGCCCAGGCCTGTGTCTTTTGTTGGGGGGAGGAGTTCACACCCACCATTGCTAAGGGGTCGCTCCTGGCTCTGTGCTCAGGAATTACTCCTGGCAGTCCTTCGGGATGTTGGAGATCAAACCCAGGAGGCCAAGGCACATGCCCTTCTGCTGTGCTGTCGCTCCAGCCCTGGCCCGTGACTTGAGGGTGACCCTGGGGCCGCCAGCCGTTGGGCAGTCTCTTTCTTGCCCTGCTTTCCGGCAAGGCTTCTCACTTACGGGCTCGTCATCTTTGTCTGCTTTCTGTCCCACCAGAGACTTGGGTCGCTGGCCAGGCAGGGCACAAGGGAAGTGGCAGCTAGGCCGTCAGTGAATCGTGCTTCTCTGGCCGCCTTGATCCTGTCAAGTCTCTGAGCTTCGGTGGCTTTTCTCCTCTTCTTGAATTTGTGTCTGTGTGCGTACATGTATGTGTATGTGTGTGCATATGTGTATGTGCATGTGTGTGTGTGTACATGTGTATGTGTACGTGTGAGTGTTGTGTGTATGTGTGCATGTGTATATGTGCATGTATACGTGTGCAAGTGCTCATGTGTTGTGTGTATGTACACACGTGCGTATGTATGTGTGTGTATGTTGCACGTGTGTGTGGGCATGAGTGTGTGTTGTGTATGTGTGTGCATGTATGTATGTGTGCATTGTGTGTGCATGAGTGTATGTTGTATGTGTGCGCTGTGTTGTGTGTGTGCATGTGTGTACATGCGTGTGTATGTGTACACACTTGCGTACACACACACACATGCCGTGGGAGAGAGTGTGGGAGGCCGCAGCTGATCTGAGAGTGCCGTCAGGCATTGTTGCCTGGCAGGGTGCCCGCTCGGGAGCCAGAGTGCAGAGGCTCCTGCCAGCAGCCACGATAGCGTCACTCACTCTCTCTGACATGGGTTATTTATAGCCCCTTGCTAAGTGCAGCTGCCGTTGGGACACTGGAGGAATGGCGGGGACAGAGCGAGCCCCAGCCTGCGGAGGGAGCGCTTCTGATGGGGTGCCCGGGAGGGTCCGGCTGAGGGTGCGGATGTAGCAGGGAGAGAGGTGACGCCCCGGGGTGGAAGGAAAAGGTTGCCCAGAGTCTCAGCACTGAAAACCGTGGGAAGGCAGCCAGGGAGCGTCAGGACTTGATGGAGCTAGGCCACGGGCTGTGGGCTCCCCGCAGAGGGGCAGAGGGACCCCTGTGCGCTCCCAGCTCTGCCCTCATGTGGGTGGGCTTGGGGGGTGGCCTTGGCCTTGCCGCCTGGGCTGTGGGAGAAGGCGGGGCTGGGGCGGGGCTGGGGATGGGAGGGACCCTCTGCTCTGTTGAGGTCCTAGAAGCTGCCTGACAGGGAGTGGCCATGCATGGGCTGCTGGGCTGAGCCTTGGGCAGTCGGAGCAGCCGCTGCAGGTGCAGTTTGTGGGCCCCTTGACAGCCCTATGGGGCCAGGGAGGGGCCGAGGGAGGGTCTGAGGGAAGCTTGCGGACCCCCAGGGCCTGCTTCCTGCCCAGGCATCTTTGTTGCCACGGTGGGGTGGACGGCAGTCAGCTGTAGGGAGAGCTGAGCACGCAGGACAGAGTCAGATGAGGAGCTGGCCTGGTGGGTTTCCTCGTCCTCCTCAGACACCCCTGCTCCCCTTCCCCAGTGGTGCGGTGCCCCACCCCACCTATACCCCTACCTATCCTCGCTGACCTCGCAGGACAGCGTCCCGCAGTGCTCCAGGGGAGGCCACTCTCCTGCGCCCAGTGCCCACTGCTTCCAGGCCCAGCTCCCCGCACACTCTCTGGCCTCTCCCTGCCTTCTTCCTTCTTAGAGGGACCACACCAGACCCTGGCCGTTCGGGACCAGTGCTAGCAGAACTCGGCCCATTGGGTCAGCAGTGCTTAGGCCAGTGCTCCTTGGGGGCCAGCAGGGGCTGTCTTGTGTCCATCATGGCCATGCTGGGGGCCACCAGCACCACACCCAGAGGTGCTGCCATATGGGCTTCCCTGGCAGTGTCTGGGGTCCAGCTCGGGGCCTTGCGCCCCTGAGACATGTGTTCTAGCCCTTGTCTCCCCAACCCTGGGGGCCCCCGTCTCCAAGGCCTTCCTTTCCCAGCCCACACCCCGCCTCGGGCATGCTTCCTGAGTGGCATGTTTCCATGCAGTGTGCCAGTCTGTGGGTGACAGATGCTTTTGGAACCCAAGTGAGGTGGCCTGCCAAGTGCCCAGGCCGCGAGCCGGTGGCAACGACAAACAGGGGACACAAGATTTGCTGTCGCCCCTGTCCGGACAGTGTCTGAGACTGGGCGAGCAGGCAGGAGCAGGAGGGGTTGAGGGAGGGACAGCCTCCACTGGCGGGGGGGCGGGGACAGGGTTGAGGTGGGAACCAGGGTCACCCGGAAGGCCCACATGGCACACTTTTTGCGGGTGCCTCAGTTTTGGGTCCGTGGGCTTGTGGGCCTGCGGGTCGGCGCTTGCGGTTCGCTGAGAGCCTTGGTCTGAGGAGGGAACCAGGGGTGTACACTCAGGCGCCACACAGTTTTTCCAGCACCCTTGGGGGCTGCGACTGTGGAGGCTGGGGGCATCCCTTCCCTTCTCCCTTGGTTGGCTTCTGTCTAGCTTAACTTGATGTTTGAATTGGGGCAGTTTGGGGTGCACAGCCGGGAGGGCTGAGCTCTGGGTCGACACCTGCTCTGCCTCCTTTCTGGCTCTCTGGTTTCTTCAGCGCCATCGGGTGGTTTCCTCTTACTCTGCTCAGAAGCTTTTTTAGCAGGTGATGCCGTGAAGGCCCCAGAGATGCCGAAGCCCTGGCAGGGGAGGTCAGAACCACTGACGTCATTGCCGGGAGGCGGGGAATTGGGATTTTTGTGAATTGGCCCAGGTGGTTCCCAGGGGCCGTCCTGGAGTCTCCAGTATGAACCCGTGGCCTGGACAAAGTGTAGTTTTCCTCTTGGCTGTCCTATGCCTCAGCTCCCAAAGGACCTTGGTCTGCCCCTTTCTAGGGGATGCCTCCTCCCCTCTGCCCATCCCTGCCTTTCTTGGTTGGCCCTTAGCTCAGGGGTCACCCCACTTGGCCCAGTTCCTGGGGAGCTGGCCCTGCGAGGCCCTGCCTAGAGCCGATGCTCCCCTTAGGAGCGTTCCAGCTGCCCCGCTCAGCTGACCTGTGCATTCTACTCTATCAGAACCTTGGGGAACAAATGGTTCCTGATGTTTCTACCTTTCAGTGACGCAGAGAGTAGAAAATTGTGCAAGAAAATGAAAATTGACCCAAGTTCAAAGGACAAAAAGGTGGAGCTACTCCATTACCTGTAAGTACACAGGCACTTCCTGCTTCCAGCCGAGCGCTGAAATATTCTGTGGGTTTTCTTGGGGAACAGGGATTTTTAAGTTAAATAAATTTTTTTCAGAAACGATTTCTGCCCCCCCCCCCCAGTTGTTTGTTTTAAACCACTAGTTCTTAAAAAGAAAATCCTGGGCTATAGAATTTAATTCCTGAATTGTACTAAGCTGCCAGGGGTATTGGGGGTACAGGTGTGTATGACCACGCTGACACTCGCCCTGTTTCCTCCTTGTATGGCAGAGACGGCGTCTTTCACATGGAGTATAACAGGCCTATGACGCTAAAGGTAATGTGCCAGCCTCCTCCACGCCGCGCAGCGCACACAGACATAACACACGTGCACACACACATCTGTGCACACACGCACATGCACACAGACACACACATACACACGCATGCAGGCACATATACACACACATGCGTTTAGCTCCTGCTGGCTGGGCTTGCTGAGGGCCAGAGTGCAACACTGTTGCCTGCCAGGCTCTTCTGCAGGGTCTAAGGGATTCTTCTCTCTGGAGCAGAATCTTGAGAACCACGGGGCAACCCGAAGGGCGGGAGAGAAGCAGTGGGCTGTCAGCCTGGTGGTGGTGGGGGGGGGTTGCCATGGGCATCGAGTGTGGCCCTGCTTGGAGCCGCAGAGTTGAAGCCAGTGCAGACATGTCAGTGAGGGCCAGTGTGGCAGTCCTGGGCCTGTTGGTGTCCTGCCCGGGGACCCCCACCCCCGCACTCGGTCTCTCCCGGAGGCCGCGTCCTGCGTGGCTGGCCACCCGTGTTCCTGCTGCTCTCTCGCCGTGCGTCCTTTCACCTGCATCCTGCCACCTGCCCCCTCCCGGTTTCCCCTGGCTTCTCTGTACTCTGCATCCCCTTTCTGTTTCACTCCTGCCCGCCCCTCGCTTCCTGTTGTTCCACTAACACTCACACACTCATTCTGTTCGTTCTTTCCAGTTGATCAGCCCTGAATCGGTGACAGAGTCATTCATGACTGAGTTGTAGGCATGGTGTTCCAACATGAGTCCTTCTGCCTGGGTCCGCTTCCCTCAGCCCAGGTCCCCAGTTTCTCTCCCGTCCCCTGGCTGGCCTCTGTGGCAGGCACCTTTTCCTTTTTGGGGGAAAAAGGTGTTGTGTTTCACCTGCTGTTGCTAATGGGGTATCAGGCCTGGTACTTGGCCTCCTTCAGCACCGCATCCTGGTCCAAAGTGACCACTCCCCTCTGCTGCTGTCCTGTGCCCCTTCCCTGCCTTCTCTCCTGCCCCCGCCGTGCCAGGCCTCTTCCTAAGGACAGTTCTCCGGCTCTTCCTTCCATTCCACTCTCTCAGTGGCAGCAGGCTTTGCCACCCGCTCCGAGAGGCCCGGTCACTCACCATCCACACCCACTGAGGCAGTCCCGAGCAGCCACCCCAGCTCGGGTGGCTTAGCCTCTCCTTCCTCAGACGGGATGCGCGCTCCACGGCGAGGCGGGGACAGGCTGGCTGCTTGGGGATGGGAAGCAGGGGCGGGGGTGGACGCCTTGGCTTCCCTTTGGGGTGGCCGCGCTCTGAGGAGCCTGGCCTGGATCCTGGAGCAGCCCCTGCAGCCCCTCAGGACTCGAGTTGCAGAGAAATCTACCGTCTGGGAGTCCTGCAGCTCATTAGGGGTGACTCCAGAGATGACCCGCTGGCTCCAGAGATGACCTTGCTGCGTCCTTCCCTGGGGTTCCCCAAGAGTGACCAGAATGTGACTGGTCCCAAACCAGGGGAGTTTGCGAGGCAGCAAGCAGGTCCCTCATAAGTCGGTGGGTTGCTTGGGGGTGGGGCCGCGTGAAGGTGGAGTAGTGACTCCGTGAGACTTGTGAGCGACCTTTATTCGGAGAGAACAGGGGAGCCTCTTGGAGGAGGGGGTGTTGGGGGGGTGTGAATGTGCTCTGGCTTGAAGAAGCAACATTTCTCATTTCCTCTTTCTGCCCATGAAGATGCATGGCAGAGGAGGCCCA
Source organism: Sorex fumeus (assembly GCF_029834395.1). Taxonomy (NCBI): domain Eukaryota; kingdom Metazoa; phylum Chordata; class Mammalia; order Eulipotyphla; family Soricidae; genus Sorex; species Sorex fumeus. The sequence continues at coordinate 39,581,766 of NW_026606120.1, read as the reverse complement.
GCTGGCCAGGGTGAGGTGCAGTGTTGGGGTTCATGCAGGTGGTGCTCCCTGCAGCCCCTTCCTCACAGTTGGGGCCCCCTGCCGGGAGTGGGCAAGTTCCTGAGCCCTTCACCCACCCGTCTTTCTCCCCAGCTCAACCCCGCTTTCTTTCTTTCCTCTTCCTTCGCAGTCCATGGTGGCCTTTATGAAGGACCCCAAAGGGCCCCCTCTGTGGGAAGAAGACCCTGGAGCCAAAGACGTGGTACACATCGACAGCGAGAAGGTAAGGTCTGTCCATCGCCCTCACTGCCTACCTCTGGGCTTTTTTTTTTTTTTTGCTTTTGCTTTTTGGGTCACACCCAGCGATGCACAGGAGTCCCTCCTGGCTCTTGCACTCAGGAATTACCCCTGGCGGTGCTCGGGGGACCTTATGGGATGCTGGGAATAGAACCCGGGTTGGCTGAGAGCAAGGCAAACGGCCTACCCGCTGTGCTATCGCTCCAGCCACCCCCTCCTTTGTGCTTGTTCATGGAAATCCTGGATTCCACAGCCTCCCCAAGTCATGTGACCCAGCCATTACTGGGACCTGAAGGTGTGTCCTCGGTCTGCCCCTCTGAGCTGTAGTGTAACTCGGAACCAGTCATTGACCACCTTGTTTCAGTTTGCAGATTGCCCTGACCTGCCCCGTCCAGCGCGACTCCGCCCTTCCCTGTGGCTCTGTGTGCACGTGGCCATGTTCTTCTCAGGCTCTGCCCTCATGGGGGGCAGCCCACAGCACAGTTCGTCCCGGTGGTCTTCAGCCCGCTGTGCTCTCCTGCCTTGAGGTAGAAGGGCCTCTCACCCCGAGCACAGACGTCTTTTCTTTTCTCCGCCCCCTTCCCTTTGCATTCGAAATGGTCAGGTCTTAAAGAAATGCCTGCCGTGTCCATACTCTGTGGGTGGGGTTCGTGTATGGTTGCCAAGTGAGCGTGTGGAGGTTGCAAGCACCCTCTGGGCAGAGAGAATCTCGTGGGAGCTGAGCTATTGGCCGCCCTCTTTTCCTCTGAGGAAGTTTTCTGTGTCCCCTGGCACGTAGGGCTTAAAGCATCATTTTGCAAATCACACATCCACTGATAACAGATCATAAATAAATTATCTTATAACAGATCTGCAAAAACATTTTGCGATCCCAGCCCCACGTCTCGGCCCTGATGCTCACTTTAAGAAGCTAGAGGAGGGGTCCTCCTGGGGAGCAGCATGGGCAGGACGGGCAATGCCAGGAGCCCCGGCACCAGGTCTGCTCGGGCCCGGGCAACCGGGCTGCTTGCTGTCCCTGGCACATTTTTGGAGAAAGGGTTTTTTCACCAGCTCACTCCAGATACTCCCGTCCTTTAAGAGTGCTCTCCGCTCACTGGAAATAGGGAGAAAACACTCCACACCTTTTGGCAATCTTCTTTCCATGGCACCATCTCCTCGTCCACCAAAGTGTGGGCAGATCCTCTCATGAAGCGGTGGAAGGTTCCAAATCCAGATTTGAGCTGCTGATTCCTAATTTTTAGGCTCATAATTCTATGCTTACAGAAAGTAATTGAGGCTCTCTGCATGGACCGCTTTGTTCCTGCTCAAGGTGTGAGATCAGATCACCGCAGGGACAGAAATCTGCCTTTCCACGTCTCTAGGTTCCAGAGCCTGGGGCTTCCAGAAGGTTGTTTTCAGGATGCTGAATCTTCTACCCCCCAAGTCAGGCCTTGACTTTGACTGTCCTGAAAGTACACCTTGCCCCCCCCTCCCAAGTCATGCAGATAAGAGTCAGCCTTTTCAGGGGCTGGAGCGATAGCACAGTGGGGAGGGCATTTGCCTTGCATGTGGCCGACCCAGGTTCGATTCCCAGCATCCCATATGGTCCCCTGAGCACCACCAAGAGTGATTCCTGAGTGCAGAGCCAGGAGTAACCCCGAAGTATCCCCTGGTGTGACCCAAAAAGCAAAAAAAAAAAGTCAGCCTTTTCAGAGTCAACCGTGACTGCTCTGCCATAAGTGTCACAAGTGTCATATTTGCGCCCATCTTTATCCACTGGACAAAGGCAAGTCGCTGATGGTCATTGTGAAAAGTGTTTAGAAAACAGCACAGGCCTTCACGGGGACAGAGGTGCCCTCACAGTCCCCCGGAGAAGAGCCACGGCTGCCCCTGCTGTGTGCCCTCCCAGGTGTTCCCTAACACGCACAAACCCTTCCACCCACACCCGTGCAAGGGCCGTCCTTCTAATATGCCGTTTTCGTAACTGGCATGCCCCCTGCACTTAACATACCGCGTGCATCTTACTGTGGCATTAACCACTGCTCTTCGCGGAGCTAATGAAGGAGCAGCGTTCCGTTGTGTGGGATGTCATTTATTGTGTCATTTATTCACCCCAGTCTGGCTGCTGCGGGGGAAAGCTGCATTCCAAAATTCGCTCCTGTTTTTCTTGTTCAAAAGAGCAAATTTGTTTTGTGGAAATGGGTTACAGGAGCTTTACTAAATCAAAACATGTTTGTTCTGCCTTGGTGCAGGCAGTCACTTCGTTGCAGGTAGATCCGCTTTCAGCATTGTGCTGGCTCTCAGGGAAAGACGTCCCCTAGCTCACGCTGCCTGAAGTCTCTCTGCTGACCCTACCACGACCATTTGAATTGCACGTCTGTTGTATTTATTCTAAAGATGTGTGATGCCCAGGAACACACCAGGCACCATTCACAGGGCTTTACAGACCCAAGTGATGCACAGAAGGAGAGCCATAGGGTCTGGTGGGTGAGGTGGAGCCTCCCGCCACTCCCGTGCCCAGCATCTCCTGGCACCACCCTGTCCTGGGGCCCACCAGGCCTCCCTCCCCACAGAAAATATTCCCTGTGTGGCCCAGGACTGCTCTTGGTCCCAGGACTTGGGAGCAGGAGGTAAAACCCGGGTGGAGCTTGCCTGGGATGCATCCCGTTTGAAAGCCAGTTGGCGCTCGAGCCTCTGCTCCCCACTCTGCTGTGCAGGGAGGGGCTGGAGTGGGTCGTCACCTGGCACTTCTCTTCCAGAAGGTTCTTGCAGCTCCCAACATGCCCTGACCACTGCAGGCCTCGGAATTTCTCCCCCCCCCCCCGCCCTCCCCCCTCCTCCGGGATTTCTCCAGTGCCCGCCTTGCTCTGTGCGGGTCCCTGCTGCCCGTGATTTGTGAGTGACCTGTGGCTCTCTGTTTGTGCGCAGGGCTTCAGACGGCTCCTGAAGAAGGAAGAGAAGCCTCTGCTGGTGATGTTTTATGCCCCCTGTGAGTGACCTGCTTTGGGGCCTCCAGGGTGGGGTAGCTGGGGACCCTACAGGGCACTGGGAACCGGCTGTGCCCTCACTGGGATGGTTGGGGGCAAGTGGGGGTGGGGCAGGTGGGGAATGAACCCAGAGCAGTGGTCCTTGTAACTTGAAATCTGGGTCCCCAGGACCTGTTGCTTATTGGCGAATGTTGACTGGACAGAAACACACAGGCAGGGAAAACCTGACTCTGGGGGCTTGAGGTGAGCCATTAGCCTTATCTCTCCCCAGCGCCCAGCTGAGTTACAAGATACACACAGATAGAGATCACAGTCCCTGCTCTATTTTTGGTAAAGTTAAATTGGAAACTGACTTGGCCCTAGATTGCCATGGCTCTGTGCCCTCCCATCTCTCCTCTCCCAGCAGGCAGTGGTGAGCCGGTTCCGGAGGCCCGTGTGGCCGTGGGGTGCAGACAGGCCAGGCTGGGAGAGGCTGTCCCACAGGGACCGGCCATTGCTCTAACTCCTTGTTGTTGAATGTGGTGGCCCAGCGGGCCAGACTCCTGCATCCTGCCCCTACCACTAAGGAGAGGTGATCGAGGGTCCTCTCTCGTTTTCCCTTCCATGGTGGGGTGGGTGCGGCAGGAACAGACTCCGTCCCCGTTCAGGTGTGGCCCCTGTGTGCTCTGCCTGGCGGGGTGAGGTCGGGCAGCTGTGGGTCCTGATGTGCTCGCTGGCATCTCCCAGCCTGCTTTGCGACAGTGCCCACCCACCCGGCAGAGAGCCAGGCCCGGCTGTCAGCATCCTAAGGGCAGCCGGGTCAACGGTAATGGCCACTTGGAGTGGGGAGTGGTGCTGGAGGCCGGGCTTCCTTGGCTGGGGCCCCAGGGCTTGGGGTCTTGGCCTCTCCAGAAGAAGATTGTGACCTTGGGAGACGGAGCCCCAAGATTAACCAGGCCCAAGACCTCACCGGGGACATCACAGGGTCCTCGGAAATGAAAGCTGGAAGGGCCCCCCCACCAGGTGGCCTGCATACCCCCAACCCCCATTTGGGGAGGGGGGTTGGGGCTGGGTGGTGATGGTTCCTGCAAGTGGAGGGAAGGTGAGAACTGAATGTTCCCATCCTGAGGCCTGGGCTGTCCCCTGGGGCCAGAGCCAGGAGCCTTCCAGGCCTGGCCAGCCGCCAGACACTGCATAATTGTCCTTGTTAAGGAAAGGAAAGAGGTGCGAAAACCCCCAGCCATTGTTTCTGGAGCGGGCCATTGTCTCCCTAATAGCAGTTGATGGTTCTTTGGCAGCCCCGGCGGGCTAGGTGCAGGGAAGCTCTCACCCCTGGGCGCTGCCCTGAATTCCTCCTGAGCCCAGCGGCATCTCTGCCTTCTCTACTGTGTGACCCTAGCCAACCCCGTGTTCCCCGGCACCCTGCTGTCCTGGGCAGTGGGGATGGGTAGGGGCAGCCCGCTGGGGCTGAGGCTGGGGCTGGGGCTGGGGCTGGGTCTGGGGCTTGGGGCTCTGCTCTCTCTATCCCCGGATAGGAGGCGGGCTGGGCACTTGTTAGGGAGAGGCCCGGTGTCCTCCCCACCCCACCCTAACTGCGATGTTCCCCCTGCCCTTGCCTAGGGTGTCCCAAGTGCAAGAGGATGAAGCTGCCTTTCCAGCAGGCTGCGACGATGACCCGAGGCCGCTATGTGAGTGGGTGCTGCCGGCCTGGCGGCTCTCTGCACCCCTCTCCATGGAGAAGTGGGGGAGAGGGGACCGGGGAGGGGGCAGCTTCCCCCGTGCCGCCTGCCCCACCCCCCCCCCCGGGGCCAGTGACTGTGGACACTCCCCTGAGCTGCCATGCCCAGGTTGGCACCTGTCAGAAGCCAGTGAGGAAGTAGCCGGGAAGCCAGCGGGAAGCGCAGGAGGTGCAGCCCGCAGGAGGCCCCAGGAGGCCGCGGTGCAGGATGGGGCCTGGAGTGGGCAGTCGGGTGGGGCCGGCAGCACAGGTCTGCGGGGACCCGCCCCTGCCCCTCCACAGAAACTGCGTGTGTAGGGGAGTGTGGAGGAGCCTGAGTTGGGCCCCTTCCTTAGGGGAGCCCAGGGAGCAGACGGGAACAGACGGGCACCCTTCCGTAGGGGAGCCCAGGGGACAGGCGGGCACCCTTCCGTAGGGGAGCCCAGGGAGCAGACCGGTGTCCTTCCATCGGGGAGCCTAGGGGAGCTGGGTGCCCGCCCCGGGCGCAGAACTGGAGGAGGAGGTAGGAGACAGCACCTCAGGAGGTGGCTGAGGAAGTTCCCGCCCAGGAAGCCACTTTGGTTGCCATGAGAAGCAGAGATTTGACGCTTACTCTCTTGGGTGTCACTTTGCTCCAGCTTCCAGTAGGGTTGATCTCTGTGGGTGGGGCTGGCTGGCTCAATGGGCCCAGCCTGACCAAGGCACTTCTGAGATCTTAGATCTGCTGCTGGAGGTTTATGGATCAAATTAGTTGGCACCGGGTTGAGTTCAGAGTCATTTTAAAACTTAAAAAATTGTTTCTATCTCTTTGTGTGTGTACCGGGGTGGGGAGGGGTTGAGCCGGGGTCTCACGCATGCGGGGTGGGTGCCTCACCTCCGAGCTGCATTCCTGGCCATGCGGTAGCCCTGCTCTCTGCTGGGTAGGCTCAGAACCAGAGCTTCCTCACTTGACCTCATTCTGGGGCCCCGCAGGGCTGCTCGGCTCTCACTCGTGGGTCCAGTACTGCACCTAGGGATGCTGGCCCTGCGGCACGCAGGCATCATGCTGGGGGGGCTGTGCTTCACAGCTCAGGGCTTCAGTAGATGCTGTCTGTTGTGTTAAGATGGTTTTGCCTGGAGTGAAGACGTAATGACTCCCAGTGTTCAGCCTCACCTGCTCTGCCCAACTTCCAGACTCTGGGCCAGGAGGGTACGCAGCTTTGACCCTGTCAGAGCATCCCAGAATTTGGTGCCAGTTGCAGACTCCTTCTGGAAGATTCTCTGCCTCTGCTGCTCAGTATTTGCGGCCCCTCCTGCGCCCCTGTGGGTTTGTCCCTGCCAACCAGAGTCCGCCCACTTTTGCTCTGCTTCTCAGGGCACTAGGGATCACATGACACTAATGTCGTCAAGGGCAGCCAGGACAATTGGTGGGGGTCGGGGGAGAAAATAACAAGGTCTTTTTATTACACTGGCTCATCAGACCGGTGAGTCTAGGCTGTCAAGCACCTGAAACCTCCCACGAAGCCCAGGGGTCCCAGAGCCTGTTGCCATAGGGCTTTACTGCAAAGTCGTCATCCCTCTGCCTCATGCTCAGGCAGCGCCAGGACGCACGCACGTGGTGGCATCTTACAGCTATAGGGAGTTTCCTGAAAATCAGCATTTTCTTAGCTTGGAACAGGGAAGTTCATCCCAAGTGCAGATGGGGTTGACATCTTTCAAAAGCTTTCCACCCACAAGCAAAATCATCTCTTTGAAGTACAAATCGATTATAAAACCAAAGATACATATAATAAATTTCAAACATGATCCTAGCTGTGGTTTGGTGGTCTCACATGCAGGGCTGAAGTCAGGACTGGCACCCTGTGCCCGCTAGAGAGGAAATGGGCGGGTGTGGCTCCCCCTCCCTCCCCCCCCCCCCCCCCCCCCCCCGCCCATCTGCTCCACGCCTGGCCCTGTGTCCGAAGTGAAAGGGTTGTGTCCCCTGCAGAGCGTTGACTGTCAGGGCCAGAGATACGGCAGGAAGGGCCTGCGCCGGGCTGGGCTCACCTCAGCTTCCTTCCCAAGACTGGCCCTGAGAAGTGTTCAGTGTACCTGCATCCAGGGAAGAGAGAGCATGCACTAGGGCTGTGTGCTACCACCCTTTCTGATCCCAGGCACCCCACGGCCCCCAGGCTCCACTGGGAGTTGTCCTGAGTCATGCTTGGGAGATGCCACCCCCCCCAAAAAAAAAATAAAACTTTAAAAAAATTTTTTTATTCTTCAAGTATCAAGGGTGACCTGCTTCCCCGACCCCCTGCAGTTCTCTGACTTTTCTAGAAAAGTCAGTGGGCTTCTCTGTGCACAGCACAGACTTGCTGGGCAGGCCTGACTGGGCCCAGGTGTCGGTGTCTCCCCAGAGGCACCTGCGTCACCTGAACCCGCCACTTCCTTGCTCCTGTGTTTCTCACTCGAGTGGAGTGTGGTGCTTTTGTATTTTCTTTTTTAAATTAATTTATTTTTTTTTATTTTATAAAGTAGTTCACAATATCTTATTGCATTTGATATTCAAACATCAGTCCCACCACCATTACACCTTCCCTCCACCATATTTCGGATGATTCCAACCCAAACCCCAATCCCTGCCCCAAAGCAGAACCAAAATTATATAGTATTTCCCTCTGAGGTCGGTTACCTCCTAATTTGAATCCCACCAAATGTGGTGGGTAGTCTTGGAGAATGGGTAGGGTGCGTACTATGAAGTGTCTTCAAGGTCCAGGAAAAGATTCACTCATGGGTGAGGCCCAACCTGAGTGTGTGGAGAGTGGCCAGGAGCAGGGTGGCGGTTGGGTTCTGGAGGTTTTCAGCTGCTGAGGCTGGGTCCCTTAGGTGGAGAGGGGTCTCACCTGCCCCCCTCTGGAGTGCCCCGAGTGAGACAACCTGGCACAGGGTCCAACAGCATGGTTATGGTGAGTGTCATGTTATGCTCCCTTCCAGGAGAGAAGGTTATGCGATCTCTTTAACCTTTATTAAATTTTTTTCATTGAATGTCCATGAGATAGACCATTATACAGCCGCTCATGGTTGGGTTTCAGTCAGACAATGATCCAGCACCCACCCCTCCACCTGTGGCCCCTGTTTCCCTCCCACCTTCACCCAATACCCCACTCTTCACCCTAGCCTCCCTCTATGGGAGGCACTTTTCTTCCTCTCTCTCTCGCTCTCTCTCTCTCTCTCTCTCTCTCCTTTTGTGCATTATGGTTTGCAATACAGGTACTAAGAGGTCATCCTGTGTGTTCAGTGCATTCAGTATTTTTCTCGGGACGGTAAGGCTGGAGTAGCTTTTTAACTGGGTGGCAGCCTCCAGGTGTGGACGTGACTGCTGAGGCTTCTGGAATTACAGGAAAGTGGGGGGAGGTAGCCCATCCCAACCCCAAGAATGCCCAGAGATTTCAGTCACAAAACCCGCATACCTGAATTTCCAAGCAGGTTTCATCTCACTGAGGTCCGTCCTGAGATGGTGGAGTATGGCTAGAGGCATGGCAGAGGTTTTGGATTGTGGAAGCAAACAGCTGACAGGGGCTCTGCTTGGGCGGGTACCAGACTGACTCAGCCCCCTCCAGTTTACCCTGGTCTGTTTAGCCTTTTATGGGTTCAAGATTAGCTGCAGCTTTTGATCTCTTTTGAGATTTATTTATGAGTCTCTGAAGAGAGGCTGGTAGAAGAGCTTACATGGTGGCGCTGGCGTTGGTTCATGGAGTTGGCTGCCAGTGCTTCCAGGAGTGTTGGGAAGTGTGTGTGCTGGGGGGAGAGTGGGGGAGGGGAAGAGGTAACTCCGAGAAAACCTGGACATTTCAGTCAAAAAGCTGCACCTCTGAAGTTTCAGCAGGCAGATGTCTCAGTAAGGTCTGTCCTGAGATGATGGAGTCCAGCCGGACACTTGGCAGCTATTTTGGATTATGGGCGCGAACAGCAGCCAGGGGCCCTGCTTGGGCGGGCACCGGGCTGACCCCCGCCCCCAGCCTCCTGCCCCCGATTTACTCTGGCTTCTTCAGCCTCGTGAAGGTCCAAGATTAAACGTGACTTTTGATTTTTTTCAAGATTGGGTCTCTGAAGCAAGGCTGATAAATGAGCTTGTATAGCGGACCCAGAGGTGGTTTGTGGGGGTGGCTCTCACATACTAACTTTTGACTGTCTCGGGAAACTTGGTCCCGAATAGTTGGGGTCTGGCCAGAGGCACAGCAGCAATTTGGGGGTTATCAGGAGGCCTGAAGGCACTATCAGGCTGATGCACTCGCGCCCGGGTCCAGGTCACCTGCTGGGGCACTGCTTCCCATCAGGTGTGGTTTTGGGTTATTTCCTGCCCTGACTCCGTAGGGAAAGGCTTCTTGGAACATTCCCAGCCTTCCCACCCACACAGGCTCAGGGTTTTGCTCATGCAGAGCTGCTGCAGGCCCGTCTGTAGGCCAGGCTCGTGACGCAGAGGCTGCACCCTGCTCCAGCCCAGAGCCCGAGTCTCCTCATTATCCCATCGCGTGAGAGTCACGGCTGGCTGCCTGCAGCAGGGGTCACAGACACCCCCTCCCTAGCTTTGCCGGCCACTGGCCAGCCTGATGATGTCACCAGATCAGGGAGGTGGAGCTCTTGCCATTTCGTCCTCTGTTTTGCGATCACATGTATCCAGTGACTCACCGGCCTCTGTCCCACCTACTCCTGCTAGGTAATGTCCTCGCCACTGGCCGCCGCTGCCCCTCTGCCCTGCCTTGCCAGTCACTCTGTCCACAGTAAGCTTTTGAACCTAACCCAGCCTTGGCGACCTTGGCTGCGCCGGGCCACCTGGTGTGAACCACAGAGTGTGCCGTTGGTCAGTGGGACAACTTTGTGGAGCTCAGCTCTGGGGCTTTGCCCACAGGGTAGCACACTCTGGGACAGTTCTCGGCCTCAGTGTCCTTTTTTTTTTTTTTTGCTCTTTGGGTCACACCTGGCGATGCACAGGGGTTACTCCTGTCTCTTCACTCAGGAATTACTCCTGGTGGTGCTCAGGGGACCATATGGGATGCTGAGAATCGAACCTGGGTCAGCTGCGTGCAAGGCAAACGTGCTACCCGCTGTGCTATTGCTCCAGCCCTCAGTGTCCTTTTTCCATCTGTGTAGTGGGTTGATGGAGCTCACCCTGTCTGTCCTCCTGGGTTGTTGTGCAGAGGTGTCGCAGATGCGGATGGTGGGCTGCCCGAGCCCTGCGCTGCTCAGGACCCTGTCCTGCCCTTGCACTGTTCTTTCTTTTTTTCTTTTTTTAAATTGAACTTTTTTATTTGCAAAAAAAAAAGTCAACTTGATATTTTTATTAATACATAGAAACTTAACACAGCAAGAAGAAGCAGATGCTTTAATACAAAACCAGTAATATTTACTAAAGGGTAATATAAAGAGTATATTTCAAATAGACAAGGTGGAAGATTTGATAAGAAACATTATAAAAAGTGGAAAATATGAGAATAAGACTAATTTTAATTTAAGCATACTAATACTCTCAGAGAACCTGGCAGGCTACTGAGAGTATCATACCCGCCTATGTGCCTGACTAGGAACAGCTGTTAAGGTGATTAGAGGCTGCCCCAAAAGCTGCCTTCCCTCTCGGAGAGCCCGGCCAGCTTCCGAGAGTATCCCGCCCGCACGGCAGAGCGTGACAAGCTAACCGTGGCGTACTCAGTGTGTCAAAAACAGTAACAGTAACTCATTCCCCTGACCCTGAAGGAGCCCCCAATATGTCATCTGGCTACACTAGCATGTGACAGGGACGAATGGAGACGTTACTGGGCCTGCTCAAGCGAATTGATGAACAACGGGGTGTTAGTGGTAGTGATAGTGAATACTCTTGGGATGAAAAAGAAAATAAATGCCTGAAAAATTAATACAGAGATTTTGTGGCTGGAGCGATAGCACAGCGGGTAGGGCGTCTGCCTTGCACGCAGCCAACATGGCCGACCCGAGTTCGATTCCTCCCCCCCCCTCGGAGAGCCTGGCAAGCTACCGAGAGTATTCGATATGCCAGACACAGTAACAACAAAGTCTCCAATGGAGACGTTACTGGGCCCGCTCGAGCAAATCGACGATCAACGGGAGGGCCTTTACCTTACCTTTACCTTCGTGGCTCACGAAGATTGAGTTAACATAGAAAAAAAAAAACTTGCACTGTTCTTTTTACTCACACCTTGGAGCAGGGAGCTGGGCCTGCCCTGTCCCTTGGGCTCTATCCCTTAGGGGTTTTGTCTGTGTCTGTAGCTTCCACATAATGCAGTTCCCTGGAGCTTCACTTTCCCCTGAGGTCCAGCCACCTCCCACCCCCCATCTCCCCCCAGCACCCCTCTCCTCGGGCCAGACTGCACTCCACCTTACTGTCTGGATCCGTCTTCCTGTGATCCCAAACATAGGATGTCTAGCGTGAAAGCCAGAAGCTCTCCGTGGGGCAGCTCTCTGTCTCCTGCACCTCTGGTCAGCCCAGCACTGCTGCCTGCCAGACTGTTGATGCCCTCTGCGTGCATGCCCGGCCCCATCCAACACATCCTGGATGTACCCAGGGTGCCACAGGAGACCCCCAGCTCTCCTGCAGCCCCTACTGAAGTCATGCTTCCTTGGGCATAAGAGGTGGTCTCCCAAGGGACCAGCCCCTCCCTCCCCACCGCACACCTCTGCATTCTGCTGGCATCGCTCATGTCTTGGGCTGCGTCTTGCTTGTCCTCCCCTGCGTGTTTCCACTGGAGGTCTGCTGCCACCTTCCCCTGCTAGCAGCACACCGCCCCACTCACTGTGTGAAGCTGCCGTGCTTATTCCGACCCGGTCAGGTCTGTGCTCCTCCGTGACCTGAGACCAGTTTTGCCTCCTCTGGTCTCACGATCTCCAAAGAGTGTTTGGACTTGGTTGTTTTTTTTTTTGTTTTATTTTTGTTTTATTTTTTGGGGGGGGAAGGGGTCACACCTGGTGATGCTCAGGGGTTACTCCTGGCTCTGCACTCAGGAATTACTCCTGGGGGTGCTCAGGGGACCATATGGGATGCTGGGAATCGAAACGGGGTTGGCTGTGTGCAAGGCAAACGCACTACCCACTGTGTCATCACTCCAGCCCCGGACATGGTTGTTTAAAGCGCATCCGTTTTATTTAGGAGTAAATGTCGTCACAGCGGTACAGGAGATCTTCCAGAAGTCACCTCGAGGCACTGGGGTTGGGGAAGCCGACCAGGGACGTGCGATTTGCTTCACCTCTCAGGAAGGATGAACTGCAGTGGCAGCCACGGGGCGGGCCAGGGAAGGACTGCCCGCAGGTTTCTGGGAATGGCAGCAGGTGTGCGCAGCCTCCCAGGCCCGATGGGAATCGCCAGCGATGCCCTGGAGCCTTTACTTGTCTTTCTCATTTTGTCTTCTTTATGACCAGCTGAGGCGGCAGGTGAGCCGCAGAGGCCCGAGCCCACCTGTGATTGTTCCAGGATGTGCTTCTGTGGGGTGGGGAGCGGCCCGAGCCCCAGCTGCTCCCCGCTCTGGCGGGCATCCTTCCCGCACAAGTCTTGTGCTCCACTGTGGGGAGAACAAAAACTCTTGGCCCTGCAGATGACACAGCTCAGGGGGCTATGGGAAAGACATTTAACAAGCCAGGGGCCGCTGTGGTGTTGGGGTGTGGCCCTTTTCATCTGAGTTCATGGGCTCGAGGCTTGTGCCAGGAAATGACGTCGTGCAGAGGGAGAATGGGGGAGAGTAATCTGTGGAGAGTGTGCCGACCTCGGGGAGATCAATGTGTGTGTGTGTGTGTGTGTGTGTGTGTGAGAGAGAGAGAGAGAGAGAGAGAGAGAGAGAGAGAGATTAGAGATTACAGGTGGGCCGGCATTAATGGAACAGACTGCTTAATCAGCCAGGGGGTCAACACGGTGCCTTTTTACAGGGTCTGTCCAGGGCTTCTAGTAAGTTCTGTTTTAGCCTCATTTTCCTTCTGTTTCTTGCAGCATCCCAAAATGGGCAAGGGCAGAGGAAGTGTTTAGTGAGCATTTATCTTGTGCCTGCCCGGCTGGGGGCAAGTCAGCCAGAGGGCCACGCCCCGAGGTTCCCTCCCTCCCTCCCTCCGCCTCCGCTTGTGCTGTTGCTGTCCAGTTCGGGTCTTTATTTGGGGCTCACTGTGCTGGCAGCTCCTGGTGCACTCACCTCCCTGAGCAGCTCTCTGCCCGCTATCCCTGTGACTCAGCTTCTCCTTCCAGCCCCGCCCCCAGCGCCTCGGGAAGGAGGTTCCCAGGCCAGGAGCAGGGTTTCAGGGCCCTTTCTGGGGACCTTTGTATTCCAGGCGGTTCTCTGCCAGGCCCCGAGCTGCTGAAATGCTCCTTTCTGGCCTGAGGGGAGGGGTTTGTGCCGGGTGTGGGCCCCTGCAACTGGATGCCTCCGTACCTCTGCAGAGGGATGGGCGCACAGCAGGGACAGCGGGTGGGTGGACAGGCTCAGGAGATCCCGGAGACTCTGTCCTGACCAGTGTGCGCAGGAGAAGGTGGCCCCGGGTGCAGGCAGGGAGGGCCATGATGGCGTCCCCAGTGGTACCCCGCAGCTTGCCAAGGGCTGAGCAAAGCAGACTGTGCCCCACTGCAGCCTGGACTTGACCATGGTGTGTGTGTGTGTATCGGGGGTGGGGGGATGAGGCCGTGTCCCAGCACACAGGGCGGGGTGGCTGGGCGGGAGTGGACCCTGCTGTCCCCCTGCCCCCAGGTGCTGGCCGGCATGAACGTCTACCCCTCGGAGTTCGAGAGCATCAAGGAGGAGTACAGTGTGCGCGGCTATCCCACCATCTGCTATTTCGAGTAGGTTCCCGGCTCCCCTCGGGTGGGCGCGGGTGGGATTCGCCCCCCTGAGCCCTGTCCCGGGTCTTCCAGGAAGGGCCGCTTTCTGTTCCACTACGACCCCCAGGCCTCCAGCGCCGAGGACATCGTGGAGTGGCTGAAGAAGTAAGTGGGTGCTGGCCTCAGGAGGGAGGCCCCGCGGGCTCTGGCACAGGGGCTTGGGGACGTGGAGGGGGAAGGGGAGGAGGACGGGGAGGGGGAGGGGAGGATGTCAAGGGTCTGGGGTGATGCTCTCTTCTGAGCTGGGCAGCCCTTGAACTGGGGGGTGGGGTGGCTTGGGACTCTGTCTCCCTGGCTCCCTTCCCTCCCACACACCCCTCTGCCCACCAGCTCTCCCAAGAATAGCCAGGAACTTTCTGGAACCTCCTGCCATCCTGATGGTCTTTCCCTCTGACTGCGTGGGCTGCGTGGGTTTTCCCCAGGGTGTCGGGTTTGAGGGCCCCTCCTGGGTGCCCCCTGCAATGGGTGCTGCTCTCAGGGGCCCCTCCCCCGCCTCTTAGGCGTCAGGCCTTGCCATGGCTCCTCCGCCCGGGGACGCCTGTGATGAGATTGGGCCCTCGGAGTCCCGCCCCACTCTGTGGCCCTTTACTGCCCTCCCCTGCATCCCCTTGAGTGGCGGATGCCAAGGAGGCGCGGGAGGGTGGGCACCCGTTCCTGTCCTTTCCTGGAAGCAGCCCACCCCAGGCCTTCCCGGCCGGGTGCTCACCTGCTCCCATGGTCACTGGGGCACTTGGTGGCCACTCGCGCATGGACTTGTCCAGCATCAGCCAGTTTGGGGAGAACCCCTCGGAGGCTGAGACTATTCTGGGTGCTCGCCGTGAATTCCCCGGGACCCCCCAAGCAGGCCTTGTCGGAAAATGTCACCCCCCGCCCCCTGTATTATTGTTGTGTTGTGTTGTTTCAGTATTGGGTTTGGGAGCTCTGGGACTCCTGCACGCAGAGCCTGTGCTCCTTCTGCAGTGCTCTCACTCCCTGTGGTCTTCTCTCCTGGTTCCGCGAGGAGGCACCCAGCACAATGAGGAAGGATGGGCAGAGCCTGGACCACGGGCAGGGCCAGCCATCGAGGCGCGTGACCCCGTGGCAGCCCCTGGCTCTCACGCTGTTCCCCTCCTGGAGTTCTGGGTAGTTGATTGCCTCATTGCCTGAGGGACACAGGGTGAAAGGATTTGTAACCCACCCAGATGAAGATTGAAAATGTGTATTTTCAGAACGGGGAAAGAGACTAATTTTGTGTATGGAGGGAAAAAAGCCACAAGGAGCAAACAGACTAGAGGATGGAAATTTCTGTCAGGTCCTGGGCGGGAGAAACCCTGCGGCGCCACTCAGCTGAGCAGGTGCTCAGGCGTCCTCGCCTCCTTCCGTGGTCTCAGCCGGCCCCTCCCGCGTCTCTCTCCCAGTAACCCCCCTGCCCTCTCCTGCCAAGCCTTGCTCCCTCTGCTTGCAAGAGGTTCCAGCAAATAGTCTCTCGTCGGAGCAAAAACTTTGCCTGTGCCCCCCCCCCCCCTTTCTGGTTCCCAGACCCCCTGGATCATGCTGGAAGGGACAATGAGGCTCGTGCTGTTCTAAGCCTCTGAATCACTCGTTAGCCTCCGGTGTACAAGGGGAGTGTCTGAGGGGGTCTGCTAGGGCGGGCTACTGTCTCCCGCCCCACCCCACCCCTAGCCTGCCCCCTGCCCCAGCTCCTGCCCCAGCTACTGGGCATGCCCGACCTCTTGCCCGACCTCTGTCCCCTCTGTCCCCGGTGCCTCTGCCCTGCTGCTCTCCCGTCTTCCTGCGGGAAGGGCACCTGGTTGTGGGGTCACCCTGGGCAGCCGCCCTTCATTACTGGGGACTCATGAGGGGCCGCTCTTATAAAGGTGAGGCGGAGGCCAGAGAGCTGGTGCAGCGGGTCAGATAGGACAGCCAGCCGCTGTCCGATCCGCACACCCCACAGGGTCTCCTGAGCACTGTCAGGAGTGAGCCCTGAGCACAGCAGGTGTGCTTTCCCCCCCAAAAATGTGGAAGTGTAGCCTTGGGCAACCCCCGGGAAGTGGCCTTATCACCACCCCCTTCAATCCCACAGCAGAAGCCGTTGTACTGCCAAGTGGCTTAATAAAATTTTGAGGCCATTCAAATGAAATATGCTATTAAAATGCATATTATTATTCAGGGCTGGAGCGATTGCACAGCGGGTAAGGTGTTTGCTTTGCACGCGACCGACCTGGCCAACCTGGGTTCGATTCCTCCACCCCTCCCGGTGAGCCCGGCAAGCTACCGAGAGTATCTCACTCGCATGGCAAAGCCTGGCAAGCTCCCTGTGTGACGTATTCAATATGCCGAACACAGTAACAAGTGTCACAGTGGAGATGTTACTGGATCCACTCGAGAAAATCGATGAACAACGGGAGGACAGTGACAGTGATTATTATTAAGATGCTACTAAACCATCAGAAGTGCCCCCACCCAAGATAAGGCATTGTGATTCATGGGTGAGTGCTCCCTCGCCCCCAGCCGCCCTGTGTCCAGCTCTGGGGTCTCCTGGCCGCCCTGCTTGTTTGCTCCCTACCCCATGGGAGCCCCGACCCAACTCAGCGCCTTTGCCAGGCCTCTCGCACTGTTCTTGCTTAGGCGAGGCCCTTCCCATACCCGAGGAGAAGGACAGGGCCGGGACCCTCGCGCACCATGTGTGGGGGTGGGGGCGGCTCCACCCTCTGCTGGCCTGTGGGCTCACCTTGAAGGAGTATGCCCGCTGCTCCCTGCCTGCCTGGATGCTGCTACCCCCGCCTGAGTGGAAGGACACGCAGGGTTTTCTGGCCTCACGGTGCCCAGGGTTGCATCTCCTGCTCAGTAGGAACCTGCTCCTGCTGGCCACCCGCTCTGGACAGCCAGGAAGGGCAGGGCCCGGAGAGGCCGTGCGTGTGCTGGACACTCTGCCTAGCCCAGAGCCGAGGTCGCCGCTCCGTCTCACCGAGGCTGGGGTTGGGAAGCCCTGGTCTCTCAAGGCTGCCAACTTGTTGAAAGGTCCTAGATTTCGGTTCTGAAGGGCATTTGGGTGCCGCTTTGCAGATGCTTTATGTCTCGTCTCTGTGGCCTGCCCTGGTGTGCCTGAGGTGGAGAAAGCCTCCGAAAGTTTGAGTTTGTTTTTATTCCTGTTTCTGGGCTACCCCCAGCGGTGCTCAGGCCCTTCCTCCTGCTGCATGCTCAGACGTCACTGCTGGCCGTGCCGGGGATCGAACCAGGGTTGGCTGAGTGCATGGCAAGCACTTTGCCCCCCCCCCCCCCCCAGTATTCTGTTCTTCTAAGCCAAGTGAGCCAAATGGGGTGCCTCTGCCCCTCAGGCTGGCAAGGGAGCCAGTGGTGCAGGCCCTGGACTGACGAGCTGGCCTCCCCTTCCCGTGGCAGCGTGCTCTTTCCCCCACGGGGCTCAGGTGTCTGTCTCCTCTTCACGTGGGTTCTCCTCTTCGGGGCCACCCTGTGGGCAGACAACAGCAGGAAGCCCGTCCCGGTCAGTGTCGGGGCCTCTGGGCAGCTCTCGGTACCTCTCTCCTGGGCGCCCTCTGACCCATGCCGCCCTGCCACTCTGCAGAGAGCACACGGCCTGCGGTTGCCAGGTGGGCCAGGCTCCAGAGGCCAAGCCCATCCCTGTGCCTCCTGATTTGAGCCCTGGCCTAGCCCGGCTTCCCTGGGCGGCACCTCCCGTGTCGGTCCTGCCTCGCCGTCCACCTGCAGCTTGCACCCCTGAGTCCATTTCCGTGCTGCGGAAGCTGCACTGACCTGTCTTGCTCTTTTCACTGTGTTTTCTTCCCTGTTGTTTTCTGTGTGTGTGTGTGTGTGTGTGTGTGTGTGTGCGCGCGCGTGTGTATGCGTGTGTGTGTTCTACTCCTATGGTGGTTTTGGGGTGTGCGTTTTTTTTGTTGTTGTTGTTTTTCTGTGCTGCAGGAGGGATCCGGGCCTCACGTGTGCGGAGCCTACGCTCTTCCACCAGGCCCCATACTTCCCTTCCCACCTTTTCCCCCCACCGTGGTGCTGGGGGATCGCGCCCACACATGCCACCAGGCGTGTGCTCACCCGCTGAGCCTCACCCCCACCCTCCCTTCATTTTGACTAGAATTTTCTCGAGTGCGTTCACATGCTTGTGATGCTGCGGCTTCTTCGTTGTCTGTGTGTGCATGGAGAGTTTTAACAAAAATACAAGTAATTTCATTTGCACAGTGGGGGAAAAAACAGTTCTAAAAGATACTCTAAAGTCATCCCTTGAGAAGCCTCACCTGCAAGGCGCCCACCAGCCTGTTCTTGCGCCCGCGCAGACGGCAAGTGTCGCTCAGTTCCGTGGCGAGGGCGCCCACAAGTGTGGGGAGTTGCTCTTTGTCGCGTGCAGGCATGCACAGAGCACGTGTGCCATGAGCGTTGTGTGGCACCTGCTCGCTCCGCTGGGGCGTTCCACAGAGCAGTTCCTGGTCCTCCCCTGCGCTGTGCTCCGGCCTCCTGGCATGGACACGGCTGCCAACCGGAGCTCCTCCACGCATGGGTGCAGGGGCCTCTCCCTGTGAGCTGTGACCGGTTCTCAGCAGCCGGCCCCGGAGATCTTCCTCCGGCAGAGGACCTCCTGCACTGGCCTCGCAGTCTCCGTCACGTGGCGCTACTGTTACGAACACCGATGGACAAGGATTCCTCCTCATTCTGCGTGTTTTCATTTTCTGCCTTGGTGGTCCTTGAAATAGTCCTATTTTCACCAATGTTCAGGTGTTAAAAAAAAAAAGGTTGAAAACGGCAGGTCTGGAGTGAATGCCTCCGAATGCACTTGATTTGGGGGTGTAGCTGCTGTGTTGAGGAGCGAACGCTCTGTGGGGGGCTCGGCGGTGGTTTTTTGGAGGCATCGGTACCTGGGTTTCTTGGTCTTGCCCTGTGGCCGCTGCCTGGCAGTGCTGCCTCATTCCCAGGCTGGACCCTGCCCCCGGCCCGTCCAGCATTGGTCACCCTCCCTGGTGGGTGGGGCTGGGCGAGCTGCCCCCGGTTGCAGGTTCAGTTGTGGGAGCCTTGTTCTCATGACCTCCCCGTCCTAGTGACTGGGGCCTGGCCCTTCTCTGCACCGCAAGCGCCAAGGCGGCCCACGAAGGCTGTGTTTGTGCCTTTGCCATCATGGAGGGCGATTCAGAGTGGCAGTGACAGTGCTGGGCAGGGCATGTGTGGGGGACCTGTGACCGCGGCCGCCTCACCCTCACCCTTGGAGCTTGAGAGACGCAGTGGAGCTGGTGGTGGGCGCTGGGCTCTGGCAAATTTGGTGCCCAGCTCCTTCCAGCCAGACGGGCTCCTGCTGAAGCCACAGGTGACCTCTGCCCTCTGGGCGCCCTGTCGGTCAGCGCTGGACATCACCGCCCCCCTTCCTCCTATGGCTGCTCCTCTGCTGTTGCCGGCAAAGTCCCAGAGGCTGGCTGGCAACACCCCCAGCCGCCAGAGAGGGAGTGAGGGTTGCAGCAGGGCTCCAGGTACAAGTTGCCGCTGCCACTGAGCCCACACTGGGGCCTCGGGGACTGGCGGTGGCGAGGGGGGTCTGGCGTCCCCCAGGGCAGCTGCCGTGTCGGGGGGTGGCCTGGTCGGGCCTGCTCTGAGCTCTGCCTGTTTTTGGTCTTCCAGTCCGCAGCCGCCAAAGCCCCCGGTGCCCGAGCTGCCCTGGGCAGACGAGGGTGGCTCCGTTTATCACCTGACCGACGACGACTTTGACCGGTTTGTGAAGGAGCACTCCTCTGTCCTCGTCATGTTCCACGCCCCATGTGAGTGGCGCCCCGGCCCCGCCCTTCCCCCGCCCTGCCACCCCAAGGCAGGAGCGGGCACTAGCTGTCCAGGGCCCTCTGGGTGCCCGAGTGTCTGCATCTGGGCCACAGTCTGAGCCCGGCAGGCGTGAGCAGCTTCCTCCACACGGGCATGGGTTGGGAAGTGCACACAGCCCTCCCTCCCCAGAGCCCCCTGGGAACACACCCGCCCCTTGTCACCTAGGCAGGAAGCCGGCCTGCCAAGGGGGCACGGGGGCCAGGGCTGGCACTGCAGAGGCTCCCCCCAGCCCCCTGGGTAGCTCCAGTCCTTTGGCGTGGCAGCATGCGGTAGAGAATGGGCTTAGTGATGGGAGTGCCTGCCTGCGCCCAAGCAGCTCTGGGGTTCTCTGGGCCAGCGTGTCTCCCTGAGGGTTGTTGCGGCTCATCGCCTGGGGGAGAGGGATCTCCTGCACGGCGGGCGGCCGAGGGGCTGGCAGCCCCGCAGAGCCCTGGCGCTCAGGGAGGGGCTCAGCTCTTCTCTCCCGCCAGAGGAGGAGAAAACCCACGAGAGACGGCCTTTGGGACCAGCCTCAGTTGTGATGCGGTGGTGTAGACCCACCCTGGGGGTCCTCGGGTTCCCTGACCCCAGGGTTCCTCACGCTCATTGCTCGGCTGGGAGTGTGACCATCCTGTCACAGAGCATGAGACTCTCACACGCACACGCGCGCGCGCGCGCGCGCGCGCACACACACACACACACACACACACACACACTCTCTCTCTCTCTCTCTCTCCCCCCCACAGGGAAATGGCCTCTTTCCTGCTCACCCCTTCCCCCTTCCCCTGTCCCCTCACCCCAGCTCCAGAGCTTCTGAGGATGCTCAGAGGGGAACTTTTCCAGGGCGCAGCCTCTGTTTCCCGCCACTGGGTTCCCCATGACCCGGCTTCCATCTGAGCAGCGCCCGGGGCTGCGTGCGGCCTGGCCGGGAGATGGGGCGTCCCCATCTGCTCTCCGGGCTCTCACGGATGCTGACGGAGCAGGTTCCCCAAGTGGAGAGCGGGGGTGTGTTCGGCTGCTTCCCTCTCGGGAGCGTGCCCCCTCCCCTGATCCCCCCCCGGCCCCCCCCGGCCGCCCCCGCCGCCACATACACACACTTCTCCAGCTCTGCTAGAAGCACTGAGGCTGGAGCTGTGACATGGTTTGTGCCACACATCATGAGGAGTCTGTTCTCTTTGCTGACCCCTGGAATGTGTCCCAAAGCAGCGTGTCCCAGAGAGGGGGGTGGTTTAGTAGCTGTTTTCTGAGCCCTTCCCAAGGACCTTGTTTGCAAACTGCAAGTGTGTGCGTGTGTATGTGTGCGTCTATGTGTGTTTGTGTGTGTATGTGTTTGTGTGCATGCTTGTGTGTGTGCACCCGCACGTGTGTGTGCGCCCGTGTATGTGTGTATGTGTTTGTGTGCGTGTGTGTGTGTGCGCATATGTGTATGTGTGCGTGTGTGTGTTCGGGGTAGCCGATGCTTGCAGGGTCAGTGCCCTTCCGTTCCTGCCAGACTCCCCACTCGCCCCGTCACGTCTCGGGCACAGAGAAGAAAAGGAACAATGAAGCTCTGAGCACTGAACTGGAGGGTGAGCCCAGGAAACCAGCGCACACGCGCTTGTGTGCACCCACGCCTCCCGACACCTCCCCCATTTCCCTGGGCCTCGCTGTCCCAGGTCCCCGTGCTCTGCGGTGTGTGCCCGGCCAGGGCGAGAGGAGCAAGGCCAAGGCCTTCCTCTGAGGCCGGGTCCCCTTGACGGTTGACAGGGCAGAGGCGCAGAGCGGTGAGGCCCTTGCTGCAGGCCCCGCCCCGGACCCGCCCCCATTCCCTGCAGTCACTGGTCCCAGGCAGGCTTGCCCAGCCCAGAGCTCTTCCTCGGAGCAGCCCCCTCTGCCCAAGGGGCCTCTCCCTGCGCAGTGGGGGCTGCCTCCTGCCTGGTGAAGTGGCAGTCCTGGGGGGGGGGAGTCGCTTGTCTTCTCCCAGTGCTGCTCTGCGTAGGGTCTGCCACCGGCGCCGCACTGGGTGGCGGGGGGCTTCGGGTCCCACCCAGCATCACACTGCGAGCAAGCAGTCCTGCGCGTGTGCTAAGGAGAGCAACGGGGGCATCCAGGGAGGGTGTCCTGGGGGAGCAGTGGGTGCTCAGGAGCCCGCCGGGAGGGAGCTGGGGCCCAGACCCCCTGGGGAGGGAGCTCAGCTCTGCCCTGTTCCCCTTCCTGCAGGCTGCTGGGTGTGGCTGCACATTTGATGGCCCGGCCCCTCCCGCCCCAGCTTCTCTGCGTCCAGTCTGTTTCTGTACTGACCGTGAAGTGACAGGTGACTGTAGGCAGTTGAGGCTGCAGGGAGGGGGTGATGCCCAGACCCTGGGCGCCGAGAGGTGGGAGAGGGCGCAGTGCCGCCCCGCATGCTGCTAGCCCACCTGACTCCCTCCGGGAGTGATCTTGATGCAGAGCCTGGGGCGAGCCCCATGGGGTGTGCCCATGCCACCCAAAAAGCGCAGACGCTCCTTGCTACTGCCTGGGGGAGCAACTTTTCACTTTTTTTTTTTTCACTGTTCTTGCTGGTTTTATTTTCCACTTTTGCTTTCCAGTGAACACAGTTAAATCCTTTCCTCTGTTGCACGCAGAGCTGTGGCCCCTCGTGCTGTTCCATGCATCGGCCCCTTCCTCAGGGGCACTGGCTGCTTCAGACGGTGTTAGCAGCCGTCTCCTGGCAGAAGCAGAGCCAGGTGCCTTGGTCACACAGCTCCTGCCATACCACACCCCTGCTGCTCTCACCCCTGCCTCACCACACCCCTGCCTCTCTCACCCCTTCCTCACCACACCCCTGCCGCTCTCACCCCTTCCTCACCACACCCCTGCCGCTCTTACCCTGCCTCACTACATTCCTGCTGCGCTCACCTCTGCTGCTCTCACCCCTTCCTCACCACACCCCTGCTGCTCTCACACCTGCCTCACCACACCCCTGCAACGCTCAGCTCTTCCTCACCACACCCCTGCTGCTCTCATCCCTTCCTCACCACACCCCTGCTGCTCTCATCCCTTCCTCACCACACCCCTGCTGGTCTCATCCCTGCTGCCCTCACCCCTGCTGCACGACACCCCTGCCAACCCGGTCTCTGCTGCTCTGCCACGGTCACCCCTGCAGGCCCCTCTGTGCTGCTCCTGTCCCAGTGGCAGTCTTGGCCCTTTGTGTTTGACAGGAACAGAATCATCCCTGTCTGCCTTCCCATGATTTGTTTCCCGGAGATGTTTGCATGTAAATGCAGATGTTGGCGTCTGAGTCTGCCTTCATGTTTGTGACCCCTGAGAATGTTGGTGGTACAGCTGAGCCATGCTGCAAATTTTTTAAAAAATTCCAGGCACTGTGGTTTATAGCACTGTTGGTGACGGGTTCCATTCATGGCATGTTCCCGCACCCCCCCTTCAGTGCCCACTTCCCCCCACGTGCTCCCGGTGCCCCCGGCCCTCTGTCCCTCTCTCCCCTGTGATGTGTTTCTGGTGAACAGTTCCCAGTTCCTGATGCCGTTGGGCATTTCTCTCCCCTCTACTTGGTTCTCTGTAGCCCATCCAGTCCCTCTGTCTCTCTCCTGAGTAACTGCACTTCAACAGGATGTTCTCCGGGTTCCCCTCCAGCATCAGACTGCATGACTTCGCCTTCCCTTAGAGCCGAGTCGTAGTCCCTTGTGTGCATGACCTGAAGATTCCTAACCCAGTCGTCTAGTCTAGACACTTGGGTTGTTTCTGAATTTTGGCTACTGCGAACAGTGCTGCAATGAACATAGGAGGGCAGGTGTCTTTTCTCACCGGTTTTGGGGTAGATGCCAAAAAGCAGATTGCTGTGTCACAAGCTCAATTCCTAGTTTTCTGAGAAATGTCCATAATATTTGCCCAATAGGCTAGACCAGTCAGCATTCCAACAACACCGAATGAAGGTCCCTTTGCCCCCACTTCCACGCCAACATTGGTTTTGTTCTTTTAATTTATTTATTAAGTTTTTGTGGCCACACCTGGCAGTGCTCAGGGGTTACTGCTGGCTCTGCACTCAGGAATCACTCCTCTCAGTGCTCGGGACACCCGGGAAGGAACCGGATTAACCTTGTGCAAGGTAGGGCCCGACCTGCTGTACCTCTCTCTGGCTCCTGGTTGTTTTTGGTCTCTGTGGTATGTGTCTCTGCTGTGACAGGGTCTCTCATTGTTCTGTTTGCAGTTCCCTGGTGATGAGGGACGCAGAGCATTCTCTCATCTCCGTGGGCCACACAGTTCAAGCCATCCCCCTGGCACTGACTCTGCAAACAGTGCACCCCGCCACCTGTAATGCAGTGTCCTGGCCCCTCTCTGGCTGACCATGCTGCTGCAAAGTGTGCAGTATGCAGAGGGGAGCTGAGTCGAGGGGCCGCTGCCCTCCAGAAGGGCCCCTCGGCCTGTCCTGCTGTGGCCCTGTGCCTGGCAGGCTCCCAGACACGGCGCCCTTCTCTCTGTGGGCTTGCACCTTCTGGGCACCTGGGCCAGCCCCTGGGCCTGATGCTCTTTTCTGTGTCTTCGATTTACACTTTACGATTTCGCTTTATGATTTCTTCCATCGTATAAAAATGGCACATTTTTTGTGGTCCAGCAGCAGGATGTCTGCTGAGCGTGTGGCTCTGGGTCAGGTTAACTGTTCAGCGTGTTCCAGGAAGTCACTCGGTCTTCACCACGAGTTCCCGGATATCCTTGTCAGAGCATCCCCAGCTTAGGAGAGGTCAAGAGGTCAAGAACTTGCCCTAGGCCAGAGCCTGAAAGGTAGCCTCAGGGTCCAGCACGGTGTAAGCCCCGAGGCCCACTTCCCGCCAAGCCTCCCCGCCTGAGCTGGCATTTGTGGACAACGTGTCAGATCCACTCCCCAGAAAGTGAAAATGGCATCCTGCATTTCACTTGCGGCATTCTGCTTTTTTGGTGGGTTCATTCACCTGGAGTTTTCTTTTGGCTGTTGTGCCAGGTGGAAAGAAGGGACCCACTGCTATTTCTCGAAGTTCCCTCCCATGCACTGTTTTCCTGGTATTATTAAGAACACTTGGGGGGGGGGGGGGGAATGCATGCTTTTTGTGGTCACATAATATTCCATTGTATAATGGTGCCATAAATTACTTAGCCAGCACCATAATGCTGACGGTTGGAGCTGCTTACCGTATTTCCCTGTTATAAATCACCCCGCGGAGAACGTTTTCATGCATAAATATTTGTCTATGTGTCAGATAATTTCCTTAGGATAGAGGCCTGGAAGAAAAATGTTAAAAGCTTCGTATCTGCATTTTTACACTAATGCAGGGGAGCAAGTGAAGCCTGGCTCTTGCTCTGTGCCAGCGGGGGCTGTGAAGGATGGAGCCCTGGAGAGCGAGCTTGCCCCCTGTCAGCGTGGCTCAGCTCACGGGGCCTGATGCCCCTGGGCCCCTGAGACCTGGGGGCATCAGGGAGGCCGTCCTGCGGGGGCCCCTGAGACCTGGGGGTGTCAGGGAGGCCCTCCTGCCCCCAGCACAGCCTCTCCACTTCCAGAGAAGGTGGCAGACCAGGCCCTCTCGGCTCCCTCCCGGTGCCCAGGAGCCTTCCGCATGGAACTGGTGACCCGGGAACCCCAGTTCCATCTGCTGAGCTGTCAGAAAGCCCAAAGTGTAACAGATGCCCGTGGGTGTGGAGGATCTGAGGGTAGGGTGGGCAGGCAGGCACCAGGGTGTGGCTGCCAGGGGAAGGGGGCGCCTTCTGCTTGGTCCCGTCACATGCCAGCCCTGCACAGTGATAAAAACCCAGCAGGGGAGTCTGGCAGCATGGTCTGGGTGCTAGGGGCAGGGCCAGAGCTGCTCCCACACACACCAGCAGGACGTCCTGAGCCCGGCGGGGTCCTTACCACACATGCGCTGAGTGAAGCTTGTGCCTTCACCTGACTGCTGTCTTGCTCAGGGCGCGGAGGGAACTGAGGCTTGAGGAGAATGAAAGCCTTCACACTGCTGAGCTCTGGGCGCCCAGGCCAGTGCTGGAGGTTCCCACAGTGTGTCAGACCCAGCCTGGAGCAGGGGAGTAGGTTGGTAGGGGCGGGCGAGGGGGCGTCAGGCGGGGGCTGGCACGGCCGTGGGTGAAGGGGTTAGTGTGGGCTGCTGTTAGGGAGCGAGGCCTGACCCTTGCCTATGCAGAGTTCAGTCAAGCAGGGCGGAGGCCTCCGTGTGCAGGTGCAGCAGGGGCTGTGCTGCCTGGGTCTGGCCGGGTGCGTGGGGTCCCGGCGGGCGGGCAGGCGCTGCACGTGGGCTGTGTGTCTCGTGTGTGCCCTCAGTGTGCACGCCCTCCTGCGCCCTCCTGAGTGCGTTCCGCGTGTGGTCTGCGCCTGTCCTGTGCCCGGCAGTGCTGCCCAGGACATGAGGGTGGTGCCAGCGGTTTGTGGCACCAGGGAGAAAGTAGCCGGGGTCTGGACCCGTGCTTGGAGCAGGGGGGTGGGTGGGGGCTTCCATGGACTCGAGCTGAGCCGTCGGACCCCGGGGAACTGGGGCTCCCAGCAGTTAGCTGCCCAGGCCGATGCCAGAGGGGCCAGCGATGGTCCCAGTGGCTGTGGGGCCGCAGCGGGACTCGCTGGTCTGGGGCTTGTGACTCCTGAGTTTTCCCCCTTCTTTCGCATGTGGGATCTACCATCTCCCTCTCCGCCACAGCCCGGGAGGCCGGGTTTTACTCTTGGTAGCGGGCAGCCACTGGAAAGTTTCGACCAAGGGAGTTTGATGTGATTTACGATTTGGAAAGAAAAAGTCAGAAGACAGCTTTTATCATGCCACAAGGTGGGAAAAATTAAAGGCCCCCAAAATACAGGCGTGGAAATTACTTGGTGAGCGGCATGGGAAATGGACAGACTGGCAGGTCCAGTGTGAACTGGAGCCTCAGGATGAGCCATTTTGGTTTGGGGGCCGGGGTGGAGACAGAGTGCGGGGGGCAGAAGCCCCCACTGCGGTGGGCACTGGGCTATCTGGCAGGCTGTGCAACAGCCCCAGCCCGAGGGTCCACCTTCTAATCCCACCTGGGCTGCTTGTGGCATCTGCCAGGGCCTCATATCTGGCTCCCTGAGGAGGGTGTGACACCTTGACAGGGACAAGCACTTGTATTCCACCGCACAGTCCAGGAGTCCGGGGTGGGCCTGGGGGAGCCCCGGGTCGTGCTGAGAGCCAGAGAGCTCCCTGACCGCCACCCTGGGATCCGCGCCGTGCCATGATCCCAGCTCTTCCCGGAGGCACTGCTTAGTCCCTAGGACAGGCAGCAGCCCTCGGGCCTGTTCTCCGCCCCACAGGGCACTGTTGTTGTTGGCAGTGCCTCGAAGCCAGGACAGGGCAGCAGAGGGGCAGGTGTGGGACATCGCTGATGCCTGAGGGTGGCAGGTTTCTGCGCTCCCTTGGGCATTGCCCTGCCGTACCTCTCACATCCTGCTTGGGGCATGTGGGCTGGGGGAGCTGGGCAGGGGCAGGGGGGTGTTAGCGCCTGGGGCCTGCCTGGTCCCCCCACCCCACCCCCCGGCTCAGCTGGGCTGTTGGAGGCGAGAACTCTGGGGTGATGGCACATCATGGGAGGGTCCTCTGGCCTCTCTCTCTGCGTTTCTTTGTTGTTGGTGTTGTTTGTTTGTTCCTTGTTTGGGGGCACACCTGGCATGTGTCGGGGCTGCCCCCAGCTCTGCGGTGGGCCTAGCTCCACCCATGCTGCAGAAGGGCCTGGCGCGCTGAGCTCCTCTGACCCGCCGTGAAGTTCCTGCGGTCAGCCTAGTCGTCGTCCACCAGTTGTTGGATCGTGCCTGTCCCTTTCCCGGCCCCTCTGCCCGTGGTGAGGGAGGGAGTGTTCAGGCCCAGCCGTGTTGCCGGCGTGTCCAGCTGTGCCGCGGGCTGGCCTGCTGGGGAGCCTGGGTCCTCCTCCTGACCCGCGCCCCCGCCCCTCCTGCAGGGCCGCCCCGCAGGTGGGGCCAAAGCGTGTAGAGCAGCGCCCGCACACGGGCCAGGGCCGTATGGCGCCTGAGGGTTATGGCATGATTTAAGTTCCGCCCCTTGGCCTTCTCCCATGCCCACCTCCCGGCACCCAGCCGATAGCAGATGGTTCTCTTTCCCCCTCCTCCCCCCCAGGGGCATGTTCCCCTTTTCCTCCCTGGTCCCCTGATGTCTGGGATCCCTGGGTCAGAGACGCCCCCACCTCGACCCCCACCTCGACCCCCTGCAGCTGTGTGCAGGGGGAGTGATTTCTCGGGATTTCTCCCACAGGGTGTGGACACTGTAAGAGCATGAAGCCGGAGTTTGAGAGCGCAGCAAAGGTCCTGCATGGAGCAGACAGCGCAGATGTAAGCTCCCGTAACCGCCCGTGGGGGGCCCTGAGCAGGAGTCCCCATAGCCTGGCCGACCTGAGTAAACACCCCTCTGCAGACAAAGGGGCTTCTCGGGGCGGGGGCTTGGGGGAGACTGGGATCAGGTGCCCGCCCCCCCCAGGTGGCCTCAGCAACCTCCCTCTCCCTTTCCCTCCTTCCTCTCCCCCGCCCCCCACCCCCCGCACTGGGGAACAGCCCTGTCTGAGCCTGGTTGGTGGGGAGGCAGAGCCCCTAGCCCAGGCTTGAGGTCGTGGGGGCGTGGGGGCAGGCGGGCCCCCCCTCGTGCCGGCACGCGTCTGAGGCATCGTGCATGGTTGGCCTCTCCCCCATCCCAGAGCTCTGGTGTCCTTGCAGCTGTCGACGCGACTGCCAACAAGGCGCTGGCAGAAAGGTTCCACATCTCCGAGTACCCGACGCTCAAGTACTTTAAGAACGGGGAGAAAATGTCCGTGCCCGCACTCAGGACCAAGAAGAATTTCATAGACTGGATGCACAAGTGAGTGGATGCCCTGGATTCCGGCCGACGCCAGGCAGCCATCACAGCCTGACACCCCCATCCTAAAGCCACACACGGCGTGTTTGGCCCGGTGCTGCCTTCTGGGAAGCTCTGCCGTCCACCCCGGGGAGCAGGGGGACCTTCATGAGAGCGTCTGAAGGGAGGGCTGCCACTGAGCACGGCACTGCAGGTGGGAGAAGGTGCCCTGGGTGGACTGGGCTGGGGTGACAGTGGCACTTCCACATGGAAATGCCCGAGAAACCCCAGGAGTCGGGTTCCAGGTGAGGGAACGGGTTCAGGGCAGCCTCAGCCGTGGTACACAGACGTGGAGCTGGCAGAACCGGGAGGGCAGGGGGAGGGCAGGATGGAGGGAGGGAGCTTGGAGGGACCAGGGAGGGTGACAGCACCCAGGACGAGCGGAAGAGTGTGGGTGTCAGAGGGGAGCAGGAGCAGCCAAGGCAACTCCAGAACTGGACTTGATGCTGGACCAAGGCCGCATGGGGAGGGGACGGGAGGGGACTGGACAGTTCCGCCCTTATGGCCGCTGCCATCAGCGCATCTCTGCATGCAGTAGCTTCAAGGTGTTGGTTCCTTTACCAACACTGTCGGCTCTTCGTGAGGAGGCCAGGGACTTGCGAGTTGAGTCCCTGATTCCCAGGCGGGTTCGGTGACCCACCTGAGGGCCCCGACTAGTCGCCCGAGTTGGAGCCCAGGCCACCCTGGGCCCTTGCGAAGGCTCAGGCGCAGAGCTGGGGGATGCCGTGGGCCTGCGGGCAGCAGTGAGATGCTTCTGTATCAGGGCACGGAGACAGCCCGGGGGCTGCCCGGCCTGTACCCGGGCTCAGGTGCTCCATGCCTCGTCTGCACGGGTACCCGCAGAGGGAGCTGCATGCCTCTGCTGGTGGTGTGGAGGGGGGTGGGGGTGTTTCTTGTGGCTTGCCAGGGATCATCCTGACAAGGCCGGGACAGAACTGGGCTTGGCGGCAGGCAAGGAGGGACCTTAACCCTTGTAACTGTCTCTCCAGCCTCAGAAACCGAGGCTGTCCATGGAACGTGGTTTCCTCAGGGCATCTCCCCTCAGGACTCCTCCCCCTCCCTCCCACAGCCCCGAGGCCGCGCCCCCGCCCGAGCCCACCTGGGAGGAGCAGCAGACCAGCGTGCTGCATCTGACCAGGGACAACTTCCGGGAGACCCTGAAGAAGAAGAAGCACACCCTGGTCATGTTCTATGCCCCTTGTGAGTATTAGGGCATGCTGGGGGCCGGGGGAGGGGCAGGGGTTGGGGTGCTCCCCAGGACCCAGACCACAGGCTCCCTGGTTCCTTTCCTTCAGGCCCCAGGACTCCTTTCAGCTCTGCCGCAGTCGTGTTTTTTGTTCGCCTTGAAGCTCATGTGCCTCTGGGCAGTGACACCCCCTGTACCCCTGGATTCTTCCTTTCTGACCTCTCTGACCACTTCCTTCCTTCCTGGGCTTCTTCCTCCCCCGGGCATTGGCTGCTCCAGCAAACCCTCAGCCACTTGGATTTTTTTTTTTTTTTTTTTTTTTGCTTTTGGGTCATACCCAGCGATGCACGGGAGTTACTCCCGGCTCATTGCACTCAGGAATTACTCCTGGTGGTGCTCAAGGGACCATATGGGATGCTGGGAATTGAACCTGGATTGGCCGCATGCAAGGCAGATGCCCTACCCGCTGTGCTATCGCTCCAGCCCCAGCCACTTGGATATTTTGGCCCCTGGTGCCACCCCCTTTCCGGTGCACCCAGCCCCTCTCTGTGACTGACCTTCCCAAGGGGCGCAGTGAGGGGACAGTCACTTCTCCGCCTGTGCCCCCTTAGCCATTTCACTGAAGCGTGCATTGAGGAGGCATCTTCGGGCCCACGTGTGACCTGGGCTCTTATCCCCATTCCCACTTCAGTGGGGCTTTTGGCATTGGGAGCCCCGCCCTCCCCAGCTGGGTGAGTTTCGGGGGACGCCAGTGCTTGCTCTGCTGTGGAGTCATAGCCCCGCGGGCCTGTAGCTAGCCCGCCTTGCTGCCCTCACCAGTCTCCTGGGGGTGGGTGGGTTGGGAAGCCAGGGTCTGTCTCCAGGGCTGAATGGTGCCCCGGCCCAGACAGAGCACGGGGACAGGCCCGCCCTCCTGAGCCTGCTACGGGGTGGTGGGGGTATTCCGTCACAGGCCAGAGGACAGATCCTTTCACAGCGTGCCAGCTTAGAGTCGAGGGACATCTGGGCCCAGGAAAGGAGTCTTGGCCGGTCATTGAGCAGACTCCAAAGCCCTCGAAAGGCTTTTCCAGGACCTTCCCTATCCTTCCTGCCCCCTCCCTACCCTCGCCTGGCAGTCCCGGGCCTCGCCACCCACTCGAGCCGTGCCTTTCACCTCCGAGGCTTTTCCTCGACGCCATGTCTGCGGCCTCTTGTCCCAGTGGACCTCAGCCACCACATCCCGTACCTTCCCCAGTATCGTGCTGGCGGGGGCTTTCATGAGCGACCAGAAGACTCATAAATTCCCAGGGAATTGTGAGGGGGTCTGCTCCCATCCCTCGGGAGCCAGAGCCTTTCTCCCTCCAGGAGTAGCTCTGCCGTGCTGGGGGGTCCCGGGACACAGGGAGAACATGGACCCTGTTAGGCCTTGGGCTCACCGTCCTCCCGAGCATCTGGCACTAACGGCCCCCATACCGCTGTTCCCAGGCCCTGTGGCGGGTCCTCAGGCGAGCTCATCGGTGGACTTGGGGCAGGAGCAACCACGCAAAGGTGGTGTTTGGGTTTTTTTTTTTTTTTCAGTGATCAAAATACTTGCATATGGGGCTGGAGAGATGGCTCAGAGGGCCAAGCACTGTGTGTTCTCCTGAACACAGAGCCCCGGGAAACCGAAAACCAAGCCCAGGCACACTGTGTTCTTTATGATGTTCACTGTATCACTTGGACTCAGGAATGAAGTTTCAGTGCAGAGACATCAGGGGTGTGGACAGAGTAGAGGCAGGTGTAGAGGCGAGTGTAACGAATATTCCAGCCCCTTCCTCAGGCTCCTGCCTCCGCTGCTGTCTCTGCCAAGCTGCGGAGGGTTCAGAGTTGGGGTTTTCTGTGCTGGCCTCAGTCTTGGGGTGCGGAGGGGGCAAGTGTGGTGCCAGAAGAGAAATCGGCTTGTGACGCTGACCCCTTAGAGGCAGCCCGACAGGTGCCCACAGGCCCTGCCCTGCCCTTCTCTGCGGTCTGGGGTGGGCAGGGTGGGGTGAAGGCTAGGCAGCCGAGACCGAGGGGCTTAAAAGTAACAGGAATCAGAATTTGCAGGCGGCCCCCTCTGCCTTAGCTGTTTTCAGTAAGATGCAGTGAGGTTCGGAAGAAGTGGACAGTGACCAGGCTGGGGCAAGAGTACAGCGGGGAGGGCTTGCACTCGACCTGCCCAGGTTTGATTCTCCGCCTCCCGTGTGGTCCCCCAAGCACCACGAGGAGGAACCCCTGAGCACTGCCAGGTGTGGCCCCAAAACAAAGGTGTCTAACAAATGAACAGTGACCCCAGAGGGAGCCCTTGCTTGGGCAGCCTGCTGCTCTTGGGCCCCGCGACTGCTTCTCGAGTCCCTTGGCGTCCACCTCTTTGTACCTAGTGCTTCTCCTGCATTCGAGCTGTTCCTCCCACAGAAGGGGAGGGCAGTGCAGTGTCTTGTCACGGCCACTGGGGCTCGGGCGGGGGTGCTCCTGGCCCCATCTCCGTGCAGAGCAGGCACGCCTGGCCTGATCGGGCTCAGGGTCCAGCTACCTCCACGCCCTCCTTTGCTAAGCCCAGAGCTTAGGGAGGCTTGCAACGCCCACCGTGCGGTCTCTGCCCCGCCCCCCCTTTGGCTGGTAAGGGGCACACATGGGGGTAGGGTGTGGACAGGCCACCTCCAGAGGCCACAGCTCCCAGGATGGCCCAGGCCGCTGGTGTGAGTGGCAGGGGGACAGACCCCCCCACTCGCCTGAGGGAGAAGTCCAGGAGGGGCGCCGGACCTTGCTCTCGCTCTCCCGCAGGGTGCCCGCACTGCAAGAAGGTCATCCCCATCTTCACAGCCACTGCCGAGGGCTTCAGAGACGACCGGAAGGTAAGGCCCTCCCCGCCCTGCCATCCGCCTCCTCCCCGGTGCAGACCTTGGCCAGGAGAACACTGTCTGGGTGGGCACACCAGGATGGTGTGCATGCCACGCTGCACGCGCCCGTGTCGTACGCATGTGCGTGGTGTGTGTGTGCGCCTGCTGTGTGCTTGCTGAGTTGTGCATGTGCCGGGAGCATGCCTTGCTGTGCACGTGCCTGTGCATGCTTGTGCCTTGTGTGTGCCATGAGCGTGCCTGCTGTGCATGTGTGCCATGTATGTGCCCCTGCATGTGTGCCTGTGTGTGCACATGTGTGCATGTGTGTGCCTTGCGTGTGCTGTGAGCATGCCTGCTGTGTGTGTGCCATGCATGTGCCCCTTCATGTGTGCACCTGTGTGCTTTGTGTGTGTGTGTGCCTGCTGTGCGTGTGCCTTGTGTGTGCTGTGAGCATGCATGTGTGCTGTGTGTATGCCATGTGTGTGTCCTTTCATCTGTGCACCTGTGTGCACCTGTGTGTGTGCCTGCTGTGCGTGTGCCTTGTATGTGCCATGAGCATGCCTGCTGTGTGTGTGGCATGCATGTGCCCTGCATGTGTGCGTGTGTCTGTGCTTGCGTGTATGTGCCTATGCATGCGTGTGCCTCATATGTGTTGTGAGCATGCCTGCGGTGCATGTGTGCCGTGTGTGCCCCTGCATGTGTGCACGGGTGTGCCTGTGCGTGCGTCTGCTTGCCAGGCGTGTGCCTCACATGTGCCGTGAGCGTATGGGACCATGAGGCCCATGGCAGATGGGTCGCCAGCATTTTCTTTCCGTGCTTCAGCCTTTTCCCGGGAGGGTCTGTAGCCATGCTCTAGTCTCATCGTAAAAATATTAATGCAGGGGGCTGGAGTGATAGCACAGCGGGTAGGGCATTTGCCTTGCATGCGGCCAACCCGGGTTTGATTCCCAGCATCCCATATGGTCCCCCGAGCACCGCCAGGGGTGATTCCTGGGTACATGAGCAACCCAGGAGTAACCCCTGTGCACTGCTGGGTGCGACCCAAAAAAGAGGAAAAAAAAATACTAATGCAGCTCGCAGCACAGCCTAAGGAGGAGCGCGGCAGTGCTTGCAGCCGTGTGAGGGCCTCCAGCGCCTGCTGCGGAGGCCTGAAATGAACCGAACCATGCTGATCCAAGCAGAAAGCAGCCCGGGCTGATGGGCTGCCCTGAAGGGTCACAGCAAGAGGAGCCCCACCTCTCGTCTCCCCCCAACCAAGCCCCTCCGTGCACCGCTGCCGGCACGGTGGGTGTCAGTGTGTGGAACCCGTCCTCCCAGTGCCAAGGCCGATGGGGGCGCCCTTACACCAGAACCCCTGCCCCCCTGCCCGGGCTCCACCCACATGGCCCTGGGCAGCTCTTGGGGGTGGCCCCACACTGGACCCGCTTCCATGGCCGCAGTCTCACGCCTCTGCTCGGGCTGTGCTCCTGGGGTCCTAGAGCTGCCCTGTGAGGCGGCAGAGGTGCACCTGTGTTAGGGGTGCATGGGTGCTGGGGGCACCCTCCAAACACTTGGGGGGGGAGTTGTGATTCTAGGAATTTGTGATTTGATTTTGCTCTTGGGGAATCTCCCAAGCAGTTCTCAGTGGGCCAGGGGCCACCCGGTGGACACTCAGGCCAGCAGTGCAGGGGTCACAGGGTGGCCCTCAGGACCATGAGGGGAGTGGACATGCTGGGAACTGTCCCCCAGGTCCCCATACCCCTGTAGCTCCCTGAGCTCTTATTTCTGTTCTTGGGGGGGTGCCCAGCAATTTGATTTGTTTCTGTTCTTTGTGTGTGTGTGTGGGGGGGGGGAGTTTGGCCACACCTGGTAGTACATGGAAGGTGCAGCCCTGGGGGTGGAACCCAAGGCCCCTGCTAGCCCTTGGGGTTTCTTCCCGCTGGGACTGTGCTTTTCATGATCAGAGCTCGTACAAGCCCCGTGGAGGCAGGCCTGGGAGCTCTCCTCCCCCAGGGGCCAAGAGAGCTGTGTGCCTTCCTCAGGGATGCCCAGTGGGTCGCAGGGCCCAGAACTGTCCCTCCTGACCGCCCTGCTGCCACATCTCAGCCCCATGAGAAGCCGGTCATTGTTCCTTCCCCAGTCAATGTGCAATTGGTTGTTCGCTTCTATTTCTGTCGCCAATGTCAATATTAGCTCCTGCAGAGATTTATTTTACTGGATCAATAGAGCCGCAGGAAGCCGCCCCTGTTTTGGCTCCATGCATTCACGGTTGGCTTGGCAAACTGGGTGGGCAGAGACTGCACACTGTCCAGTGGGCATGGAGGGGCATGGGGACAAGGACCACGTGGGAGGCTGGGGGCGCAGGCAGGGGCCAGGGGGCCTAGGGGCTGCAAAGTGGGCCATGCCTCACTGTATGTAAAGGGGTGTGGCGGGGGACTGGGCTTTATCCAGGCAGAGTGGTTGACTTGAGGAGGAGCCTGAGGCAGCGGGCGCCCCCCAGGCCTCTGTAGCCTCTCTCGTGAGGTCACTTATCTCTGTAGACTGTCCACAGAAGGGAGAGTCCTTCGGCGCAGCAACCTCATTTGCCCTTGACCCCCGAGACCTGTCAGTGGTGACCAACAAACTGGATATTTTCTGGGACCTTCTCCCTCACTAAGACTTGGGGAAATAAGATGTCCTTCTGCCCCATCACCTGATTAGCCCAGGGCTGTGACTCCCACTGCACAGATGAGGACGTTGAGTCTCAGGCTTAGGTCCTAGCTTCACACAACTGTGTGTTGCAGACACACAAAAAAATGTTTAAAAAAAAATAAGTATTTTAAGGGGACTGGAGAGAGAGCTAGTCCAGCAGATAGAGCGCTTGTCTTGCACACAGCTGAATCGGGTCCCGTCCCCTTCCCCCCTCAGGATGCCCTGAGCCCTACCTGGAGTGACCCCTGAGTGCAGAGCTCGAAGTAAGCCCCAAGGCACCACCAGGTGTGACCCCCAAGACAAATTGTGTCAAAATAATTTAAATTATGTCATTAATGTTTTATTGCAGTACCTGTTATATACTTAGGGTCATAGAAGATTACTCAGGTGGAAAGGATTGCACGTGGAAAAGTTTTAAGAAGTGCTTGTTTAGGAGGCTGGAGCAATAGCTCAGAGGTAGGGCGTTTGCCTTGCACACGGCCAACCCGGGTTCAATTCCCAGCATCCCATATGGTCCCCTGAGCACCGCCAGGAGTAATTCCTGAGTGCATGAGCCAGGAGTAACCCCTGTGCAACTCCGGGTGTGACCCAAATAAGTAAAAAAAAAAAAATAAGTGCTTGTTTAGATGAGCAGCTAGAAAGAGGCAGCATCACAGAGGAGTCTAATTGAAGGCCCCGAGCTGGAGAGGTCACACAGGGTTAGGGGGCTTGCCTTGCTCAGGGCCAACCCGGGTTCAGTCCCCAGCACCCCATATGGTGCCCAGGCACTGCCAGGAGTGGTCTTGATGGCTGGCCAAGAGTAAGCCCTGAGCACAGGCCCCAGCCTAAAACAGACAAAAAGCATAGGGCCTCTCGGCCATCCCAGAAGCAGCCTCGGGCCGGGTGGAGGGTGGGCTTGTTGGGGGGGGTGGTCTTGGAGGGCAGCCAGAGGGCAGGCAGCAGTGGTCACCCTCAGGGCTCTAGGGCTCCAGAGAAGCCAGGTAAGGGGCCCGAGCTGAGCGGAAGGCACGTGCTGTGAGGAGGCAAGCTGGACACTCAGTGTGCTGCGGTCAGCCAGTGCGGGCCTGAGTGCGTGCTGGGCATGTGTGTGAGAGGGATCCGCCAGGAGGCACATCTGCGTCCCCCTCTGCCAGAAGCTGTGCGAGCACTGTCTGGAGAGCACATCCCGTGCTTGGGTCCTGTAGGGCCTCGTGTGCGGGCAGCGGACAGAGCCTTCCGCTTTAAATTTAGTAGATTTATGAAGCTTACACCACCGCTCCCCCGGCCCTGGGGCATATACACAGATTAAATTCATCACTTCTGCCTCAGCTCCTCCTGCCCCTGGCGCGTGTGCAGCCGCTTCCGAGGGTCCCCAGGGCCGCGTCCCTCCACTCAGCCGGAAAAGGAACCCTGGGGACTGCAGGGAAGCATCTGCCACTGCTCTTCTCTGGCTCATTCACAAAGTGCTGTAGAGGGCAGAGTAGCTGCTCCCAGCAGCCCACACCGCCCGCCCAGGAGTCCTGCGCTCCGAGCGGACGCCCCCCACAGTCGCCCTGAGCCTGCCCGCAGGCGCTGGGGGGGGGGGGGGGGGTGTTACCACAGGAACGCAGGGCCAGCGCTGTCAAAATCGGCTTTTAACCGAGAAGCTGCCACGCCAAGCTCTGACAGAACATCTCCTGGCTCTTTTTCCAGGCTGGCAGCTAGTTCGGATTTCGTTTTTAAAAATATGTTACGTGGGCCAAATAGAACAGGACTGCGAGCCAGAGAGGCCGCGTGCAGTTTGCAAACTCTTGGCCTAAACTTCTCATTCTCTAAGCCAGTTTCCCCAGTAGATGCATCGCCCCACCCACCCACCCAACCCCCGCCGGGGGTGCTGAAGGGAAGTGGAGGGGGCAGGGGGCAGGGGCCAGAAGGCGAGGGTGCAGCTGGGGACTCTTTTCTGTTTGCAGTTAAAGGAGGTCGATTTCAGGGGGAGGAAGGGGAGCGCTGAGTGATTTTTTTTTTCATTTTTCATGCCTTCAGCAGGCAGTCAGGGCCAGCCGCTGCCGTGGACTCCGTGGCCTGTGGCACTCTCCTCCCACAAGGCCCAGCGGCTGGAGCTGCGAGTCCTGGTGATGGAATCATTGAGCCTGTGTCCTTCAGGGCCTCGGCCCTCAGAGGGACGTCCTTCCTGTGAGGGGCTCTGGAGGCAGCTACTGCTTCTGTCCTGGCTCTCCTCTCACCTGCGGGCTCCCCATCACTTGGGTCTCAGAGCACGTGCTCCCTCTGTGGAAAGGCCTCCTGGAGGCTTCCCCATGCCGCCCTCCACCAGTGTCCGCTGGAGAGCAGACAGGCCGCCCGGGACCCCCTCCTAGTGACCTGTCCCGGCCCCTCCTCCCTTACCCCGTGTGTGGCTGCAGCTAGGAGAGCAGAGGGATTGAGCCAGCAGCCAATTTGGGAGCATCTTCCTGGCCCACCCTCCTCTCGCCTGGCCCACGGCACTACCCCACCCCCCACCTCCTCCTCCTGACAGTACCACTCGCCCGGGTCTCTTGCACCTGGGACCACCTCCGTCCCCTCCTGCATGCCAGCTCCCTGATCTGACAGCTGAGCCTGGGACGAGGGCAGAGGCAGCTGCGTGTACTGCCCGCTGCCCGCCAGGCTCTGTGCCAGTTTTCCGGGCCGAGTTCTCTCGCTCCAGAGCCTGCTAACCGAGGCGTAGGCATCAGTCCCTTAGAGATGAGGAGACGGTGGCTCATGCAGCACAGCCCGTTTCTCCGTCTGTGCCCTGCACCCGGGAGCATGACGTCAGGGCTCCTGGCGCACAAGCCCCCTTAGCCCTGCACGCAATCCTGGTGCGTGACTGCCACACGGGACACAAGACCCACAGCACCAACTTGGTCGTTCCTGATGTGGTCGCTGCTCTGTCGGTTGTCAGGGCCGACCCCAGGGTGCCAGGCAGAGCCCCCACCTCACCCCTGCCCTGCCCCATTGCCTTGAAAACCAAAGGCTGGCACCTCCGTCTGGAGCACGGCCCGAGCCTGGAGGTAGCAGGCATGCTCAGCCGCTGCTGGGCGCAAGGACGCGGGAGAGAGTGGCTGTGGGCCGCTGGCCCAGGGTCCAGCCCCCAGGCCGGCTGGCCACGCTCACCGCCCGTCTGCCCACAGATCGCCTGTGCTGCAGTTGACTGTGTCCAGGGGAAGAACCAGGAGCTGTGCCAGCAGGAAGCCATCAAAGGCTACCCCACGTTCCACCACTACCACTATGGGAAGTTGGCAGAGAAGTACGACGGCGAGCGCACGGTGAGCTCGGGGGCCAGGGCGGGCAGTGGGTGGTGCTGGCTGCTGCCCCCACGGTCCTATGCACACACCCCCACGCCCCATGGAGACCTGACCAGATCTGGAGCGCAGAGAAGAGAGCTCAGTTCCGTAGGGGGTTAAAGGGCCTGTTCTCTTTCTCTTCTCCCCTCCAGGAACTGGGGTTCACCAACTTTATCCGAGGCCTCCGGGAGGGAGATCACGACAGACTCGGGAAGAGGAAGGAGGAGCTGTGATTTCTGCCTCAGAGAGCGTTTCCATTACACTGTGAATGAATGATGCCTGTTGTTCTTTCCGAATTTCCACATGTTCTGAATACAAAGTTTTTTATAGCCACTGATGGCCTGTTTTGTACAATTTTGAAATAAAATTAAACCAATTGTTTGATGGAGTGGGTTATTTCCACAGAGCTGGACGCTGGTGTCTTCCCTCATGCCACGCCGTCCTGCGGGAGGGGACTGTCAGGGTCTCGCCGCAAGGACGAGGCTACAGGTGGCGGCTGAGGAGGGGACACAGGGAACCGACGGTCACCTGAGGGCAGATGGCAGGTCAGACTACCGAAGAGCCCCGGGAACTGATCCTCTGTGAGGAGTGAGGCATGAAGAGGGTGGTGAAGACCGAGGCTGAAGCAGGGGGCTGGCCTCCCCTCACCCCCTGCAGCCTCTGGGGCCTTTCAGCTGGGTTGGACTCATTTCCCCCAGTGCTCTTTCTCAGACAACTCATAGCCTCCTCTCCCTCTGCAGGGCCTGCTCTCCCTAAGGAAGCTCAGTGCAGGTTGGAGAGAGAGTACAAGGGTTTAGGCCCTCATCTTACATGCAGCAAACCGGCACCACATTTGGCCCTTTGAGCACTGCCAGGAGCTATCCCTGAGCACAGAGCTGAGAGTGAGCCCTGAGTACCATTAGGTGTGGCCCCCAATTTTTTTTTTAAAAAAAGCAGCTCACTTCAGGGATGGGGTCTCCTAGCATGAAGTGAGAGGGGGTCGTCACGGGCTGAGAGGGGGCCTGCGTGGGACTTCCTGGTGTATCAGCTAGTGTGAGAGGTCTCAGGGTGTATGCTCAGAGAACACAGGTAGCAGAGAGGAGAGCTGGGCGAGGCAGCCCACCTTCCCCATAGCAGTGATCAAGCCCTCCTGCGGTTACAGCAGACAGCTGGCCGACGGCTAGGAGTAGTAGCACACTCTCACCAGATGCCCTAACAGCCTTGCCACTCCACGGGGCCCAACAGCAGCCTCCACGGGACAGAACCCCAACTCGTGTCCCCACCCCTTGGCTGTTCTGTGACTATTTGGTCACTTCTTATGTAATGAGAACTTGAAAGCCCATCATTCCGATTGGTTTCAATCAGATTCTATAAAATGACCAGTCAGAGGTCTTGATTTTCTGGCCCCTCCGTCCTCACTGGATCCTAATGGTAATGTGTTTTTTCAGGGGCGGCTTCCCCCCCCCCCCCACACACACACTTACCTCTGGCCTCTGTACCAGCGCTTTCCTGATCATCTTTCCCCAGGCCCTTTCTTTCACCTCCCTGTGGGGCCGCCTCCCTGTGCCCAGCTTGGCTGCTAGAGACCATGCCCCCATGAAGCCAAGCCCTCTCAGCGGCTGCATGGCAAGCCCGGTCTCACCCACTGCTAAGTCGGTTTGGAGCACCAGCCTTGCCTTGAGTTACTGGGGTAGAAGGAACTGGGCTTTCTCTCCGAGGGCCCACAGCCTGACCCGGGTTCTGTGGGAGTACGTGGAAGCATCTGGAGACATCTGTGGGTACTGTTTTCATTTTATGTTAGGTGAGGTCCCTCCTGGCGAGCCTCAGTCTTAACCCTGGACTCGCTCTCTCCAGTTCCTCTTTTCATTTCTTTATCATTTCCTTAAGGCACAGCAGTTTCTAATGGGGTCCAATTCATCTATTTTGTTGTTGTTGTTACCTCAACTTTTGACATTATACCCAGCCAAGACCAATGTCCAAAGATTCCCCCTATGCTTTCTTCTAAGAGTCATATACATTTAGCTCTTTAATTAATGGTTTGAATCCACTTTAAAAGAAAATGTGGAGCTGGAGTGATAATAGCACAGCGGGTAGGGCATTTGCCTTGCATGCGGCCAACCCAGGTTTGAATCCCAGCTTCCCATATGGTCCCCTGAGCACCGCCAGGAGTAATTACTGAGTGCATAGCCAGGAGTAACCCCTGAGCATCACCAGGTGTGACCCAAAAAGCAAAAAAGAAAAAGAAAATGTATGTGTGTGTGTTTTAAGGCAGGACCCAGTTTCCTTGTTTCAGCACCTTTTCTCACTGACGTCCTCTTCGAAAGAAGGTTTTTTGAAGGACTTTTATTCTACTCTAATAATCCCATGTATTTGCTTTTATGCCAATACCACACCATTTTGATCATTAGCACAGCAGGTCGGGTGTTTGCCTTGCACACAGCCAACCCCCGTTTGATTGCTCTGTCCCTCTCGGAGAGCCCGGCAAGCTACTGAGAGTATCCCG
The DNA here is from genome assembly GCF_029834395.1 of Sorex fumeus. NCBI lineage: Eukaryota > Metazoa > Chordata > Mammalia > Eulipotyphla > Soricidae > Sorex > Sorex fumeus. Next base: position 39,540,909 of record NW_026606120.1, on the reverse strand, counting down.
CCTGCACGGCAGAGCCTGGCAAGATCTCTGTGGCATATTTGATACGCCAAAACCAGTAACAACAAGTCTCACAATGGAAACATTACTGGTGCCCGCTCGAGCAAATCAATGAACAACAGAAGGGCAGTGCTATAGTGCTACAGATTTGTGTTAAGTTTTGAAATCTTGAAGTATGAGTTTTTCTATTTTATTCTCTTTTTGTTTTAACATTTCTTGGGTGCTCAGAAAGATAGTATGGGGTTTCAAATGCTGACCTTGCAGGCCGTTGACCATGGTTTGATTCCTGGAATCTCCTATGGTTCCCTGAGCACCACCAGGAATGATCCCTGAGCACAGGAGTAAATTCTGAGCACTGAGCAATGCTGACCATGGTCCCAAACAATCGATAGCTTCAGAGTTCCAGGGTTCTTTAGAATTCCACATGTCTGTGCTGTTTATCTCCACTTGACATAATGCAACATTCCATACCACACAGATTTCTCTCGTGCTGCCCCTTTGTGCGCACACACATTCTACGCCCCCCCCACACACACACATCGCTGATCTCTGGTTGCCACTAACGTGTCTCCATGGCTGTAACGTGGGAGGTGGGGCACATGCAGCAGTACTCAGGGCATCCTCCTGGCTCTGCACTGAGGGATCACTCTGGCGGGGGTTGGAGGACCATATGGGATGCCGAAGATCAAACCTGGGTGGGCCACATGCAAGGCAAGAGTCTCACCTCCGTAGCATCTCCCTGACCCCCATCTCCATAATTTTGCCATTTAGAGAATGTTCTATAAATAGCTTTATCGTACAGCATCTTGAGTTTAGCTTTTGTAACTCTGCTTAAAGTTCTTGATGTCCACCCTCATTTTTGCATGTGTCAGATTTTGATCTGTTTATTGCCAAACAGTAGCTTATGGTACTCTGTACAGAGTTGTTTAACTATTTGCCTATTCAGAAATATGCAGTAGGCTGAGGGCATGCTCAATATGGTCCCCTCAAGCACCTCCTGGAGGGACACTGAGCACAAAACAGGGGGTGATCCCTAAGCACACAAATATATGCCAAAACTAAGATATAAGTAACTACACACACAACACATAGATTTTGTTTGCTTTGCACTGATTGCAAATAGAGCTGCCATTTTTGTAGATGTAAATGTTCTCATCTGCGAGATAGAGACCCACATCTTTGACTATGGGTCTTGTGATTAGTATGTATTTTTAAAGAAAAATTTTAAGAACTTTTTTTCTAGGGCCAGGATATGGCTCAGAGTAAAGTGAGCTATATCCCTTGTAGGCACAGACCTGTGCTTAAAACCCAGCACTACAAATAGAACAGAAAATGAAACTGTTATTCATATTGTCTTGCTGTTTATGTTCTCGTCAGTGATGTGTGAGAGATCCGGTTTCTCGTGTCCCCACCAACATGTGGCATTTTGGATTGTCATTTACTGTTTTTAAAACTTCAGCTGTCCAGTTGGAATGTAGTGTTATCTTGCCATGGTCTTCATGTTCATTTCCTAATGATGGGGAATATTTATTCCTTTGTTTATTGGCCCTTTTTACATGGTCTTCAGTGGAATGTTACTTTAAATATTTGCTGATTTTCTAGCTGGGCTATTCAGCTTTTTTAATGTTTGGTTTTGAAATATACATGTATATGTACATATATATATGCATACACACACACATAGACACACACACGAAGTGGGTAGGTGCATTCCATGCACATGGTAGACCCAGGTTCAATTCCCAGGATCCCATGTGGTCCCCCAAGCCCACAAGGCAGGAGTGATCCCAGTGTGCAGATCCCTGAATAAGTCATGAACACCGTTGGGTGTAACCCCCAAACCAAAAAGAAATAAAAAAAAGAAAAAGAAATGAAACTAAAATTGGAGTAGATTAATGGGACTGAGCTGGAATCCTATGTTCTTCCTTAAATCGAAATAAGTTTGACGTGCTTTTTAAAACATAAGTAAATGTGGGGCAGTAGGACCGTGGGTAAGGGGTTTGCCTTGCACATGGCCAACCTGCAGCCAATTTGCATTCAGCCCCACCAGGAGTGATCTCTGAGTGCAGAGCAGGAGTAATCCCTGAGCACTGCCAGGCCCCAAAACTAAATAACATAAGAAGAAGCATAAATCATTAACAGCACATATTCCTAAGAGCAAAACGGTTTTCTAAGTTATATATGCTCACAAGTACATGCTAACATGCACTCACACACATACAACCAAGCTACATATTGGATGACAAGCACAGTCTTGGAAGGATACTCACCAGAACACGAAAATTATTTCTCTTTGGGTGTCAAGATGGAAAATGAGGTCACCACTATCGATTTATCGAACATCTATTTGCTTCTCAGGTCTCACCAAATATGGGACCTGTATGTTTACACTGTGTCTTTTGTTTTCTTTTTTCGGGTCACACCTGGCGATGCACAGGAGTTACTCCTGGCTCATGCACTCAGGAATTACTCCTGGAAGTGCTCAGGAGATCATATGGGATGCTGGGAATCGAACCCGGGTCGGCCGCGTGCAAGGCAAACGCCCTACCCACTGTGCTATTGCTCCAGCCCCTACACTGTGTCTTTTTATGTAAAGAAAATGTGTATATGTGTATTTGTGTGTCTTCATTTGTATGTATGTGTTCTTTTGTGTTTGCATATGTATATGTATGTGTGCATGTATCTGTGTATATTTGTGCATTTGTGTGTATACCTGTGTTTGTTCATGTTTGCGTGTATGCATGTTTATATATTTCTGTGTGTATTTCTGTGTCTCTTTGCATGTGTATGTGTATGCATTTGCATGTGTATGAGCTGGAGCGATAGCACAGTTGGTCGGGCGTCTGCCTTACACGCAGCCAACCCGGGTTCGATTTCTTCGCCCCTCTCGGAAAGAATGGCAAGCTACTGAGAGCATCCCACCCGCACAGCAGAGCCTGGCAAGCTCCTCGTGGCGTATTCTATATGCCAAAAACAGTAACAACAAGTCTCACAATGGAGACGTTACTGGTGCCCACTCGAGCAAATTGATGAACAACAGGAGGACAGTGCTACGTGCTACAGTGCTTTGCATGTATATGTATGTGTTTATTTGCGTGTTGTGTTGTATGTGTGAGTGCTTGATGACTACATTGCTCCCATTAGGTGAAAATCCTTTTGTGTTCACTGCAGAATGCCTGCCACGTCAGTGTCCAGCCTTCCATGACATGAGGTGTGCACAGAGGTTCACTTGGGCCCAGGCAGTTGGGGAGAAGGGCCCGGGTGCCGCACCCCTCAGTCCAGCTCCCAGAGATGCTCTGCCCTTGCACTTTGCCAGGGATCTCTCCTGGCAGGACTTGGGGGGCCACTGTTGGAACTGGGGAACGAGCCTGGTAGGCTGCATGCAAGGCAGGCTCTCTGCCCGCTGTCCTATCTTTCAGACCCTATCTTTCTTTTCTTAAGTTAAAAATAAACTAACTATTTAAACACCATGGTTTACAAAGCTGTTCATAATACAGTTGTTTCAGCATTCAGTGTTCCAGCGTCAGTCCTACCACCACTGTGGCCTTCCCTCTGCCACTGTCCCCCGTTCTGCTCCCCCCTCGCCCCGCAAGCCTGCCTCCTTGACAGGTGCAAAATAATTTATTTTTTATTGCTGTTACAACAAAATGCTAAGTGGGATTATTTTTTTAAAATAACTCAGTAGTGGGATGCAGGTAAGCTGTTTGCCTTGCATGCGGCCAACCCAGGTTTGATTCCCAGCATCCCATATGGTCCCTCGAGCACCACCAGGAATAATTCCTGAGTGCATGAACCAGGAGTAACCCCTGTGCATCACTGGGTGTGACCCAAAAAGCAAATAATAATAGTAATAATAATAATAATAATAATAATAATAGATCGGTAGAGAAGATTTGTGAAAATTGTTATTTCTCAAAATGATGCTATTAAAGTTATTGCCCAAGGATTTATTGAACTGTCTGCTGCTAGCTGAGCCTTCTGTGTTACTGTTTTCAGTCACTAAGCCTAGTGGGCTTCTTTGCTACTTTTCCATCTGATTTGTTGTGCTCCCAAGGGCTGTCATTATTGTGGAATTTGAAGGTGTCCCATGGCCACCTATGTGGCCACACATTCCAGGAGCTGCAGGATCTATAAAACTGAGACAGTTCTCAGCCCACCCACCCCCATCCCAAGGAGGCTTCATAGTTTTCAACCAGAAGACCAATGTACCTGGGGTTTCATCAAGTTGGATTCTCTTCTGAGATTAGGCATGAAGCAGTGAAGCTGGGGAGTTTATATAGCAGTATGGGGTGTGGTTGTAGCTGCTGGGGCTTTGCAGAAACTCAGCCCACCCCTTGCTGAGGGAGCCCAAGAGTTCTCAGCATGAATACCCGTGCACCTGTGGTCTCATCAACTTGGCTGGACAGTTTTTCCAAGATTAGTCCATAAAGCTGTGGAACATGGCGGCAGCTGTGGGATGTGGGTGTGGCCTTTCTCTTTTTCTTTGCTTTTTATCTATTTTTTTTTTTTGAAGTTTTCTGGCTCTTTTGGGGACATATTTTTTGTTACTTTTGAAATCATACCGTGAGACTCAGGGGTTGCTCCTAGCTCTGGACTCAGCAATCACTTCTGATGTTGCTCAGGGGACCATGTGGGATGCTGGGGATTGAACCCTGGGACAGCCGCATGTAAGACAAATGCCTTACCATTGTACTGTCACTTCAGCCCCTGGGATGTATTTATTTTCAGCTAGACTTTCTTATCTCGGGTTTCACGTCCTTCTAACCAAAGATGGTACTATTCCTTGCAATACAGGGATCATTCTCTTTGATAGAGCAAACAAATTGTGGCATTTCCCTTTCTTATCTCTTCCATCAACTTGATGAGTTGGTTCTAAGCAGTTAAGCCCAGAGCTTCTTCCTCCTGCTTCACTCCCATGCCCATGATAGCAGTGATTTATGTTGTGCCGGCCTCAGCCAGCTGGGCTCCCCCAGTCTCTTACCTGCACCCATAACCCCCTCTGTGTCCTCACCTGCCTTCATGGTTCAGTGCAGCCCACCCTAGATTATTTATGCATGTTCTTCTCTCCTCAGCTTGCCTCTAGACATGGAAAAAAAAACCAAACATGAGTTCCAGGCCCAGGAGGTTATTCAGCAGCAAGAACAGATGCCTGGCATGTAGCAGAACTCAAGTCAGAACTATGGCACCACATGGCAGCCCCCAGCACCACCAGGATGGAGGCGTCCCAGCACTGCTGACTGTAGCCGTAGTGACCCCAGCAACCTGTATTGCCAGGCTGAGCACTGAATGGCTCAGTCCACTGGCCAGGTATCATGCCATGAGCAATGCTCCTTCAGGGCCCCTGAGCACTGCTTGAGAGAAACAGCCCTGAAAAAAGTTGGAGAAAGGGGCCAAGGAGATAGTACAGAGCTTAAAGCACTTGCTTTGCATGTGACTGATCACTGGCACTACATATGATCCCTGGAGCATCACCTGGAATGATCCCTGAACGCAGTTGGGAATACCCCCTGAGCACCAATGGGTTAGGCCCCCAACACACCACCACCACCCCACTAAAGGGGTGGGGGCTGAAAATTTTTTTCCAGACCTTTCTCAACCTGAGCCCAGAATTAAGCCCCTGCTGCCCCCGCCTGCATGCATGGGATGAGGCAACGGAAGAGATGTCACCAGCATCTTGTCAATGGCAAACAGCAGCCCCAGGAGCCAAGTTCCCAGCAGGATTACCCTCCACTTCCCTGCTGGAAAAGGCATGAGACCCGAGGGCTTCTCAGGCCTGGAGACAGGTGCAACCCGGGGGAGCTTTCACGGCTGTGGCTCCAGGGGCCACCCCAGGCAACTGTCCAGGTGATGGCTTGGCCCCTGCCATGGATTGTTTCCAAAAGTCGCCGGGTTGTTCCAAGAGCACCACTGCGTGCTATGGGGGTCCGCGGGGCTCAGTGCTAAACTGCTTCCCTGCTACGGAAATGAAACTGGCAAAACTTAGAAAGTTCAAAGAGAGAAAAGTCAAGGCAGAGACCCCTGCCCACAATTCAGACATGCTGTCACTAGAGAGCAGAAGCTGGCAAGGAGCAACAGAGTCTGGGCACCACGACATAACTCGGAATGCATCTGGCCTGGCCAGAGTCTTGCTTTGTAACCTTGGTAACCTGGAATGTGCTCCAAGTGTGCCATTGTCCTTGTGGTAGCGAGACCCTGCTCTGCAAATGACATGCTTGGAGATCTCTGCTTCTTTGTTCTCCCTCCAGCTGTCTGCAATGCCTCAGCACCCCTCAGATACTCTATAGAATAGAACTCTCGCTTTTGTTCACAGTCTAGTCTCAGAAGCAGGAACTCTGCTGGGTTCAGCAACATTGTCAAAACCAAGTTTTCCCACTTCTGAGTCTGCCATTTGCATTTTTTTTTGCTGGTTTTTGGTAAGAATTTCTGCAAAAAGAAATAAACCATTCTCTAACATGTTGAGATTTTGGGTTGTGATTAAATAATTAGGTTGCTTGTCATCTATCATTACCTTTAAGTTTCCTGAAAATTATTTCTGAGAAAAACATTCAAAAGAGGGACAGAGGTCAAGGGCATGTGCCCTGTGTGCAAAAAAGATGGAAGTTCAATCCTTAGAGTCACATGGTCCCCCAAACTTGCTGTGGCCCTGGGTGACCCTGGCACCACCAGTCTCCAGCCTTAAATTGACTGGCCAGCTGTCCAAGCACCTGCCCTCACCCCCATCAAAAATCGTACACCCCAAGGAAAATCTGTACGTGGATGTGTCCCGTTGAACAGCGTGGCTCTGTGTGCAAAGGCGGGAAGTGCCCTCTTGGCACTGCCGCACTTGTCCAGACCGCAGAACGCGCAGCGCGTGCGGACCACGAGGCTTCAAAGTGCTGCCATCCCCGGGAGTTCTGCCTGGCACTTGACTGGGAGTCTGCCAGGCACATGTCTCCTCTAACAAGATGTTAAAGCCTCGGCTGACACAGACTTTAACTCCTGTCATCGCAGGCTTTCAAGCCTTCCGCTTCTGCAGCCTGGAAAAAAATGGGTCTAAGCTTCAAAATGCTGCCATCAGGAGATAAACGAGTCTGAGGAAGGCAGCGGAGGAGCCGATCTGAACACGAGCAGATGCAGGGACTGCAGGAACCTTTGGCATCTTGGGAAATGAGTGAGGGAGTGAAGAGAGTCAGGGCGCAGGTGCCAGGGACCTCATACAAGCGACAGCTCCCTGGGCCTGGGGCTAGAACGTTCTGGTGAGTCCAGGGTTGGTCCATCTTCTCATTTTCCGGCTAGTTTTCAGATGTACTCAGGGCTTCCCGACCCTAGACCTGCCCAGAGTCCCAGAACCTAAAGGTGCTTCTGGGCTTTTCCACCGCTGGGTTGAACTTTTGGTCTGCTGAGTCAGGATGGAGTGTCAGCAGGAGAGTCGGAGGACAGACAGACACCCTGACTGACACCCAGCTCCGTCCCCCTCTAGTTACACCTCTCAGCCTCCCCTGCAGACGGGGCTGTCTGCCCGGAGTTCCCTGAGGTGGAAATTGTGAAGACCCCCCTCATACAAGTTAGGATCAAAGGGGCGCACAGTTGGGAGCAAAAGCCAGCACACCTTTAGACGGAAAGCAGAGATCAGATGGGAATACTTGGAAGTGGCCCTAGACCACCAGGAGTCCGATCCCGAACAGTGCCACGCTTTGGTTTATTTTCTTCGCAATCTGCTCATGCGTCAGGTGAAGGGCCCTCCTCCCACCACCACCTCCATCCACCCCCTGCCCCCCATTCTGCACTGTCCCCCAGGATGCTGGATCGGCTATCTGCTTGCTGCCTCTCACCCCTGTGTGCCCCAATCCCCTTCCTCATTCCCTTTCCTCTGTTCTTGTGATGACCAGGGTTGTTGGATATTGACCCTAAGTGTTTTAGGCCTCATCTGTGAATTGCTCCTTTTCCTACTCCCATTGAAGCTCTCAGTGCTCTTGCGAGCAACCCTAATCCCCTGAGTTTATTGTTAACCTTTTCTTTGTGTCTTACACCTCATTGTCACAGTTCCCCAAGTCAATCTTGGTTACTTATAAGGCAAAACTTTTTGGTAATTCTGGATTTTGTATTTGTAGCGAATTGCTGCTTTTCAATTTCCCCTATAGCCTTTTTATAGTTTACTTTAGAGCAATGCTCTTTGCTTAAACACAGAAAGACCATCGAAGCTATGTTCCTAACATTTGGGAGTTGATTAACCCTGAAATATATCTACTCTTGAGCATAATTACTTGGTCATAATTATTTGACTCAGGCTTCAGTTGCTGTGGTTCCTAACACCCCAAAAGGGAGGTCCTGCCACGGGACGGGGATGGACCCGGGACAAGTGGCAAAGCTAACCTGGCATCGAAATGGGACATTCTAAAAAGCACAAATGCATGTTTGTGATGCAATCTGTTATGACTTAAGAGACAGGACCCCCCCACCCCCTCCCGCCGGGGAAGGATAAGCTGAACTGGCCTGAGGACTTCACTGTATCACTGTATCACTGCCACTCCGTTGTTCGTCGATTTACTTGAGTGGGAGCCAGTAACGTCTTTATTCCTCCCAGCCCTGAGATTTTTTTTTCTGTCACTCTGGATAGTGTTTATTTAGAGTCCGTTTGATATCTGCCATCACAGCTCCCTAGATTTGTTGGCAAACCTTCAGTACCATGCGGAGCCACAAAAGGCACTGTTCTCAGCTGGGGGCACATCCCTGATTTCTTTTTTTTTTAATTTTTATTAGTGAAATACCATGAGGTACATTGTAGACTTACAAATTTTTGTGCTTGGGTTTCAGTTATACGACGATCGAGTACCCATCCCTCCACCAGGGCCCATTCTCCACCACTACTGATCCCAGTATCCCTCCCACCCCCCATCCCCCCACTCCCACCCTGCCTCTGTGGCAGGACATTCCCTTTTGTTCTCTCTCTCCTTTTGGGTGCTGAGGTTTGCAAAAGAGGCATTGAGTGGCCATCATGTTCAGCCTATAGTCTACTTCCAGCATGCATCTCCCATCCTGGGAGGATCCTCCCAACACCCTTTATTTGGTGCTCCCTTCTCTACCAGCCCCGAGATTTTATCAGCCTCTTCTTACTCATCTTTTCCCAACAATTGGAGGCTCTTTCAGGGTCAGGGGAATGAGACCTGTTATCATTACTGTTTTTAGCATATTGAATATGACGTGGAGAGCTTACCAGGCTCTGACTGTGTGGGCAGGATACTCTCGGTAGCTTGCCGGGCTCTCCTAGATATATATATCTATATGTAGATAGATAGATAGATAGATAGATAGATAGATAGATAGATCTGGGACTGGAGCAATAGCACAGTGGGTGGGGCGTTTGCCTTGCATGCAGCTAACATGGCCGACCCGAGTTCGATTCCTCCACCCCTCTCGGAGAGCCCAGCAAGCTACCAAGAGTATCTCGCCCACACGGCAAAGCCTGGCAAGCTCCCCATGATGTATTCGATATGCCAGACACAGTAACAACAAAGTCTCATGGTGGAGACATTACTGGGCCCACTCAAGAAAATTGACGAACAATGAGAGGACAGTGATGTTGATATATATACATATATATATTTATGTTTCTCTCTAGGATTTGTTGCCTACTGTCTGAACCCCATCAAATATGGTGTGGTAATTATGGAAAATGGGTAGGAAGTGTATTATGATGTGTCGCATGGCTGCTTTGCAAAGTGGACACACTGTCCAGAAAGCGTCCTGGATTGTGGCGGCAGTTGGGTGGGGGAGGTCGGCTGCCGGGGCTTGGTCCCTTGGGGTGGGGAGGGTTCTCACCCGCCTCCCTCTGGGGTACCCTGAGTGAAAACAGCCTGGCGCGGAGCCTGGTGGCATGGTTATGGGAGCCTCACACATGAAGCCTGAGGTTTATGGTAAAAGTCTGAGATTTATGGTAAAAGACTCGCTTGCTTTCAGAGTCCAGAGAACTAAATTTTGGGATCTTTATCTCTTACTGTGTTTATCCAAACAACTGCAAATATTGGTACGAAGTAGAATTAATTTTTTGACTGTTTGACTGTTTGGACATAATTGTTTGATATATATAGATATATATAGATAGATATCTATATATATCAAACAATTATATATATATGAAAAGAGAAAAGCAATATAGATATCCCTGGGAGACAGAGTGTCTCTTTGAGATTATCTCCCCCTAGGATGACCTCTGCTGGAACATTTTCCCTCTATAAATCACACAGACATACAGTCCTACGCCTCTGACCCCTCAAGATGTCCTATAAGTACGCCAGCAGCTCTGCATTAATCAGGCCATTTTCATCATCAGGCTGTGGTCCCCGTCTCTCTGTCTCTCTGCTGGGGAATCCTGGGGTTAGGGGGTTGGGAGGTGGCTCGCGGACACTGAACGCACGCGCGCCGCTGCCTGGTGAGCTCACACAGGGTCACACTCAGGCGGGCTTACTGTGCTTGTAGGGCACTGTGCTGCTGGCACAGTTCTTGCCAGGGGTCACAGCCCCAGACACAGTGCTCACACATCTTTTTAGTGCACTGCAGCTGCAATCCTTGTGGTGCTCACACACGCCTGGCGGGTGTGTGGTCAGGGATCACTTGTGGCCCCAGAGAGCAGAGCTCAGGCAGCAAGTGACTGGGTCACTCTGCGCCCTGTGACAGCATCACGGTTCCACTCCCTGCCTCAGGCTTACATGGCAGTCACCTCCCGCCCTGCAAATGCTGCAAAGGTAAGGCGTTTCTGTCCATTCCATCTCCACTGCCCCCATCTCCCTGCCCAACAAACAGACATGACCAGGGCTTGAGGCAGCTATGCTGAGTGCTGTTGAAAAGCTTTCGCACACAGTCAAGACAGAGTATAGGACCTACCTTGGCACTCCGGGTCTCCAAGAGATCAGTGGTACTCGCCTTTGGAAGTCAGAATAACAGTCATTCACTTTCCCACCAGAGGGGCTACATACTGCAGTGCTGGGAAGGAGCATACATTACTGATGATCATACTCAGGTCTCATACATGACACCACTTTAGCTGTCTTGATCTACTTCGGGCTATTCCCCTAGCACCTAATAGGTGACTTTTGTTCCCTCCTAGTTTGTGTGTTTGTGAGTGTGTGTGTTTGCGGTTTTGGGATTTGTTTTGTTCTGTTTCGGGGCCACATCAGCCACTTAGGATATTCTCTCCCTGTGTGCTGAGGGACCACTCCTGGTGGGCCTGGGGCTGAACCTGGGTCAGTGCATTTAAGGCAAGCACCAGAGCCACTGTACAATGGCCATAAACTCTGGCCGCTGTTTTTGCAATTTTTATAAAATGAGCATGAGTTACTTTGAAAATTAAAACATGAAAACTAAAACCAAACATTATTATTGAAAACAATGAGGGTTATGAAAAGCAGCACCACTTAGTTAGGAACTGAGTTAGATCTGCAAAAGAACAGGAGAAAACAAAAAGGCACCAGAAGGAGGGAACAGGAACCTTGATCAGATTCTGACAAAATAGAGACGGAAAAGAAAAGAACCGACTCGGGGCCACAGAAGGGAGGGCGAGCAGAGAAAGAGCACCACATTTTGTAAATGGGCCTTTCCCTCATTTTGATTCAAATAAGCTCCCACCCTCAGAGCTCCCTAAACCTGGAAAAAAAATCCAAATGCAAATGGTGAGTAAATGGATATAATTTTATAAATTCCTAATGAACTCTTTTAAGAGCTGTGAAGAAACAATGTCTTCTGAAATCACAACTGCAGTTTTTCGAGAGGCGTCTGATGCGATATTCATGATATGACGTAAATTCACATTAATTCCAGGTGGTGGTGATTGACCGTAACCGCAAACATGCTCTTGTGGTCTCGGAGGACTTCTCAGTAACGGAATAATGATGATAATTAGAGTGTCCTGAATCTACCTTCTCACTAAGAAATGAAATACCAAATAGAAGTAGTTAGTATTCATTGAAAGCAGCATGTGACTAATCAGATAAAAGAGAAGTGCTTAGTGAAGGCACAAAACACTTAAAGAAAAGTCCTTGAGCATTTATTTTTGTAGCACCATAAAATTAAAATGTGGGTTAGTTTTAAAATTCATAGCCTATCTTCAAGAAATCCCTGGAACTTATTGCCTACATATAAAATTACTTTAAAAAGAAAAATAGAGACGATATTATAAAATGAAAGAAATTCAAAGTGCCTTTTTAACTAGAATACACATTGATATGTAAAAGTCTTTTTAATTAGAGAAGTTAAAATAAGCTATATTTAAAGTAATTAGATGCTAAAAACGTCTACAAAATGATGGGTACTTGGCTATAAAAATTAACCTGAGCAGGATCAAGACATAATGATACCTTATCCAAATGAAATTTTTTCTTTTCTTTCTTTCTTTCTTTCTTTCTCTTTTTTTTACTAACCTGCACTTTCATTCCACTTGCCCTCTGCCTAAGAGGGAAGTAGCTCAACAGTATACAGACTTTTGAGTCAGCGGGTTTGTAGAAGTGTATGGTACAGTATTTTCCTGGAAAAATTATAAGCATCAATTTGCCATTGACAGAAAACTTCAAGGTAGTGGATCTCCTAAAATACGCATTTATATCCATATGCCTATAAATATGGTTAGTGATATGTCAACTACATGGTGGTTCCAACTAATGTTCTTCACATTAAAAATATAAAACAATAAAGTCCTACCTAAAAAGACATTTAAGTAGTAGTAACCTGAAATAAAAATTAACTTTTCTTTGCTTATATTAACAAGGTACTTCTTGACAGGTAGCAGGTTGGGGCCACATCGAGTGGTGCTCAGGGCTTACTCATGACGCAGGGATCACTGGTGCCACCCGAGGGCCGGGGTGCTGGGGACCAAACCCAAGTCAGGCTTAAGCAAGTCAGGTACTACACTAGGGCTCCAAGAACGTGCTTCTTAAATGATGGTGTCCAGAGAACCATCACCAACCCACCATTAACACTTTAAAATGATTCAAACTCTCTGGGAAGTACTCTGGAGAGATCTCTATTAGTAATCACACAAAAACATGTATGACTTTTCAGTTTAGCAATTTCAATTCTAAGAATGTGTCCTAAGGAATTAGTTCCAGCATGGAAGCAGGTATAAATAAGCAAAAAATGTATATCATGTATGCATTCCTCGTGATAGAAAAAAAGAGGAAGGTGAGGTCTGGGAAAATGCAGATAACTAATTAAAGACTAGTTACATAAATTATAATACATTTGTTTCTATAGATTTTGCAGCCAGTTAAATGATAAGGTTTGTTTGTTGGTTTGTTGGTTTGCTTTTGCTATTTGGGTCACACCTGACGATGCTCAGGGGTTACACCTGGTTCTGCACTCAGGAATTACTCCTGGCGGTGCTCGGTGGAACATATGGGATGCTGGGAATCAAACTGGGGTTGGCCGCCGGCAAGGCAAACATCCTAACCACTGTGCTATTGCTTCAGCCCCAAATGATAATTACTAAAACTAGAGAGAACCATAGAAGAAATCTTGTGATGGGTCAATTTTACAGCAAAATGCAAATTTATAAAGATTGTATTGTGAGGGCGAAACTGATGCCATGACAAGCTGCGTCTAACGTTAAGTCTCAACTAGGCCTCAGCTTCTATTTCTCCGGAGCAGGACTCGCAGCTTCTGGTAAACTCCCAGTCGAGTAATGTGCCTAGAGAAGGAAGGGGGCAGTTGGGTCTGGTCAGTCGTAAGGGGCCACTGTATCCTCCTTAGAAACTGTTCCTAAGTGTTGCTGAGAGCCCGTTGCCTAATTGCTGACCATTATTGTGATCGGGCCGATGCTAAAAATAGACCAGCATACAAAATGCTTCTTAACCTATATAATACCGCTTGTGATTTTGAGTCGGGGTCCTTGTCAAGACTCCACTGCACTGGATGAGACTTGGACCCTAGCTCCGGCTAGCACTGGCTCAGGCTAGTAATAAAGTCCCTTTGCTTTTGCAGTATCGCGTGTGGACTTGGTCTCTCCGCAACTGGGGATCTGAAACTCCGGCACAACAGGATGTTTGCAATTCCCTAAAATTATGCCTAAGCAGAAGTACCAGAAGAAATATGATAATGATAGGATTGTTACAGTAACAAGAGTATAGGTACTGCTTGTTTCTTTTCTCAGCTTTCTACATTTTTATAATGGGATTATATCACCTTTTGTTTTTGTTTTGATTTTGGGCTATACCTGGCCATGCTCAGGGGTCACTCCTGACTGCACTCAGGAATTACTCCAGACAGTGCTTGGGGGACCATATGGGATGCCAGGGATGGAGCCCGGCCGGCTGTGTGCAAGGTGAACACCCTACCTGCTCTATCTCTCTAGCCCCTGAATTATATTAATTTTTAAACGAGCATGGTATTTAAAGTTTGGATTGGCATTTACTGGTTTGGAATTTGTTTAGGGGCAATGTTTTTCCGTAAACTTTTCTAATTCTACCATACCATAGTATATTTGAAGATTTGCTAAAACTAGGTATCAGAACAAAATTTGGGGGAAAAGTTTAGTTCAATAACAAGTGAAATTGATTATAATAATGAAATATGAGATGGAACGAGTATGAAAGCAAAATGTCTGGTCTAATACGATCCTGATTTCTTTAAAAAGGACTTCTATTGAAAGTAAGGCTCAATTTTACATATGTCATTAAAAAAGCCTTTTGTTATTCAAAGGATTCCATAAAGAAAATCAAAAGGCAGTGCACAGAAAAGAAAGAAACATTTGGAAATCAGGTACTGAAGAAGGGACTGATTTCAAGAATATGTGAGGAAGTCTCATAACTTAACAATAAAGACAAACTCCACTCTCTTTCTCGCTCCTTTTATTGGCTTATAGGTCTCTCTTGGCAGTGCGTAGGGCTTGGTCCTGGATTTGTTCTTGGGGATCACTCCTGGTGGGCTGGGGGTGGGGCATACAGGCTGCTGGGGGAAATGTGTAAGGAGTACACCTGCTTTGGAGAAAAATGTTCCGAAACCCAAGAGATAGTCCACGGCTTGAACTGCTTGTCCTGCACACAGCCATAGCTAATTTAATCCCCACACTGCAAGGACCCTACCCCTCCAGCACTCAGGAATAATCCCTGAGAAAGAGAGTGGAGTTTGTCTTTATTGTTAAGAGTTAGTTATCAGTGAGTCCTGAGCACTGCCAGATATAGGCAGACTTCTCCCCTCTGCAAACAGGCATGAGATGCCACATGAGCAAACAATCCCACTCCCAGGAAAAATGGAAATGTATGTCTACACAGAAACATAAGGCATAAATGCTCAAAAAAGTCACATACATTATAACTCCAAACTGGAAACAAACAAAATATCCTCCAGCAGATGAATAAATAAAGCAAAAGTGATAAAATATATACCATGGGATATTATTCAATAGCATGAAGTTCTAGTCTGTGCTGTAACTTGGGTGAGCTTAGAAAACAGCCACGCTTAGTGAAAGAAGGGACTCACAGAAGGCTGCATAGTGTTCCTTTCTGTGTATATGACATGTCCAGAACAGCAAAATTTATGGGAACAGAGTAGATTTGTGGCTTCCCAGAGCTGACAGGGAGGAGGATGGAGGAATGGCTATAGAGTTGCTTTTTAAAGTGATTAAAACGTTCTGAAAATAGTTTGGGGAGGCTGGAGCCTAGTACAGCAGGTACGGCACTTGCCTTGCACGTAACTGACCCGGGTTCAATCCCTGTCACTCCATATGGTTCCCCAAGCACCACCAAGAGTAATTTCTATGCATGGAGCTAGGAGAAACCCCTGAGCATCACTCAGTGTGGTCCAAAACCCCCCAAAATTTAAAAGGCTGGGGGAGGGCCGAGAGATAGTTAACAGGGTAAGGTGTTTACTTGCGCTTGGCTGACCCTGGTTTGGTCCCTGGCTCTGCATATGATCTCCTGAGCACTGCCAGGAGTGACCCATGAGTACCCATGGGTATGGTCACCCCAAACCAATAAACAAAAAACAAAAATAGAACAAAAATAACTGGTAGTGATGATTGTGCAACTCCAAGCACACACAACAACCCATTAACTTCATATGCTTTAAAGGGGTGCATTATATGATATGAGCTACATTTCAATAAACTATTTTTTAAAAGACTCAAAATGAGGGGCTGGAGTGACAGCACAGCAGGTAGGGCATTTGCCTTGCACATGACCGACCTGCGTTCGATTCCCAGCATCCCATAGTGTCACACCACCAAGAGTGATTCCTGAGTGCAGAACCAGGAGTAACCCTGTGCATTGCCGGGTATAACCCCCCCAAAAAAAAACCCTCAAAATGACACCTGTTTTCACCCATTTTCACCCCAAACTAACAGAAAGCCCAGAAATAATAGTGGTTGCCTATTTCTGTTTGGGGACCACAGGGATCACACCTGATTCTGTACAGAGGCGATCATAGGTAGTGCTGCAGAGTCAAACCGACACAGTTACGAGCTAAGGAAGAACCCGGCCCTTTGCAGTGGACACAGAGGCACTCGAGGTCACCTCTTGATAACAAGCTAAACATTTAAGTAAGTTGTGGCACAAACAGATCAGGACCACATTACTTGTCCAGGCTGTACCTTAGCTGTATCTCTTGGGCGGTCCTCTGATCTCCGTGCATATCCATTTCTTCTGCACCACGCACATTGGGGTAGCAGCTCTTTAACAGATGTTTTAAGATTTAATGTACAAAGATTGAGCACGCACTAGCCATGACACAGGTGAACTCTCTTCCCGCAGGTGAAGAGTCTGGATTGGCCCCGTTCATGCAGAAACCAGGGCTCCACATGCCAAGTAGATGACAGCCACCCCTTGGCCCACATGCCCGCTGAAGTCTCTCTCTACAGGTTAGTGGGTTTTTGTTAGTAAGGAAGGTCAAGAACATGTCCCAACTCAGAATTTTTGCAAACAGTATCAAGAGAAGCTGGGCTTGGGGTTTCTGGGCTGCTTGATTTCTTAATAACCTTTAGGATGTTGTGGAGGCAGCATTAGCACTTTGCTGTTCAGGTTGGGAGCCGTACCTGGTGGTGCTCAGAGCTATTCCCAGCTTCGCGCCCAGGCACAAATCAGTTTAGCCTCTTGCAAGGCAAGTTCCTTGACCCTGGAGAGTTCTTTTCTGGTCTTCTCGTCTTTTTTTTATTCTTGTGAGGAACAATTCATTTGTTCCTTTTCCTTTCTTCTTTTCACAATTCATATACAAACAAATGGTCGAATTTAGAATTCTTTCCTGACTGAATGAAATGACCTTGGGTTCAAAAGCTACATTTTGTAATGATAGCGATACCAAGTAATGGACCAATGATGCTGAGGAATGAACCTCAATGGAATCTAAAGTTTATTTATCACTAACAGTTCTGTCCCATCAGGAGCATCATAAATTCTACAGTCTGACTGAGCTTTTCTGCATAACAGGGGGAAAACAGTCTGGATCTTTGCTACTCTTACACTTAGATTTGCAGCTGAATTGTTTTTTGTGTTGGTTTTCATTTGGGAGCTGCACCCGACAGTGCTCAGGGATTACGCCCAGCTCTGTGCTCCGAAATCACTCCTGAAAGGTGCTTGGGGGAACCACATGTGGCACCAGGGGTCAAATCTGAATGCAAAGCAAGCGCCTTAAGCCCCGCACAGTATCTCTGTCCCCACCCATTAACCGTTTGCATTTTGTTTCTGTCAGTGGCCTAAATTGTCACAAGCATCAACAGGCAACAATGTTTTATTTCTTCCACACCTTCCAAGTCAGTTTTCCAGTTGCGACAGCGATCATTCCTCTTGCTCCTCCTGGGCACCCAGAAGACTAAGTCTGCCAGACTGCCTGCATGTGTGCAGAGCTGTCCTAGTTTCATTCCCCCCCCCCCATTTTGGGGGGCCATACCAATTAGTGCTTAAGGCTTACTCCTGGCCTGGTGTTCAGAAGTGATAATCTCTGGCAGTGCTCAGGGAACCATTTGGGGTACTGAGGATTTCAACCCAGGTCAGCCATATACAAGGCAAGTACTTTGACCCCTAATTGATCTCTCCCAAGTCTGGATTGTGTCTAGTAAGTGCCATGTGGTCACATCAGTTGCTTGCTCCTCAAATGTCCAGTCTGTCCCCCAGACTTCTTTCCCTTTGCCATGGGGCCTAAGACCCAGTTTCTTAAAAATAGGAGAATTGTGTATAACAGGTCAAGAAAAATCTTTAAACTTTGTTTTAGAAAACTTTTAGGACGTATTATCAGTAAAATGTTTGCTTTTTATTCCTATTTTATAGATCCAGAAGCACTGGACTTGCATAACAATTGCTCGTTTGAAAAAGGTCTTAGGTAGAAAAAGTCCTGATCTAAGAGAAGGACTTGAGAAGCCCGAGCCCTCTCTGAGGAGGAGCTGCTGAGGGAGTGGTCAGAGGCCGTGGACTGTGAGGCAAATGACCAATGATCTCCCCCAGCTTGCAGCTTCCCAGCACGGGCAATACCACCCCTGAAGGTGCTGGGGAAGTCCAGGGGGTGAGAGTACCCAGGTGCTATTGGCAGGAGTTGAATAAAAATAAAGCGGCAACAGAAGCATATGGGGAGAAGAGTACCGGGGTAAGGCAGATGCTTTGCAGACAAACCAGATTCAATCCCTAGCACCATCATTGGTCTCTGAGCACTGATCCAGGAGTAAGTCTTTTTGTAAAAAAAATTTTCTAAATTTACTTTTATTTTTATAAAGTTGTCCACAATAGTTGAATACATTCAATATTCCAACACCAATCCCACCATCATTACACCTTCCCATTGCCATATTTCAAATTATTCCACCTTGATGTCCAAAGCCTGGACCAAAGCAGGACATAAATAATTTATTTTGTATTGCTTGTTATGAATAACCTGCAGACTGCACCTGCTCCATCTGGGGAGCCCTGGTGAAATTGGCTCAGTGTGGGGCCCAGAGAGATCTCTGGCTCTGTGATGTCTTCCGGGACTCTCTGCTGTCTCTAACTTTTGATCTCTTTCGAGATTTATTTATGAGTCTCTGAAGTTAGGCCAGTAACAGAATTTACAGGGTGGTGCTGGAGTTGGTTCGTGGGGGTGACTGCCAGTACTTCCGTGTGTATTCGGAAGTTGGGGGAGGTAGCCCACCCCAACTCCGTGAAAGCCTGGAGATTTCAGTCACAATACCCGCATATCTGAATTTTCAGCAGATTATATCTTGGTGAGGTGCGTCCTGAGACAGTGGAGTCAGGTCGGGGGTCACTGTCACTGTCACTGTCCTCCCATTGTTCATCAATTTGCTCGAGTGGGCCCAGTAACATCTCCATCGTGAGACTTGTTGCTACTGTGTTTTGGCATATTGAATACGTCACGGGGAGCTTGCCAGGCTTTGCCGTGTGGGCGAGATATTCTTGGTAGCTTGCCAGATTCTCCGAGAGGGCGGAAGAATCGAACCTGGACTGGCCGGGCTGGCTGCATGCAAGGCAAATTCCCTACCGCTGTGCTATCCCCCAGCGATATGGTCAGGGCTATGGCGGGGATTTTGTATTGTGGAAGCAAGCAGCTGCAGGGGGGTCTGGTTGGGCAGGCGTAAGCTAACCTGCCCCTTCGACTTACCCAAGTCTGTTCAGCCATGCGACGGCCCGAGATTAACTGTGGCTTTTGATCTCTTTCGAGATTTATCTATGGGTCTCTGAAATAAGGCCAATAAATGAGCTTATATAGCTGAGCCAGAGGTGTTTTGTGGGCATAGCTCCCACATACCTAACTTTTGGCCGTTTAATTTCTTGGTAAACGTGGTCCCAAATTGTTGGGGTTCAGCACAGCGGCAATTTTGGGGTATCAGGAAGCCTGAAAGGCACCATCAGGTTGCTAATGCACTCACCCCGAAGGTACAGGTTGACCTGTTGGTGGCACCATACTCCCATAGAATTAAATTTTTAACTGGATGGTGACTTTGGGGTCCAGAGGCATCTCTGCAGCATGTTGCTCTCTTTCTCTTCCGAGGTTTATTTGTGAGTCTCTGGATTATGGCCATTAATGAGCTTATGTGCCACCAGAGTCAGTTCTTGGGCATGACTGCCAGGCTACCAAAAGCACAGGAAGATGAGGGGAGGCCACCCGTTCCTGACTCCATGTGAGCCTGGAGATTTCAGACAAGTCCTGCATACCTGGGATTTTCAGCAGATTGACTCATGGATGAGGCTCATTCAAGCCTATGGAGATCAATCGTGAACATGATGGCGATTAAGTTCTGGAGGTTTTCGGCTGCCAGGGCTTCATTATAGCGGGAGGTGGGACTCACCCGGCCCCCTCCAGATTGCCCTGGATGAGACAGCCGGCACAGGGTTCTGTGGCATCTCTGTGGCATGTTGCTCTCTTCTTCTCGGGGTTTACTTGTGAGTCCCAGGAGTAAGTCTTGAGTACAGCTGCATCTGTTCCCCACCTTCCTCCTCAAACTGTGCTCCATTGTAGCCCCTGAACATGTTAGACTATCTTTCCCACCTTTTTGGGTGAAAGGAAATTAATTGTAACTAAACTATTAGTGTATTAGAATACACAAACTAATGAAGTGGCAGATTGTATTTTTTTTTTTTTACAATCCGGTTTTCAGCATTTGACAAACTCTACTATGAAATCTCCACCCACACACCTCTAATCTTTAAATTCTTTAAAATTAAGTGTCTAGGCTTTAGTTCTTGCGGACTTTTTTAATCCTTTTAATTTTGTGGTGTATGGGGTTTACCCCTCGCTGAGGCTTGTGACACTGGACCACAATATTTTGGCTTTTTGTTTTATCCTTAATTGCTGATAATCTTACTCCTTGATTCATAGCAAATTATCACTAGAAATTCACATGAGACCCCTTTATAGTTTTATATAATTTCAATTTATCTATTTATTTGAGTGGGTGGGTCACACCTGAATTTTCTCAGGGGCTGCTCCTGGCTCAGTGTTCAGGGATTGTCAGTGGGGATGGAGTGTGGACCTCCTGCGCACAGAGTTTGTTCTCTGCCTACAGAATGGTCTTTCTGGCCCTCACTTTGTTTTTTACCCATTTATCCCTACTCCTTTGCAGAGTCTTCAGTCAATATGTCTGGCAGGTGTTGTAAATCTCAGTTTATCGTTGCTAAATATGTATTGTTGGCAAGGGTCTTTGAGTGCTGTCTTTGCTTCTTTCCCATGGTGATCACTCTACAGAGTGCAGCTCTGTTGAATAAAAGTCCTGCTCCAAAGACTTTTAGGTCACACGCTGATGTTGAGACTCTGCAGCTTTGTTACATTTACGTGGTGCTCAAAGCACTTTGAAAGGAAATTCATCCTTTAAAGGAGCTTGGCTCCTGACGACATCTATCACACAAATGATTCAATCCAATTGATCCTTCAGGCTGAACCAAAGTTTATTTAAGTTCTTATACTCAAAGGTGGCCTTGGTTGACCACTGTATTTTATTTATTATTTTTATTTCTTAATGATTGAGATTCTATGGTTTATAATAATGTTAATAGTGGTTTCTTTTGAATAACATCTCACTGTCATTCGATCTTCTCACTTCACTTGGGTAGTAAAAACAGGTGACGAAGAAGAAAGAAGACTGTAAGGTTTTACATTAGAATGTGTTACTTAATTCATTTGAAAACACTTCAAAATCCAGGAAAGTGGAGAGAAAGCTGTAATAACATGAGTCTTTCTTCTTGAAACATATTTTATTTCAGATACATAAAAAGATGTTAAAATATAAAGTGGTCACTCCTTCCCTTCCTCTGTTTAAGGTCTTACAAGTCCAGCTACTGTGCCTCCCTGGCCCAAGCACTCCATTCTCCCACCCCTCCCCACCCACCATTTTCCTCAATTTTGTGTTTATTTTTTTAAATAATTTTTTATTATTTCAATTAAGTCTAGACCTTTTTATTATTTTTATATACGTGAAAAATGAGAGTATTTTTGAGGATTTTATGCTTTAGTTGAATAACACCATATTCAATATCCTCCTCATTTACCTTTGAAATCATATATCTTCTTTTCATTTTGGGTTAAAATGGAGAGATTAGTTGCAGGTTACATTATATTGTCTGATGTTTGTGTAGATTGTGGAAAATCACGATTCTAGTCAAAAACTTTTTTTATGAGAACTTCCAAGACCTACTTCTACCACCTTTGAACTTAATCACTTAATCACTTAACTTCCCGTTAGTCGTCGATTTGCTCGAGCGGGCGCCAGTAACGTCTCCATTTGTCCCTGTCGCGTGCTAGTGTAGCCCAATGGCATCTGTTCGCTCTGGGAACATGAAGGGCCTCAAACCGATCGTTCATGATCTTGACGAAGAAGTCTGACCATCTGGAAGGTGGGCGGCCACGCGGTCTTTTGACATCCCGTGGAATCCAGTTGCTCTCAATGGAACGACCATCTCCGAATGCAACAGCTATGTGTACCTAGGTCGAGAGGTCAACATGACAAATGACCTGGCACCCGAGCTGCGCAGGAGGAAGAGAGTGGCTTGGAATGCCTTCAAGAACATCGAAGAAATAGCTAAGAGGACGAAGAACCTCCGGCTCCGGGCACGTCTCTTTGATCCCACTGTTCTTCCTGCATTAACATATGCCTCAGAGACCTGGGCCCTACGCAAACAAGATGAGAACGCTATTCAGGTCTCCCAAAGAAGAATAGAAAGAGCTATGCTTGGAATATCACGTTTCACTCAAATGAGAGAAAGAATACGGAGTTCTGACATCCGTCGACGATCAAGAATCAGGGACGCTGTCTCATTTGCCAAGGTGTCGAAAATCAGATGGGCTGGTCACGTAATGAGATTTAAAGACGACCGCTGGACCACCTTTGAAATGTGCAAAAATTGCAACATATCATCCTTGTGCTGCATATTGCATTCCCAGGACTTGATGATTTTATGCCTGGAAATTCTAACTTTTGACCTCTTTCATCCATTATTTTCCCCAACACTATACATTTTTCATCTTTTTGCTTTAAAAAAATTAAGAGACTGTTGATTTACAAAGTTATTATTAGTTGAGTTTTAAGCACATCACGCTCTAACATCCCACCACTAGTGTCAGCTTCCCTCCCCCAGGGTTCCCAAGTTCAGTGCTGCCCCACCCCCACCCCCACCCCACCTGCCAGTTGATAGGCATATTTTAAAGTTGGTTGTTGTGGTTTGGATCTCAGGTGTGCAGTGTTTTGGGCTGTATACCACATCCCCCACGCCACTGACATGCCTGAGGCTCTTGAGCCGTGTTCCGTCATCAGCTCTCTTTCTTATCTTCTTCCCATCACAATTTCTTTCCTTCTCCGTCCTCCTCCCAAAACTCTGGGGTAAAAATTGATCTAGTTACTCATCCCCCCTCCCCAGCACACACACGCGCACACACACACACACACACACACACACACACACGCAGCTTTAAAACATTGCATTCTGTCATCCAGTTTAGAATAACTGGATGTGAATTACTTGTCCACAGATAGATGAATCATCCTCTTTCCCCTTCTTCTGGCTTACTTCACTTAACATATCGTCTTAGTTCCCTCCAGGTTGAAACAAATTGCATAAACGTCATCTTTTCTTCAGCTGCATAGGATTCTATCTTGTGTATAAACCCATCCTCATGATCCATTTGTTGTTGGACACCTCACCCGATTCCATATCTTAGCTATTATATCGAGTGCAGCAATGGATAATGGTGTGCATAGAACCTCTTGAGTGTTTTTGCGTCCTGGGGGTCGACACCCAAAAGTCATCCCACATTCTGAAACGGCGATTTTATACTCCCATCCTTTCTTTGCCTTTCCTTCTCTCCCCTGGAACACACTCCGACCCTAAGACTTCCCCAAAAGACTTTCCCAGCCCACATCCCATCACTGATTGTTTCCTGTCACCTGACGCTGCCGCCTCTGAGAACATAGATCCTTGTCCCCCCTGCCTCACACCTGAAGCCTGCAGTCCCCGGGCTCATCGACCCCCGTGAGCCCTCCCTATTCCACTGTCCAAATACATCATGTTGTGTGTTATATGATGCAGCTCTGACCCAGATGGACTCTGTTTCAATTCCACGGAGCAAAATCCTACGGCACTCACCTCAGAAAAGCAACTCTTGTTCATAGAATGTTGGGGCCCACTCCTGGCAGAGCTTGGAGGCTCAGGGAGGGGCTCAGGAGCCACTCCTAGAGGTGCTTGGAGAACCTGGTGGTGATGGGGTAGGGTTAGGGCTCTGATTCTCTCAGCTGCCCTAGGCCTGCCCCTCGGGTCTCTCTAGCCGGTCCCCAGAACGTGCCCTGTGTGGAAAGGCAGCTTTCTGGTCCCTGAGAATCCACAAGGCAGCCCGCGGGAGCTGGGAGGAGATTGGGGAAGGGCAAGTTTCCCTCCCCAGCAGCAGACCGAGAAGCTCCAGAGTTCTGAGCCAGCAGCTGCCAGAAGGCAGGGGGTCCTGAGAGCATTCAGGCCTGCTCAGAGGAGACCCTCTAAGGAGGAAACCCCCTCCTCCCACACAGAAGAAGGATGTTCTTGCAGAAATAAAATGCGGGGAAGACAAAGCTCGTTTCTTTGTATTTTTCTTTTACAGTGACCTTTATTCCAGGAAAAAAAAAAAAGGTTTCAGGAAAAAGAGAATTTTCAAACGGTCAAATCCCAGTTGGTTTTGCCCCAAGCCAGGCGTCCTTCTAGGCAGAGGTGGAGCTGGCTGGGGACAGGGCAGGCAGGGGCCTTGCTTAGCGGGAAGGAGCAGTTCTGTCTGAGCCCTTCAAGTGCTGGAAAGTCCCCCAGATGACAGGATGGAGAAACCCAGGTAGGTTCCTGTGGAGTGCTACTACTCAGCTGTAAGGAAAGGCGAAGTCAAAGTCACGCAGTTTGCTGCTGTGTGAGGGTCTGGAGAGGATCAGGGGAAGTTAGTGAGAGGAGAGGAACACCAAGGAGTGATCTCCCTCACACATGGGATATAAAGAAGTAGGGGAATCCCAAATGCCTGGGGTGGGAACTTGAGAACCCATAAACTCAAGCTGGGGTGGGGGTGGAGATAGGATGGAGAGGGGCATCTTGTGGCAACTGGCAACAGTGGAGGGAGGGGGTGCTGGAAGGAGGTAGAATATCGTGATGGGGAAACCCTATCACTATAGTGTTGTAAACACAGTCCCTCAAAGGAAGAAAAGGAAAAAGTATCTGTCAGAGAGGCAAGGTGCGGGGTGGGAGGGAAGCTGGGAACACTGGTGGAGGGATGTGGACAGTGGTGAAGGGATGATGTAGGAACATCGTATGCCTGAAAGCCAGTCATAACTTTGTAAATCATGGTGCCTCAACAACAGAAGGGGAGGGGGGAGGGACGGAGGGAGGGAGAGGGAGAGTGAGGGAGAGACAGAGAGAGAGAGAGAGAGAGAGAGAGCGAGAGAGGGGACTTCTGTGTATGTATATAGCAGAGCATCTCTGCTCTGACTGGCAGAACCTGGAGAGGGGTCTGGAGTGGACACTTCCTACCAACACCACCCCCCACTCCCCCTTCCTCCCAGAGCAGAGGGAAGGAGCAGCGCCACTGCACTTGACAGCTGCTACCCGGACTGCCAGGGCCAGTGTGGTCCCCACAGTCATCCTGAGTCCCCTGTAACAAGACACGTCCACATCGTCCACATCGTCCACATCACACCCCCTCCTGTCTGATCCACCGGGAGGGTGTTCTTGTCCCAAATGCCTAAATTCAATCTAATCAAGAAGGCCCCGGCACACCCACTCAGGGAAGTTTTACAAAGGAATTTAGCAAGTACTTTTCCAAAGTATCAAGATCATGAAAAACAGGAAAAGCCTGAGGAAATGCCAGGACTGAAGGAGATGAAGGGGATATACTAACTAATTGCAATGTGGGATCCTGGTGTGAATTCCAGAACAGAAAAAACAGTGGGAAAACTATTAGCATTAGTGGGAAAACTATTAACATTCTGAAGGGCTGTGTTTTTCTAGTTATTGCACCCATGTTAATTTCTGGGTTTATTATGCTATAGTTAGGTCAATTGTTCATAGTAGGGGAAACTGGATCAAGATGCTGCAAGGAATCTTTATACTATTTTTTTGCAACTATTTGAAAGTCTAAGATTATTTTAAAAATCAAATATTTGGCTTTTATCTTGGGGGCTACACCCTCTGGTGCTCAGGGCTTACTCTGGTTCTGTTCTCAGAAGCAACCCGGGTGATGTTCAGGGGACCATTTGTGGTGCCAGAGATGGGCCCGGGGTGGCCACACGCAGGACATGTGCTTTAATCCTCCTTACCCTTACAGTTTCTAAAAAAAGGTTCTTTAAAATCTAGGTCTCGGGGCCAGAGAAACAGTCTGGGAGCTAAAGTGCTTGCCTTGCGTGTGTTGGGTCTCCCGCAAGTCCTACCAGGAGTGGTGCCTGAGCACAGAGCCAGGAGTAAGCTCTGAACATCACCAGGGTGGCCCAAACCCCCTCAACACTACAGATTTTTATCGGCAGTTCTTGCTTATTGATCTAATTTCTCTATTAGCCATTTCTAGGCCTATGGATTTTCCAGTCATTTTTTCTTTGCTCACTGATATAGTTTCTTAATTAGTCATTTACCCAGATTTTTTATTTTTCTATATTATAACCTTTATAGTTTTCATTTACAATTCCATCTAAGTTGTGCTTTTTAGAATCACTGATGTACTACTTAGGTTTATACTATTCTCATATCTGTTTTGCAATATCTATCAGGTTTATAGTTACAATTTTCTTTTCATTTATAATATTGTTCACTTGTAATTTCTCTTTTTTTTTTCACTATTTTGTCAGAGGTTTTTGTTTGAAAAGGCTTTCAAAGATTCTAACTTGGTTTTATTTTTCATTCTATTCTCTGTTTCTTATTTTAGTGATTTCTGATTTGATCCTGTCATTTTTACATTTTTTTTAGTTCACCTCTCACTTCTTCCAACTTTCTGAATTGATTGTTTACGCAGTAATTTTTTGTTTGTTTTCTAATGCAAAAAGTCATCGAGACCTAGGTAATTGCTCCAGTTCTGTCTGAGAATCACTGAAGTTTTTGTATGGGGGCATTTTCATTATCTTCAAGATTAATGATCATCATTTTTGTTGCACCTTTTTTCATCCATTGACTATTTATATGTATGCCTTTCTATTTTGATTAACTATCGTCTTACATCAATACTCATTATATTTTTTGTTTGTTTTGAGGGCCGCACTCGGGGCTCACTACTGGCTCTGTGCTAAGAGATTGTAAGGGATTACTCCTGGTGGGGCTCAGGGAGGGCATATGTGGTGCTGGGGACTGAGGCTGGGATCTCCATGTGCAAGGCAAGTGGCTACTCACTCTGCTGTTGCTCCGACCTAACTGTATTGTTTAAGGTAGGGTGTTCTTGAAGTCCAAACCAAAAGCATTGTCACACGGAGCAAGGTTCACCATACAATCTGCATTGCTACTGTCCATCAGCTCTAGATGTTCATTCTAAAACAGCTGTAGGCTTCCTGAAAGTGGGGGAAAGGTTTCGAAATAGATTACATATAGACTGAATTGTCTGAGGCTTCAGGTTTGTCACACTATGTCCATGCATTTCCAACAATTTGGTATACTTTGACTCTGTACATATGATTTGGGGCTGGTTGGGGGTTGTTTGGACCACACCCAGAAGTGCTCAGCAATTAATCCTGGCTCTGTGCTCAGGAATCACCTCTGGAGGTGCTTGGGAGACAGGACAGAGGTCTCCTGCATGCAAGGCAAGCACCTTACCCTCTGTACTATCCCTCTGGCCCCAATTTACTATGCTTTGGAGAGTACTGAAGAACAATTTGGCTTGATTTGTGATTCAATTTGCCACCTTCAAACAGTAAAAGTTTATAAATTAGCATCTCCTCTCCAGTACTTATAGGTATCAATGACTTTTCTGTGTGGGTAGAGGTTACGGAGATTTGTGATTGTGCCCAGGAATATAGGTGCAGAATCAGTACTTATTATTGCTGGTGTTAAGATATGACAAGTCACATCTTATTGAATTTATATATTCCCACTATTTGAAACATGAGCTAAGCTGGAATTTGAAGACAAGGTCAGGAAAGTCACTCTGGAAAAGGAAATCTAATGAGGTTTAATATAGAAGGAAAGGGAGATTTTGTAACATTCTATTTTGTGGGTGTGGATGTTCTCTATGGACCAGACAGGTTAGAAGTAATGGCTCTAATTCCTATGAAACAAAAAGAGACTCTAGTAATAGTCACCCATTATTACCTGTTAGAGCCAAGGTTCTCCAAAGATGTAGAGCCAATCAGATGCTGGTTATATAGAGAGGAAGGGCGAAAAAGAGGGAGAGGGAGAGGGAAAGAGAGACACAGACAGACGCAGAGACAGAGACACAGAGACAAGAGAAGTAGAGATAGACAAAGAAGCAGGGAGAGAGAAGAAGCAGCAAGTGATTTCAGAAATTTGCTCATGATCATAGCGGCTAACAAGTCCAAAATCTTCAAGATGAACAAAATTAAAGAACAATCAATGCTGCAAGTTCAAGTCCAAGGGCAGAATGTCTTTCATCCCTGTTCTGCTTAGGCCTCCCACTGACTAGATGAAACCCACCCACCCACATGAGCAGTCTGATTTTCTTCAATGCAAATCTCATCCAAAAAACATACTCACTGAATACTGCTTGACCAATCCCCAGCCTAGCTGAAAATTGCCTTGAACAATCACCCTGAAGAAGAATGGGGCTCTCATAGATGACCCTCAAGTTTGAGTCCCTAAAGGACAGGATGTGGCAGAGGAAAGTGGCCCTGGGTGTTTTACTCAGCTGTGCTGCACGGCCTGTGATATCAAGCAGTTTAATCGCCCTCTTGGTGCTCATATTCTTTCCTAAGTAAATGAAAGGGTTATGAGAATTACATGATGTGATCCTTGCATAACAGTCCAGGATCTCTGTGTAGGTGCTCAGAGAACTGTTCCTTTTCCTGTGCTTCTCAGTGAAGGTACTTTTGCGGGCACTGCCTCAGCATCCATGACACTCCTCAGGAGATGAGCAGACCCCTGGCCACTTCCTCAACCTCCTCACTCCTTCTTCCATGTGTAAGACATAGACATAAGGAAAGTGCTTTAATCAACGTTGATTTACAATTTTGTGGATTGCCAGGAGGTTAGTTATACTCACCTATATGCGTGTGGCTATCATCACCCTATCTTTAAAAAAAACTCTCCTAAGTGTGGGATATAAAGAAACACAGCAAAGGAACAAATGGCCAAAGTCATCGGAGGTGGAGATTTTGTCTATAGGACTGAGTTAATATGTGGCAGGTGGGGCTGGGAGGGTCCTGAGGGTCCTGGTCTAGGGAAGCTGGCGCCTGCGGTGGGTGTGCGCTGGAACAATGGATTTGAAAATGGAATTAATGGTATCATAGATACTTGTACCTCAATAAAACGGCAGTTCTGTTTTATTTATTTATTTATTTATTTTTTAATAGTGAGGCACCATGAGGTACAGTTGCAGACTTACACATTTTTGTGCTCGGGTTTCGATTATACAATGACCAAACACCCATCCCTCCACCAGCGCGCATTTCCCACCACCTCGGACCCCAGCATCCCCTCCCCCCGGCCCCTATGGCAGTTTTGATTTAAAGGCCTGTGGGGATCGGAGGGAGTTCCCAGGCTGAGTGGACTTTGCACGCAGAGGCTCGAGTTCAGCTCCCAGCGCACTGGGAGACACGCCCGAGCGCGGAGCCCGGGATCTCCCCGGGCGCCGCTGGGACGGCCGAAACGAAGGGGGATGTCCTGGCAAGGGGTCCCCGCCGTCGCCCAAAGTGGCACGCTCGTTCCCGAGTCCCGCGCTGCCTGGGCCGGGGTCTGGAATCGGAGCCCGGCCGGGAGCGGCTGGGAAGAAGGGCAGCCCGGCCTCTCCGGGGGGCTGTCGCTGCCCGAGCGGGCCCGGGGCGCGGAAGGGCGACCCCCTCCGAGAGCCCGAGTCCGGAGGACCAGCCGCGCCAGTCGGACCCCGCGGCCCTCCGCGTCCCGCGCCCGCGCGCAGGCGCAGCCCGGGCCGGCGGCTGGAGAGAAGGTCCGCGGCCCCGACGGGCGGGTTTTCGGGACGCGGGCAGAGCGCCGAGGGCGCCTCCGGCCCGCCAGTGCCGCAGGACGACTCGGCGCCCGGGCGGCTCCTGCTGGGCCCCCGCGCCGCCCCCTCCCCGCCCCCCTCGGCTCCCGCGCGCGCCCCCCGCCCCTCCCCTGCCGCCCGAGGCTCCCGGCGCCCGCCCGGCCCCGCCCCGACTGCCCCGCCCCGCCCCCTCCCCGCCCGGAGCCGGGGGTTTCGCGTGCCCGTCCCGCGCGCCCGACTCGGCTCGGAGCGCGGCGCCCTTTCCCGGGAACCGGCCCCGGCCCCTCCGAGCCGCCGAGTTCGGGCGGACCCGCGCCGAAGCGCCGACGCCCGGCCCCGAGCAGCAGCGCCCCTCCCTGCCGCGCAGCGCCCCCTGGAGGAGAGCGGCGAGCACCGCGGGGTAAGCGGCGGCTCGCGGGGCCCGGGCGCAGGGTCGGGGTCTCGGCGCCCGCGGCACCGACTGTGGGTCCTCGGCCAAGATCCCAGAAGCCCAGAGACGCATGGTGACCATGGAACTCAAGCCAAGATTGGCTTCAAAACAAATGAGGCGGTGCAGAGTGATCAGCACGCGCAACAAGTGGCAACGGGTTCTTCTTTTGAAAACCAGCATTGATGACCGACTCCTGCAAAATAGAGGCGATGTTTCTGCTGCATGCAGTCAAGACCTCATCTCTGAGAAACAGGCCTTTCTCCCCACCTCGCCCATCCCACAAGGTCCCTGCTGTATGGGGGCGGCGAAGGAACGGCCGGGTGTGTTGATAGCAGTGAGAGAAGACATTTGGGGGATTGGGAGGACTGCCCCCACCCGAAGCCCTCTTCTGTAATGAAAGCCTGAAGTCGTCTCCTTGCAGCTTACCTTACCTTCCCCCTTCAGTCATAGCAGCAATGTCATGCTGAGGTTACTCCCTCTGCAAACACCACGGTTAGTGAAACGTATTTCTTTCTGTGTTTCGGCTGGAGGGACGAGTGATTTTAAAGTCATTTTCCCCCTAGAGCCAAGAAGTAGAGAGTGATTAAGACATTATTTGCAAACAGGGACAAGAAATAATTTGTAGCTTATATGCGAGCATTTCATTCTCTCATGAGCTTACATATTTATGCGTTTGAATAAAACCCACGAATACTAACTGGCTCTTTATTCTAGGCAATGAGAGTGGTGGGGAGTGAGTTGGTGGAGAGAAGTGTGGGGCACATAATTGAAAAATGAGATGGAGCGATGGACTTGAGAGGCCCTCCCGGCCCTGAACCACTCTGTGGCTGTGACTAAGTACACAGTCCGTGCTCTGCTTCTCCACCTGGAGACTATGATAATGTAGTTATCCAGACTATAATAAAAATGAGCTCTTGTGTTTCATAAAGGGAGAAGATCGCAAAGATGTCGGGACTTTTCATTCCAAACAGGCGAACATTCACACAAGAATCTAGGAAATTAGAAACCTTGTGAGTCCTTAAACATTTCACTCTTGATTACAGCGGTGGAGGGTGGCAGGCAGGGGGGATGGGTGGGTCAGAGCGTTTGAAGGAGTCATTTTATTTACGTTTTGGCGTTTGTTTTAATTTCTACTTTGGGGCCAGGCCTGACGATGCGTAGGGCTGACTCCTGGCTCTGCACTCAGGAATTACTCCTGACAGTGCTCTGGGACTATACGGGACACCGGGACTGGAACCCAGGTTGGGTAGTGCAAGGCCAGCGCCTTACCAGCTGCGCTATTGCTCTGGCCCCTGAGAAGTCATTTCAAATCTAGGATTTGATCAAATTAATGGTATTCGTGTATTGCTATGCAAAGGGAAAGATGAAAGGGCATTTTACAAAAGATGACATATATTTGGCTGAGAAACATGCAAAATCGCCATCCTCAATACTACAAAAATTGCAGTTTAACAACAAATTTACATTTCTTTTCCTTTTAAGTGGGAATAAAATGCAGACAGGCCGACTTGCAGGCCGTGTTTTCGGGCGGTTCGGGGAAGTGTTATGGGTGAGGCAGCAGTTGGTGTAGGACTGTGGTAGGGCACAGCAGTGCTCGGGAGCTGTTCCTGGCTCTGCTGGGGAGTTTTCCCAGCAGTGCTCTGGGGCCGTGTGGCATCAGGGACAGACAGCCTGTAGGTCCCTCAAGGCCTGAGCTATCTCATTGCCCGAGTTCAGAACTTTTGAGTGTTTAATGTGGTAGTAGCTCTAACAATTTTCTTTCGTTTTATCGCTCGGCAGGGCGGGGCATGTCCATGTTACAGCCTGAGGAGGCGGAGTGCCCCCACCCTGCCGTGCCAGGGGCAGAGGAGAGGTCCAGGGCCCACCTGGAAATGCACAGGAGATCATGCAATGTGTTAAAACTTGGGATCAGCATATGCAGAGCCTGCAATCCTGGCCACTGAGATCCCCCCCCCACACACACACACACTGCCAACATTTTTTTTTTCTGTTTGAAACTCTAGAACTGTGATTTACAGAGTTGTACATAATACAGTCATTTCAGATATTCAGTATTCCAACACCATCCCATCAGCACTGAGACCTTCCCTCCACCAATACCCCCAGTTGCCCCCTGCCCCCTACGCGGGCACAAATAAATTGCTTTATAGTGCTTGTTACAGCATGTATCTCACAAGGGTGTTACCGGAGGCACTGTCCAAGGATTGGCTGAGCTGTTTGGTGCAGTCAGACTTCTGTGTTATTGCTTTCACTCATTGAGTTTGGCGGGCTTCTACAGACTTTCCCATCGAATTTTCTTTCCCTCTGGGCTGTCAGTACTGGGAAGATGTTGTATGCCTGCACAAGCAGCCTCACACTCCAGCCCCGGGGCACTGGGATGAGTCCGCAGCCTGGCGTTTGATTCTGCTGTGGCAGCTCTCAGAGTGCTCCAAGTATTTCTGGTTTTGCTGCCTACACCTGGCGGTGTCTGCACTCATGGACCACTCCTGGAGGACTGGGGACCATATGAGGTGTTGGGGATTGAATTCGGGGTGGCCACAGGCAAGACAGGCACCTTCCCGCTGTAGTGTAGCTCTAGCCCTTCCTCTGACAATTTTAAACCGTCCTTTGAGCAATAAATTGCACTTCCAGAAGTCATGCTACCTAAGGACGCACGCTACCAAGGATGCATTTGGGCCTGAGTGTGTAGCTGCAATGTTTGTAATGGCTTGAAAAGGGAACCTAAACATCCCTTAATAGAAAGTGATTCAATAACTTATGGTGCATCCCCCTGGCCATCTGCCTCTGTGAAAGGGAATGAAGAGAATCCACATGTACTGACAGATGGGTACAGAGTGAGACTGTCCATGACATATTGAGCCGCAAAAACAAAACTGGAGAGACAACTCAGCAGGCTGGGCACAGGCTGTGCGTTCATGAGCTGTGTTCGTGCCTGGCACCACATGGTCCCTAGTAGCATCATGCCTGAGCATTGCTGAGACTCAAGCATTGCTGGGCGTGGCCCCCAAACCACACAAGCAAGCAAAAAACAGGTTGTAGAACAAGCTGTGCGAATGATTTCATTCTTTGAAAGAGCTTTGTGTGGAAAATAGTAAAATAGAGGAAGACCGGCTGGGACAAAAGTTAAGGGACAACTTTTCCCCCCATTATGTACTTCCACTTTAAGGCATTTTCAATTTCCCTTCATTGTTGTTGGTGTTGATATGATGGCTGGGGTGGTCCCACACTCGCTGGGGTGAGGTGCTCACAGAGGGTCACACATCAAGTTGTGGTGCTTGCACACTCGCCACAGGGCACACTTGTACTCCTTCATTTGGGGTTCACACTCCTAGCTGAGGCACATGTCTTTGGTTGTGATGCTCCCCGAGGTTGCTGAGGTGCTCATTCAGGGGTCGCAGTTTCTGGTCACGCTGCTCTGACATCTTTTTAGCTGTGGTGCTTCCCAGGAGTCACACCTTTTTTAGTGGTGCTTACACACCTTTTAATCGTATTATTAAATAATAAGTACATGTGCTGAAATAATTGCATTTAATAACAATGTTACCTAATAATTGGTTGCTTTCATATAATACCATTGATCTTGAGCCTCTGTATTCTCTATAGATGGGAAATCAATTCTAAATACATAATATTTTCAGGCTAAACATTTCTGGAAGAACACACCACAGGTGAGATGTGCCTCTCAGCATCACGTGAGGGTCTGACCTGAAACTTCTTATGGCTGGTCATCAGGGATGTAGTGGTGGTTTTCCTGCTGCCACTGAACAGTGGCCAGTCTCTGTACTCAGGCACCTGAAGAATGTCTTTTGTCCGCTTACCATTCATCTGCTGATTGTATGTGAGAGTTCATTGACTACAGTCAATATAAAGTCCAGCAATGATGATTTCATGGTTCTGTTTTTCCACTTACTGTATTTTCTATTATTCTCCCAAGTAAAGCTTTTCTTCATCATCCGGGCCTTCTGTTTACTCTGAAATACGTCTAATAGAAAACCATGGTACTTAATTTCCCCCTACCATTTGTTTTCATTCTTTTGTGAATTAACTTTTCAGGTTTCTTACCCATTTACAATGGAGTGTCCCTAAGTCTTATGTTGATATGTCAGCAATCTTTGTTATATGTAGCATATATTTCCTTCAGCTCATTTTCTGACTTAATTTTGCATTTTTTTGTTTTAGGGACACACCGGCAGTGTTCAGGGGATACTCTCTATTTCTATAGGTGCTGGGGGCACCATATTTGAA
Organism: Sorex fumeus; assembly: GCF_029834395.1. Taxonomy (NCBI): domain Eukaryota; kingdom Metazoa; phylum Chordata; class Mammalia; order Eulipotyphla; family Soricidae; genus Sorex; species Sorex fumeus. Next base: position 39,506,234 of record NW_026606120.1, on the reverse strand, counting down.
CCTGGACTTCTACATGCAAAGCATAAACTCTATTCTCTGAACGATTTCTCTACCCTCATGATCTAACTTATTTGTTCAGTTTTCATAGATAGATCTTGTGTACTTTGATTTAATCTGGTCTTTCAATCTTTTCCAATGTGGTTTTTTCATTACTTCTGTGCAACTTAGAAATCTTTCCCTCACCTCCCCTCCCAAAGCCAGATCCATATTTATTTCTCCTGTCTTATAGTTGTTTCATAGTTGAATTTTTATAGCTTGCATGGGCCACATAGCCAGGGGTGCTCTGAATGGATACACAGAGTAAGGGATCAAACCCAAGACCTCACACATGGAAGGCATGTGCGCTACCATTTGAAACACATACCTGGCCCGTAGAATCAAAACTTCTTTTCTATTTTTACAACTATAGAATTAATTTATTTTTACTTATTTATTCTAGGGCTTTGAGTAAATTAACTTTTATGACATTTTACTAAAGGTAGTGGGGGCAAGATACTCGGTAGCTTGCCAGCCTCTCCACGAGGGGCGGAGGACTCGAACGCAGCTTGGCCGGACTGGCTGCGTACAAGGCAAACGCCCTACCGCTGTGCTATTGCTGGAGCGATAGCAGGGCTGGAGTGATAGCACAGCGGTAGGGCATTTGCCTTGCATGCAGCCAACATGGCCGACAGGAGTTCGATTCCTCCGCCCCTCTCGGAGAGCCCGGCAAGCTACTGAGAGTATCTCACCCGCAGGGCAAAGCCTGGCAAGCTACCTGTGTCATATTCGATATGCCAAACACAGTAACAATTGTCTTAATGGAGACGTTACTGGGCCTACTCAAGCAAATCGATGAACAATGGAAGGACAGTGACAGTGATCTTTCTAGAGCTAACATGGTTCTGTCAGAGGCAAAACACCATTTCCAGGGATGCTCCTGACAGTACCTGGGGACTATTTGGTACTGGGTATCAAACCCCCCCCATATGCTAATCAAACCCCGAGCCCCTTGAACTATGTCCTCTACCCAATATGTTTATATTTAAAAATATAAACTTGATTTTATTGTTTTCGGCTTCAAATTCTTGACTGTCCTCCCCTTGCCGCCAGGAAAAGTTAATTTTTGTAGCTTCTTGAATGGACTCTTTGGAAGCCAGTTTTTCTTTTGGTTTCACTTCCTGCTTGCATCATAGCGACAGGAAACCAAGAGCAGTTCTCTGCATTGTCAACGCTATTTCATGTGTCTTTTCACATGGGAAGCCCCCACAAGCTCCACAACCACAGTCTTTCTGAGAATCTTTTCTTCTCAGGAAGCTCCTCAAACACCACCTCCCCTGCGCCTACCCTCCCTCTAGTTCTCAGCTCAGCCAGTCGTTCACCCCTCTCACAGCTTTCTGGTCAGATTTCTATGGGTGTTTAGCTCTTTAGACTGTCACTGTCTTCATACAGTTTTCTCCCCGTAACCCCTACTGCCTTGAAGGAGAAGCTGTTGTCACTGGCAGCACGCAGATGGCATATCACTTATTGGATGTGTGAAAGGTTCGTGGAAATAGTATTGGGTGGTAAACTGAGATAATAGTTTGCAAAGAGAAGTGCCTTTGCAGAGTGATGGAAATGTCTGAATTTCTAAGATCAACTTTCTTCCTCTTTTTTGAAGAAATATCACTGTCAAAGAAGGGGCTCACCTAGAAGAAAAATAACATAGAATATGACCTCTGTGTTGTAAAGAACGGCTGTTGCTATGCAGTGTTAGTGATGAGAAATCATCCCCACGGAGAAACTGTCGCTGGCACTGCAGTGCTGGGTGTCCAGCCAACAACTCCCCCTCTAGGGCACAGATACGTTCCTCACCCGCACCCCTGTGCTCACCTCCCCCCCAACTGGACCTGAAACTCAAGTGGGAGAGAAAGAAGTTTTGTACGTGGACCTCTTCTCATGACTGTCTAAGATCACCGCCTTCCCCAGAGGGTCACAAACCCGAGAGAATAGGAAATATCTGAACATCGTGGGTGGTGAAAGTATCAAAATAGCGACTTGGATACTACTGCTAACTACGCTACCTCCAAAACAGTTTTCATTACTTTAAAATTATGTGTTTATTTAATTATTTGTGGCAGCACTTAAGGCCCACTCCTGGCTCTGTACTCAGGAATCACTCTTGAATGGGCCCGGGGACAATAGGGTGTGTCGGGATAGAACCTGGTCGGCCCAAGCAAGGCGTGAGTCTGACCTGCTGCACTCTCTCTCTCGCTCCAAAACAATTTTTACTGAAAAATAATTATCTACTAGTCACGTTTAAAAAGTGAAAGGAAAAACAGTAATTATAATATTTAACACATGTATTAACATATCACATCAGCGTACAAAATCAATGTTCTTTTTTTTCTTTAGATTTGGGTATATCTATCCGAGGACAGGAGTGATAGCACAGCGGTAGGGCGTTTGCCTTGCACGCAGCCAATGTGGCCGACCTGAGTTCGATTCCTCTGCCCCTCTCGGAGAGCCCGGCAAGCTACCGAGAGTATCTCGCCCGCACGGCAGAGCCTGGCAAGCTACCCGTGATGTACTCGATATGCCAAACACAGTAACAAGTCTCACGATGGAAACGTTACTGGGCCCGCTCGAGCAAATTGATGAACAACGGGAGGACCATGACTGTGATATCTATCCGATATAATATATTTATTTTTTAATATCCCATAGCTTGGTTTATTTTATTTTTTTTTATTAGTGAAACACCATGAAGTACAGTTATAGACTTACAAATTTTTGTGCTTGGGTTTTTCAGTTATACAATGATCAAGTACCCATCCCTCCACCAGCACCCATCCTCCACCACCACGGGTCCCAGCATCCCTCCCCCCCCACCCCCCCCAATGTTCTTTTAGTTCCACATTGCTCCAATTAAAAGCTTAATCTTGGGGCTGGAGCAATAGCACAGTGGGTACGACATTTGCCTTGCACACAGCCAACTCGGGTTCGATTCCCAGCATCCCATATGATCCCCTGATCACTGCCAGGGGTAATTTCTGAGTGCAGAGCCAGGAGTAACCCCTGTGCATTGCCGGGTGTGACCCAAAAAAAGAAAAGAAAAGAAAAAACTTAATCTTAAATTTATTTAAAGTGAAAATGATCTAAAGTCGGACAATCAGCATTGAATACCGAGATTGTACCTAATTCCTGGTAGTCAAATGTACAGTGTAGAATTTTTGGTGTAAATGGCACAGCATTTACTCTTGTGCAGTTGATAGTCTTCATACCAGTTTCTTCACCTCATTCAGGGTCTGATTTAGGGTTTTGCATTGCATTCAATTTCCGTATATCTTTTGATCTGGAGAAATATTCAGTCTTTATTTTTTTTTGACTGAACATTTTTGCAGAGTTTGGGTCAGTGTTATGAAGAATGTCCTTTAATTTGGGTTTGTCTAGTGCTTCTAGAACATGCTATGGAGTGTTTCTGTTTGGGCAGGAACCCCACAGAGAGTCTGGAATGCCACAGGCTGCATGTGCCACTACTGCTGCTCAGTCTGTGTGCCACGCTCTCCCCTGCAGTGTGGTGGTGTTAGGGGAGGAGGCGATTGGGGCGAGATGAGGCCATGAGGGTGGGGACCGAGATAGGAGTCAGATCTTTTCAATAAAGGAGTTCCAGAGTTTGCTTATCATGGGAAGGCGACCAGTTGTCAACATGTAAGGAGGGTCCCTTCCCACAAACCAGATGCGTGAGTTCCTCCTCCTTGGACCTCCCTGCCCAAGACTGGGAGAGCAACGTTCATTGTTCAAGCATCTGGTCTACCTTCTTCTGCTACAGCATGTCCAACTAAGACAGCAGGCTGTCGCTCCTCTGTAGGGAACGTGGTCAGCTTTAGCCCAAGCTCCTGCACTGTCACCGTTTCAGAGAGCCACTCATGTGATGTCACGCCTTGTCCCAAAGAAGGCCACACCTGGTCCCTTGTGAACAAGGAAGAGCAATCTGGTGATCAGGGCTGACTTAGACTGACGCTCCAGCAGGCAGTACTGCTCTAGAATGCACTGTCTCACCTGCATCAGAGTCACGTTCCTCACCCATTCTCTCTCCATTCCCTCCACAGGGGCTGTTCTCAATAAGCATTCTGCACCCAGAACTTCGTATCTATTTCCAAAGAGCCCAACCTGAGATAGCAGCAGGAATGGGGTGTTGGGAGAGAACAGGCAGTGAGATGGAGACTGACTCACTTAGCACCAGATGGCAGTAGGAGTGGGGGGAAACTGATGGAGCATAAGATAGCTCCCCTTGTCAATAAGTCCAGCAGTGGTAGATTGAGGCATACTCGGGTGGAAGTACATTATGCATTATTGCTGCATGGAAAAAAGCACCTGTGGGCACAATCTACTGGATTTGCTGTTGCATGTCATTGAGGTTTGGCATAGAAACATAGCACTGCACTGCAGCACTGTTCTCCCGTTGTTCATCAATTTGCTCGAGTGGGCACCAGTAACGTCTCCATCGTGAGACTTGTTGTTACTGTGTTTGGCATATCGAATACATCACGGTTAGCTTGCCAGTCTTTGCCATGCGGGCGCAATACTCTCGGTAGCTTGCTGGGCTCTCCGAGAGGGGCAGAGGAATTGAATCGGGGTTGGCCCGGAGCCGGCTGCGTGCACGGCAAGCACTGCTGGTCTCAGCAACTTCTGGTACTGCTCTGGGGACCATAAGCGATTCTGGGGATTGAACCCAGGATGACCGTGTGCAAGGCAAGCACCCTTCTGGCTGTGCTGTCCCTTGGGTCCCCTTTGAGAGCTGGGATTTGGATGGGGGCCTGCCTGGCTTCAGAATTCTGACTCCTCCCTGGCTTCAGGCCCTCCTCCCCTCAGGGGCCAGCAGGGCACAAAATGCTTGAAGGCCCCAGAGCCAGAGGGCAGCATATCCTGGGCCAGCAGTGGGGACAGGCATGCCACCATGTCCCCGTGGACCCAGTGTGGGCCCCACCTCAGCTCTCTCCTAACCCTCACTGACTGCCCTGCTTGTTTTTCTGCCTCTCCCCACGCCCCAGTTTCTCTCTAAGCCCCGTCCCCCTCCTCCCACTCATTTATCAGTCCGGAAGTTGGGGATAGGGTGGGACTGAGCACCTCCTGCGAGAGGTGAGAGGCACAGTGGGCACTGCCTCCCAGGGTGTCAAGGCCAGCGCTCCCCTCACCATCCCCGCTTGCCCACCTCTCTGCCCTGACTGGGGACGCAGCCCCCAGGAGGAATTCTGGTAATTGGTTCCATCCCAGCCTCGTTGTAAGTGGCAAGAAAGGGGAAGTTATAAATATTTCTTTTTTGCTTTATTTTGGGTTAGATCCGGTGATGCACAGGGGTTACTCCTGGCTCTGCACTCAGGAATTACCCCTGGCATTGCTCAGGGGCCTATATGGTATGCTGGGAATTGAACCCGGGTCGGCAGCGTGCAAGGCAAACGCCCTACCCGCGGTGCTATCACTCCGGCCCAAAAGTTATAAATATTTTTATCTATAACTCACGATGAATAAAAATATAATTACGAAGAAAAATTTAAACTTCATGAGTAGTAAATATTAATCCTGAACCCAGTAACTTTTGCAGGAAGTTAACTTTCACATGTCATCCAGCTGAGGTGCCTGGGGTCTGGGAGAGTGGGGGGACCTCTGCTTCCAGCTTCCAGTTTGGGGTGTAATTGTCACACAGGCCCTTCCTCTCATAATCGTCACTTGCCATGTGGAGAACTTTCTCTGGGTGCTGGGGCCACAGCAGGGCTGCCAGGCTCCATGCACACCATGATAACTCCACTTGGTTATTCTGATTTTTGTTTGCTTGTTTTGGGGCCAAGCTCAGAGCCAAGAGTAAGCCCTGAGCACTGCGGGATGTGGCCCTAGGAGATTGGAGGTGAGGGGGACCAGCAGCAACTTTCCCACAGCTGATGAGATCATAGGTCCAGACTCATTCCAAGTCTGGCTCATCCTGGTCTCCTTCCTGCTCTCAGTACTCAGGCACATTGGTTTTGCTGCTAGTGCCTCAGCTGTGCTGCATTCAAAACACCTTTGCCCCAGCCCAACATTACCACCCCCCACCCCTGAGCTCTGCCCCGCAAGGCTACGTACTTCTGATTCTCCACCCTTTGACCTAAAGGAGTGCTTCTATGCACCCAATTCTCTCCCCAGGGGCCATACTGCAAGGCACTCTAGCTCAGTATTGTCTAAGAGAAATAGATTTCAAACAGGGCTAGAGCGATAGCACAGCAGTAGGGCGTTTGCCTTGCACGCAGCCAACAGGGCTGACCTGAGTTTGATTCCTCCGCCCCTCTTGGAGAGCCCGGCAAGCTGCCGAGAGTATCTTGCCCGCACGGCAGAGCCTGGCAAGCTCCCCGTGATGTACTCTATATGCCAAACACAGTAACAACAAAGTCTCCAATGGAGACGTTACTGGGTCCGCTCGAGCAAATCGATGATTTCAAACATATATGATATAAATGTGATGGCTGCCATATTGACCCGCAAGTAAATGCTGGTGGAAATCATTTCACAATAGTCTATTTAATACAACACAATCAAAATACCACCTCAACAGGTAATCAACAATGGGAGTGTGTACTCACGGGAGTGTTTGCTCACGGAAAGTGTGTACTCATGGGAGAATGTACTCATGGGAGTGTGTGCTCAAGGGAGTATGTGCTCACAGAAGTGTGTACTCACAGAAGCGTGTGCTAACGGGAGTCTATACTCACGGGAGTGTGTACTCATGGGAGTGTTTGCCCACGCGAGTGTGTATTTACCGGGTTGTGTAGTCACGGGAGTGTGTACTCACAGGAGTGTGTACTCACGGGAGTGTTTGCTCACCAGAGTGTACTTACGGCAGTATGTGTGCTGATGGGAGTGTGTGCTAACAAGAGTGTTTGCTCATGGGAGTGTGTGCTGCCAGGACTGTGTACTCATGGGAGTGTTGCATACTGGAGGGTGTACTTACGGGAGTGTGCACTCAAAGGACTGTGTACACACGGTAGTGTACTCACTGGAGTATGTACTCACCAGAGTGTGTACTCACAGGAATGTGTGATCACAAAAGTGTGTACACAGGGATCGTGTGCTCTCAGGAGTATGTACTCACTGCAGTGTGTACTCATGGGAGTGTTTGCTCACGTGTGTGTACTCAGGGAAGTGTGTACTCATGGGAGAGTTTGCTCATCTGACTGTGTACTCACGGGAGTGTGTACTCATGGGAGTGATTGCTCACTGGAGTGTGTGCTCATGGGAGTGTGTACTAACTATAGTGTGTACTCACAGGAGTGTGTACTCAAAGGTGTGTTTGCACACCGGAGTGTGTACTCACGGATGTGTGCACTCACGGGAGTGTTTGCTTGAGGAGTGTTTGCTCACGGGAGTGTGTATTCACGGGAGTGTATGCTCACCGGTGTGCTCACGGTGGTGTGTGCTCATGGGAGTGTGTGCTCAAGGGAGTGTATACTCACGGGAATCTGTGCTCACAGAAGTGCTTTCTCACACAAGTGGAGTGTGTACTCACAGGAATATGTACTCACTGGAGTGTTTCCTCACCGAAATGTGTACAACGGGAATGTGTGCTACCAGAAGTGTGTGGTCACGGGAGTGTTTGCTCACGGGAATGTGCACTAACTGAAGTGTGTACCCACGAGAGTGTGTACTCACAGTTGTGTTTGCACTCCAGAGTGTGTACTCACAATATTGTGTGCTCACGGGATAGTGTGCTCACGAGATTATGTATGCACTGGAGTGTTTACTCACAGGAGTGTTTCCTCACGGGAGTGTGTACTCACGGGAGTGTGTACTCAGGGGTTTGTTTGCTCACGGCAGTGTGTTTTCACAGGACTGTGCACTCACGGGAGTGTTTGCTCACGGGAGTGTGTACTCATGGGAGTGTGCACTCACGGGAGTGTTTGCTGACGGGAGTGATACCTCACAGGAGTGTGTAATCACAGTTGTGTGTACTCGCGGGAGTGTGTATTCACAGGAGTGTGTGATCACGGGAGTGTGTGCTCACAGGAGTATTTGCAAACCAGAGTGTATGCTCACGAGAGTGTTTGCTCACTAGAATGTGTACTCACCTTAGTGTGTGCTCTTGGAAGTGTGTGCTCACAGTAATGTTTGCTCACGGGAGTTTGTACTCATGGGAGAGTGTACTCGTGGGAGTGTGTGCTCACGGGAGTGTGTACTCATAAGAGTGTTTGCTCAACGGCGTGTGTGCTCACGGGAGCCTTTGCTCATTGTAAGGTTTGCTCACGGGAGTGCGCACTCATGGGACTGTGTGCTCACGTGAATGTGTGCTCACGGGAATATTTGCTCACGAGAGTGTGTACTCACTGGAGTGTTTGCTCACGGGAGTAGGTACTCCCCGGAGTGTGTGCTCATCGAAGTGTGTTCTCACGGGAGTGTGCACTCACTGGAGTGTTTGCTCATGGGAGTGTTTGATCACGGGAGTGTGTACTCACGGGAGTGTGTGCTCACCGGAGTGTGTACTCACGGTAGTGTGCGCTCACTGGAGTGTGTGCTCAAGGGAGTGTTTGCTCACGAGAGTGTGTACTCACAGGAGTGTTTGCTCTCAGGAGTGTATACTCATGAAAGTGTGTGCTCACCGAAGTGTGTACTCACGGGACTGTTTGCTTGTGGTAATGTTTGCTCACAGGAGTGTATGCTCACGGGAGTGTGTACTCACAAGAGTTTGTACTCATGGGAGTGTGTACTCATGGGAGTGTGTGCTCACGGGAGTGTGTACTCACAGGAGTGTTTGCTCACGGGAGTAGGTACTCACGGGAGTGTGTGCTCATCGAAGTGTGTTCTCACGGGAGTGCGCACTCACGGGAGTGTGTACTCACAAGAGTTTGTGCTCACGGGAGTGTGTACTCATGGGAGTGTGTGCTCACGGGAGTGTGTACTCACAGGAGTGTATGCTCACGGGAGTGCGCACTCACGGGAGTGTGTACTCACAAGAGTTTGTACTCACGGGAGTGTGCACTCACTGGAGTGTTTGCTCATGGGAGTGTTTGATCACGGGAGTGTGTACTCACGGGAGTGTGTGCTCACCGGAGTGTGTGCTCACGGTAGTGTGCGCTCACTGGAGTGTGTGCTCAAGGGAGTGTTTGCTCTCAGGAGTGTATACTCATGAAAGTGTGTGCTCACCGGAGTGTGTACTCACGGGAGTGTGTACTAAAAGAGTGTTTGCTCATCGAAGTGTGTGCTCACGGGACTGTTTGCTTGTGGTAATGTTTGCTCACAGGAGTGTATGCTCACGGGAGTGCGCACTCACGGGAGTGTCTACTCACAAGAGTTTGTGCTCACGGGAGTGCGCACTCACGGGAGTGTGTACTCACAAGAGTTTGTGCTCACGGGAGCGCACACTCACGGGAGTGTGTACTCACAAGAGTTTGTGCTCACGGGAGTGTGTACTCATGGGAGTGTGTGCTCACGGGAGTGTGTACTCACAGGAGTGTATGCTCACGGGAGTGCGCACTCACGGGAGTGTGTACTCACAAGAGTTTGTACTCACGGGAGTGTGCACTCACTGGAGTGTTTGCTCATGGGAGTGTTTGATCACGGGAGTGTGTACTCACGGGAGTGTGTGCTCACCGGAATGTGTGCTCACGGTAGTGTGCGCTCACTGGAGTGTGTGCTCAAGGGAGTGTTTGCTCTCAGGAGTGTATATTCATGAAAGTGTGTGCTCACCGGAGTGTGTACTCACGGGAGTGTGTACTAAAAGAGTGTTTGCTCATCGAAGTGTGTGCTCACGGGACTGTTTGCTTGTGGTAATGTTTGCTCACAGGAGTGTATGCTCACGGGAGTGCGCACTCACGGGAGTGTCTACTCACAAGAGTTTGTGCTCACGGGAGTGTGTACTCATGGGAGTGTGTGCTCACGGGAGTGTGTACTCACCGGACTGTGTGCTCACGGGAATGTGCACTCATGGGAGTGTTTGCTCATGGGAGTGTGCACTCATGGGAGTGTGTGCTCATGGGAGTGTGCACTCACGGGCATGTTTGCTCATGGAAGTGTGTACTCACGGGAGTGTGTACTCACAGGAGTGTGTACTCACGGGATTGTGTGCTCACAGGAGTGTGTACCACGGGTGTATTTGCTGACTGGAGTATGTACTGACGGACACTGTGCTAACAAGAGTGTGTGATCATGGATGTGTGTACTCAAGTGAGTGTGCGCTCACGGGAGTGTTTGCTCACTGGAGCATGTACTCAGGGGAGTGTTTGTTCACGGGAGTATGTACTCAAAGGAATGTGTACTCACGGGAGTGTGTGCTCAAAAGAGTGTGTACTCACGGGAATGTGTACTCACGGGAGGGTGTACTCACGGGAGTGGTTACCGACTGGAGTGTGCGCTCAAGGGAGTGTTTGCTCACTGGGCATAGACTCAGGGGAGTTTTTGCTCAAGGGAATGTGTACACAAAGGAGTATTTACTCACGGGAGTGTGTGCTCACTGGAGTGTATACTCACAGAAGTGTATACTCACAGGGGTGTGTACTCATGGGAGTGTATACTCACTGGACTGCTTGCGCACCAGACTGTGTACTCAGAGGTGTGTGTGCTCACGGGAGTGTGTACTCACGGGAGTGTGTGCTCACAGGACTGTGTACCACGGGTGTGTTTGCTGACTGGAGTGTGTACTGACGGACACTGTGCTAACAAGAGTGCGTGATCATGGATGTGTGTACTAAAGTGATAATGTGTTCAGGGGAGTGTGTACTTATGGGAGTGTGTGCTCACTGGAGTTTTTCCTCATGAGAAAAACTCATGTGCTCAAGGGAGTGTTTGCTCACTGGGCATGTACTCAGGGGAGTTTTTGCTCAAGGGAGTGTGTACACAAAGGAGTGTGTACTCACGGGAGTGTGTGCTCACTGGAGCATGTACTCAGGGAAGTGTTTGCTCACGGGAGTATGTACTCAAAGGAGTGTGTACTCACGGGAGTGTGTGCTCAAAAGAGTGTGTACTCATGGGAGTGTGTACTCACAGGACTAGTGCTCACAGTATTGTGTACTCACGGGAGCATGTGCTCATGAGAGTGTGTACTCATGGGAATTTGTACTCATGGGAGTGTTTGCTCACCGGAATGTGTACTCATGGGTGTGTTTGCCTAAGTGAGTGTGTACTCACAGGAGTGTGTTCTCAAGAGAATGTGTGCTGACTGTCGTGTGTACTCATGGGAGTGTGCTCACAGGAGTGTGTACTCACGGGAGTGTGTGCTCACGGGAGTGTGCGTTCACGGGAGTGTGTGCTCACGGAGTGTTTGCTCACTGGAGCGTGTACTCAGGGGATTGTTTGCTCACGGGATTATGTACTCAAAGGAGTGTGTACTCATTGGAGTGTGTGCTCATTGGAGTGTGTACTCACAGGAATAGTGCTCACAGAAGTGTGTACTCACGGGAGAGTTTACTCATGGGACTGTGCGCTCACAGGAGTGTGTGCTCACAAAGTGTTTGCTCACTGGAGTTTGTCCTCACTGGAGTTGTATTAATGGTAGTGTGTACTCACCTGAGAGGTTACTTATGGGAGTGTTTTCTCATGGGAGCGTGTACTCAAGGGAGTGTGTGCTCATGGGAGCGTTTACTCAGGGGAGTGTGTGCTCACAGGAGTGTGTACTGATGGGAGTACGTTCTAACGGGAGTGTGTGCTCACGGGAGTATGTGCTCATGGGTGTGTGTACTCACGGGAGTGGTTACTCACGAGAGTGTGTGCTCACGTTAGTGTTTGTTCACTGGAGTTTTTGCTCATGAGAATATGTGCTCACGGGAGTGTGTGCTCAAGAGAGTGTTTGCCCACCAGAATGTGTACACATGTGTGTGTTTGCTCATGAGAGTGTGTACTCATGGAAATGTGTACTGACTGGATTTTGTACTCACGGGAGTGTGCTAACGGGAGCGTGCTCACGGGAGCTTGTACTCACGGAGTGTTTTCTCACAGGAGTGTGTGCACATGTGAGTGTATGTACGCAGAAGTGTGTACTCAGGGGAGTGTGTACTCGGGGGAGTGTTTGCTCACCAGTGTGCACTCACGGGACTGTGTATTCACGGGAGTGTGTACTCATGGGAGTGAGTGCTCACCAGAGTTCGTACTCATGGGAATGTGTACTCATGGGAGTGTGTCCTTTGGGAGTAGTTACACACGGGTGTGTGTGATCACGGGAGTTTGTGCTGACTGGAGTGTGTACTTACGGAAGTGTTTGCTCACGGGAGTGTGTGCGCATGTGAGTGCGTGTACAGAAGTGTGTGCTAGGGAATTTGTACTCAGGGGAGTGTGTACTTACGGGAGTGTTTGCTCATCGGACTGTGCACTCATGAGAGTGTATATTCACGTGAGTGTGTACTCACTGGAATGAGTGCTCACCGAAGTGTGTACTCACAGGAGTGTGTCCTCATGGGAGAGGTTACTCACGGGAGTGTGTGCTCACGGGAGTGTGTGCTCACTGGAGTTTTTGCTCATGAGAGTGTGTCCTTACTGGAGTGTCTGCTCAAGGGAGTGTTTGCTCACTGGACGTGTACTCAGGGGAGTTTTTGCTCATGGGAGTGTATACACAAAGGAGTGTGTACTCATGGGAGTGTGTGCTCACTGGAGTGTTGTCTCACAGGAGTGTGTACTCATGGGAGTGTATGCCCACGGGACTTCTTGCTCATCGGAGTGTGTACTCACAGGTGTGTGTGTTCCAGGGAGTGTGTACTCACGGGAGTGATTACTCACTGGAGTGTGTGCTCACAGGAGTTTGTGCTCACGGGAGTGTTTGCTCACTGGAATGTGTACACATGGGTGTGTTTGCTCACTGGAGTGTGTACTCACAGGAGTGTGCACTCATGAAGGTGTTTGCTCACGGGAGTGTGTGCTCATGGGAGTGTTTGTTCACTGGAGTGTGTACTCACGGTAGTGTGTGCTCACGGGAGTGTGCTCACAGGAGTGTGTACTCACAGGCATGTTTGCTCTCTAGAGTGTGTACTCACGGGAGTGTGTATTCACGGAAGTCTGTACTCACGGTAGTGTGCTCATGGGAGTGTGTACTGATCGGTGGGGTTACTCACAGAAGTGTGTGCTCATGGGAGTGTGTACTCTTGGGAGGCGTGCTCACGGGAGTGTGTACTCATGGGAGTGGCTACTCACGGGAGTGTGAGCTCACGAGAGTGTTTTCTCACTGGAGTGTTTACTCACGGGAGTGTTTGCTCACGGGAGTGTGTAGTCAAACGAGTGTGCACTCACGGGAGTGTGTGCTCAGTGGAGAGTGTAGTCATGGGAGTGTGTACTCTTAGGAGTGTTTGCTCATGCGAATGTGTATTCATGGGAGTATTCACTCATAGGAGTGTGTACTCACGGGAGTTTGTGCTCACGGGAATGTGTAGTCACTGGAGTGTGTACTCTTGGGAGCGTTTTTTCACGCTTGTTAAACTGTACACTGGACTCCTGGTACAGTGTTCTTATTAATGGGAATTTAAGGTTTTCCACATGGGATTGAAAACATGTTAAACGGTATGCTTTATCTATACAGATTTTAGCTTCTTTGACTAGGACCCACAGAAAACGGGTGTATTACATCTGTGAGTAAAGTGAAATGCTTGCTTTTCTCTTCTTTTGTATCTTCAGTATGTTTTTGATGCTTCATGGCACTATGTTGGTTTGCATAAATCCAGAAGAGTCTTTCCTCTCTGTAGTAGGGTCTACCCCTCATGCAGACAGGAAAAACCAGCTATGGGACCCCAAAGCCCTCTTCCAGGGAAACAGTCAGGGGATCTGACTCAATGACAGGAGCGGGTATTTAACAGGTACTGTTTCAAGTACCCTCAAACCTACAAACCTGCAAACTACAGGCAGGCCAGATCAAGAAAAGACTGGAAATCATCACTGCTATGGAGAATGAGGAATCCAGGACTCTGCAATGACTAACAGTCTGGGCCTACTCTCAGTGTCAAGGAAAAACCTGGAAACCAGTATTTCTCCCAGTCCTGAAGAAGGGATGGGATGGACTGCTTTCTGCCAGGATATCTCTGTGGAAAATGAGGCCCAAAGCCACATCCAGTTCAACCTGAAGGCTTGAGGCCATCCATACAGTTCATCGCGGGACATCTTCTGGCCAGGCCTGGGTAGCTCTGACGTGCCAGATAAGATTAGTGCCACTATTGGTGTGTCTCCTGTCTTTAGCCGACCCCCAGGACTTTGCAGTAAATAATGGGGTATCCCAAATGGAGAGTTCTCTAATCTTACTGTGCTTATGCAAAAGAACAAGCCAGGTTTGTTAAGCTATCTTGCAAAGTTTGAAAATGAAGGTGGAGAGAAAACCATGTTTCTGCAACTTGCTTTTTTGTAAGAATCAGATTCTAATTCTACAGAGGTGATTGAATAAATGTATCCTAATCTTGATCTAAAAGGTACCCCCTCTTTTGGGAAATTTAGATAAAACTTGGCTTACTGACTGTAGGAAAACAGCCTAATCTATAAAGGAACTCAATGTTATACATGCTGTCACTAGTTTGATCAGAGCATTGGAAGCCAGAGCTTTACTAGGGTGAAGCTCATCTCAAAGGGCAGAATTGCTTTCCCCCAGTCTGTGAATTGGCCAAAGTGTCAAGAAAGGGCATCTTAACTGGTTAAATTAGAATGGATTAATATCTAGTTCTAAAATACTGTGAATTTTCTTTCTATACTTTCTGTATTGCATCTCATTTTCTGTGAACAGTCATTTGGAGAGAACAAGGATGTTAACAGCTCTTAATTTTTGTTGCATCATGGGATTAACACCAGAGAATATTTCCTCTAAGCTAGAATGCTCTGCAGAAGAGGAACACTGGACATTGGAGGTTTCCAAAAGGAAGTTGGTGGATTTACCCAACAAGGAAAGTTGCTAACTCCTGGACCAATGCAATGGAATATTATTAAATGGTTATGTTTTAACACTAGTGAGAACCATCTTCCATGGAAAGGGACTGAACAGGAAGCAAGGCAGATGTAACTCAGAACTGTGCTTTCTGTGCCATTAATGAACCTAGTGGAAATCTTGAACCTCCTCTCAACACCTGTTCAGCATCAAGGAACTTAGAGGAGGACCGGCAGCTTGACCTTATGCAAATGATAAAATGCTCATATGTTCAAGGTATAGATATATGTTGGTTCTTATTGATAGCTTCAGTGTATGGGCAGAAGCTTTTCCAATCTGTACTGAGAAAGCCAGAGAATGGCTTGGTGTTTCTGTGTCCAGTAGAAAAATCTGGACACAGGAAGTCATTTTTTTATCAACCAAACCTGTGGGTAGATTTATTCCCTTCTATTATTTTAATAATAGATATGGGTATGGCATTATGTTGCTTTGGTTTCTGTTGCTTTAACTTGTTTTTTTTAAGACAGCAAACAACACTGTCCTTACTGGGTCAGAAGGGACCTTCTACTCCTCCAGGGTCTAACCATTTCAAAGTGATATCCCTCAGTCTAATCGAACTGATCTTTTCTTTCAGATAACTTCAGGAACCCAACCAATTCATTGCCTGGGGCCCATTATAAACTAAGGTAGCATGAGATTTCCCCCTTGCACAGGCAGGGTCTGCGCCCCTCTGTCTGCATGAAGCAGCTTCAGAAGATGGACCACGACCATTTTCCCCTTAAAGATTTAAGGTGGTGAAATCTCTAGGGGGATATGATGTAGGCAGGTAGATAGGGAAAGGCCCTTTGCAATGAAACAAAGTTTCATGGAAGAAGAATTCTAGGAATGACCCACCTGGTGGATACAGAAAACACAGGCCTGATAAGACCATCCAAGACCATCCGCAGACCCTGAGGATATAGGCCTCCTCCCCATGAAATTCCTCTTTTTGGACCTCCCTGGTAACCTCCTTAGCAACGGACTTTTACTTGGGAAAAAGCCCACGTGGGGGCAGGTTGGAGAAACCCTATAAAGGCGACCTTGAACACGTGCATATGCTGCCTGAGCCCATGTGTGCTTATGCCCATGTGGCGGAGAACAGGTGGTGCCCAAGTACATGTGTTGCCTGCATCTCCCCTCTTGAGATGTGTACTTTCATGCTTTCATGTCTAGTGGTAGGATGTGTGTAGGGGCTCTCTTTCTCTCCACCCTTGGAGAAGCCCATGTTCTATCTTGAGTACGTTTCTCTCTCTCTCTCTCTCTCTCTCTCTCTCTCTCTCTCTCTCTCTCTCTCTCTCTCTCCCCGCCCACCCTCCGCGCCTAAAAATCCTCCAAATAAAATCTATTTGTTTCCCTGCTTGTCTACTCCTGAAATTCCTTTCTGCAAGGTGAGACAAGAACCCAGTAACTCTGGGTCCCGGGTGGCAGAGGCGGGTGGGGAGAAAGTGACCGTCTTTCTCCTCCCCGCTTCACATAAGTGAAGTGTTTGCTCCCGTGGGGCCCACTGACATCAGATGGCGACCTCGGGAGTGTGTACTCACAGGAGTGTTTGCTCACCAGAGTGTGTATTCTCTGGAGTGTGTGCTCATGGGAGTGTTTGCTCACGGGAGTGTGTACTCACGGGGTGTGTACTCACGGGAGTGTGTACTCATGGGAGTGTGTACCCACGGGAGTGTTTCCTCACCAGTGTGTACTCACGTGAGTGTGTAGTCTTGGGAGTGGTTACACATGTGAGTGTGTGCTCATGGGAGTGTGTACTCATGGGAGTGGTTACTCATGGTGGTGTGTTCTCACGGGAGTGTGTACTCACAGGAGTGTGTGCTCACGGGAGTGTGTGCTGACTGTAGTGTGTACTCACAGGAGTATGCTCATGGGAGTGTGTATTCACAGGAGTGTGCTCACGGGAGTGTGTTCTCATGGGAGTGTGTGTTCATGGGATTTTGTACTCACGGGAATGTGATCACGGGAGTGTGTGCTCACGAGAGTGTATTCTCATGGGCCTGTTTGCTCACGGGAGTGTGTTCTCCCGGGAGTGTGTACTCATGGGTGTGTGTGTTCAGGGACTGTGTACTCACGGGAGTGGTTACTCACGGAAGTGTTTGCTCACCAGAGTGTGTACTCACAGGTGTGTGTTCTCACGGTAGTGTGTGCTCATGGGAGTGTGTACTCACGGAAGTGTGCTCACTGGATTGTGTATTCATGGGAGTGTGTACTCACGGGAGTGTGTACTCATGAGAATGTGTACTCACGGGAATGTGTGTACTCACAATAGTTGCTCACGTGAGTGAGTACTCACAGGGATGTGCTCATGGAAGTGTGTGCTCACAGGAGTGTGTACTCACGTGAGTGTGTGCTCATGGAGTGTGTACTCTGGAGTTGTTACTCATGGGACTGTGGACTCATGGGAGTGTGTACTCACGGGAGTGGTTACTCACCTGTTGTGTGCTTACAGAAGTGTGTACTCACGGGAGTGTGTGCTCCCAAGAGTGTGTACTCACGGGAGTGGTTACTCACGGATTGTATTCTCATGGGAGTATGTACTGACGGGAATTGTGCTCACTGGTGTGTGGTCTCACGGGAGTGTGTACTCATGGGAATATTTGCTCATGGTGTATGTACTCAAGGGAGTGTGTACTCGAGGGAGTCTTTGTTCACATAAGTGTGTTCTCACAGGAGTGTGTACTCAGGGGAGTGTGTACTCATGGGTGTGTTTTCTCTCCAGAGTGTTTACTCATGGGAATGTGTACTTACGGAAGTTTGTACTCATGGAGTGTGTGCTCACGGCAGTGCTTGCTCATGGCAGTGTTTGCTCACGGGAGTGTGTGCTCAAGGGAGTGTATACTCACGGGAGTGTTTTCTCACGATATTGTGTACTCACTGGAGTCTGCACTCATGGAGTCTGTACTCAGGAGTTTGTGCTCGGCACATACTTTAAGAGAAATAGATTCCAATCATCATTGTATCACTGTCACTGTTATCTCATTGTTCACTGATTTTCTCGAGCAGGCACCAGTAACGTCTCCATTGTCCTAGCCCTGAGGTTTTAGCAACTGCCACATTGGAGGTTCTTTCGGGTCAGGGGAATGAGACCCATCATTGTTACTGGATTTTGGCATATTGAATACGCCATTGGGAGCTTGGTTAAAGATTACTAACAGGTGATTGAAAACCAGGTATTCAAGCTAGAGGACCAGGATCTAGAGCAGTAGTACATAGAGCATGGCACTTGCCTCGCATGCTGCTGGCCTGGGTTTGAACCCCAACCCCAGACAGTCCCCAGAGACCAGCCGAGAGTGATCACTGAGTGCAGATGCAGAGCCAGGAGTAAGTCCCGAACACTGCCAGGTGTGGCCCCCAAGCCAAATAACAACAATAATTAAGCTAGAGGACCACAAGAGGAAATCCCATCACTAGTAAGAAGACAGAGAAAGCTCCATCTTCAGAGGCCAGGGTGCCAGGTGCGTCCTGCTGAGGAAACACTGCTTGGGGGACAGCAGTTGGGAAGGGGACCTTGGTCTGACTCTCCTGGAACCCCTGAGCCTGCAGCAGCCCACGGATGCAGCCCTCTGAGTAGGAAGAGGTACCTGTGCCCTGTCTTCCTTCCCCTTTCAGTCTCCAAGTATAATGTGAGAGCTAGGTGACAGAGTGACACAGCTGAGGACACATGGGGTTTGGAAGGAAGGAAAGACACTAAGACTCCAAAGGACAGTGTCGAGTCAACAAGGCCAGCAGGAGTGAGACCTTTAGTGTGTCACTGGCACAACAATGGCCAGGGAAGTATGTATTGCTCTGCGAGCATCCTCCTGAGATGCAGAACGAAACACCTTGCAAGAACTCAGCCAGCACATCGGGTCAGACAGATTCCCTCTGTGATGAAGAAAAGGGATAACGGCGGTGAGGCAGCCATGCCAGGACTGCGGTGGCAGGCAGCAGAGCAAGGGCTTAGGAAAAGAAGTGGGCGTGCTGGGCTGGCCAAACCATGAGAGAATGGAAAATGTGTCCGATGGCTGAGCTCATGGATGACTCAGAGGAAGGAGCTGAGAAGAGAGATGCCTGGCTCGGAGGCTCCCTGTGGGCTCTCACTCAAGCAGGCGCTGGTGGAGGCAGAGTTACAGAACTGGCCCTGTGGCCGGCTCTGAATAATAGTGTCCATGGGGTACCTCCAGAAGCCAACCGGGGGGACCATGATTTGTGCAACAACCTATAAACTCAAAAGTGGCAGGCACAAAGAAAGGTGGTCTACCCACAGAGAATGACAGAAATGGCTAACTGGACATGACCTCCCCCTCAGCAAGGCATATCAGGGAGACAATTTATTCTAGATCAGCAGCAGTAACTTGGTTTCCCTGTGGTGTCTTCCAGGCCTCTCTCTGTAATGTTCCTGCTTTTCTCCTTGTTTAATAGGAAATTTAGGAAGATGCTTTGCAGAATAAATCAAATTATTTTCCTATTGGATTTTTGTTTACTGACAAGACTGATACCCATACATGATTGTTAAACTCTGTTCTTCATTTTGTATTTATTATCAGGAGTTCAACGTAAGAAAAAGCCTTCCTACATTATCTGTTTATTTATTTAAATTTTTATCAGTTTGGACTCAGGGATTATATAACTCATTCGTTTTCATTGTTTAGCTTGATGTGCATGGCATCTGGATCAAATAAATGGGAATTGCTTAAACTTGGCTCCTATATCCTTTTGACAAACCCGTCATTCTTGGGCACTTTTGCTTTCTGACCCAAGTTGGTCCAAGCGCATACTGCTGTCTCCAGACCACAGACCTGAGATCAACGCTCCCCCAAAGACCCCGCCCCCAAGCTCTGGGTCTTCTTCCTGCTGAAACTACATCCTATCTTCAATACTCACTTATTTTTAGGTCTCACCCTTATTTTAAAACGATCTCTTTATTTTGTTTGTTTTGGGGATCACACTAGATGGTGCTTGGGGGAATCACATGCAGTTCTGGGATTTGAACCACAGTTGTGGCTGCAGCCACAGCCAAGCAAGAGCCTTAGCCTTAGTGTTACTTCTGTGGCCTGGTTTCCACTGTCTTTTAGGTATTTACTAATTTGTTCCAGCCTAGGGACAGAGAGAAAGTACAGCAAGGAGGGTCCTTGCCTTGATACCCGGATTCAGTCCCTAGTACCCCATATTGTCCTTGAGTCTGCCAGGAGTGATCTGTGAGTGGAGAGCCAGGAGTAAGCTCTGAGCACAGCCAAAACAAAACAAAAGTTTTGTTCAAGCCTAGAAGACACAAAGTAGTTCTAGAATTGCTATTTAGACTTTAATATTTGTATATCATTTTTCCTTTGAGTTAAAAGTTATGCACAATGAAACATAAAAACTTTCACCAAACCATTGAATGAATTCTTAAAATTGTATACGCCCTCTCAATCCTTACAAAAACTGAGAACATTATATTCCTTCATGCCTCTTTGTAATCAAACCCAGCTTCCAGAAGCAATCATATTTATTATTTTCTTTTCACCTACAGATGAGTTTTACTTGTTTAGAACTTAATTTAAATGGAAAAATATGAAATGTACTTTGAAATGTCTGGTTCCTTTTGCTCCATGCACTGTTTCATTTTACTTCTTTATTTTTATAATAATTTTGGGTGTAACATAGTTTAGGTGTACAGGGTTGCTTCACCTCACCTTCCCCAAAGGATTTAGACCCTCCAAACAATGACTTTATTCACGTAATTTGTGTGTGGTTTTCGGTTGGTTTGTTCCTTTGAGGCAATACCCAGGCTCTTCTCAAGCTCTTGGCAGTGCGCAGGGGATCATACGTGACGCATGTCATCAGATCCAGCTCAGCTACATGCAAGACAAGTATCTTACCCATTCTACCATCTTTTGACCCCCATAAAATTTTTTAAAGTTTTCTTTACAATAAAAAAATTTTTCATTGAATTACTGTGAGATACACAGCTACAAAGCTGTTCCTGGGTTTAGGTTTCAGCCATACAATGTTCCATCACCCTTCACCAGATCTATTGGAAATAATGGTGGTGGGAAGGTGAAATGGTGGTGGAATTGGTGTTGGAATATTGAATGTCTATAACTAATCTAAAGACTTAGTAAAGTCATTAAAAAAGAATAAACAAAAAAATAGAAATTCGTGCAATTTAGATGTGTCTCTTCTGGGAATTTACCTGAATTTACCTGATATGCATTTTCATATTCATTACAACAGTCATTATTTACTATAGTCAAGAGTTAGAAATAACCTAAGTGCCCACCAACTGAAACTGTTATGTATAAAGGGAAACTCTTCAGCTATAAAATCAAGTTAAAACCATGCCATTTTGAGTTGGAGAACTAACTGGCAGGATGTGGTCTTGTACCAATTCTTCATTGCTTAGTTGACATTCTACAATGGATTTCATGACAGGGTTTTTAGTTTTATTTTGTTTTGGTTTTTGAACCTCGCCCAGCAGTGCTCAGAGGCTATTCCTGGCTCTGTGCTCAGGGTTCAACCTGAGCTTGGTCCCGTGCCAGGTAAGCACACTACCTCAGGATGTGTTTTAAACTATTGGAATCCAAAATGATTTCCAGAGTCATCAACACACTGACCTCTTTTTCTCTCCTACACATGACCCACTTTTCCTCTTTAATACCTTAATTGTAATGTATTATTATGATAAATGACACACCCACACACAACATGACAGTTTAAAACGGCTATGACAAATTTGATAGCTCTGATAACATGTTAAGAGGGATGGAAAAACCCCTGCAATCTCTCAGAAAACTAATGAATCAACCCTTGTCTTTGAATATAATTGAAGATGATAATGCTCGAGCGGGCCCAGTAACGTCTCCATTGGAGACTTTGTTGTTACTGTGTCTGGCATATCGAATACTCTCGGTAGCTTGCTGGGCTCACACAGTTAAACTCTCCAGTTTGTATTGTGTTCCCTTTGATGCCTCCATTTTCTTTGGGTAAAGCTCTTAATAAAACTTTGTTTTTGCGTGTGCTTGCTTCTTTAATTTAGTATGCATGCAACACATATTCTAAAATAAGGCTAAGTTGTTACACTTGTTGGTTCTTTGCCACTTCTGTCCTAAGAACACCAGGACCTGCTGCTTGAGCTGGCTAACAATCGAAAACAGCATGGACGGGCCGATCATGGCTCACTTAGTACAATAACCACGACATGGAAACGACCCAAATGCCCAACTACAGAGGAACGGATTAAGAAGCTGTGGCATGGGGGTATGGTGCCGCCAGCAGGTCAATCTGTACCTATGAGGCGAGTGCATCAGCAGCCTGATGGCGCCTTCAGACTTCCAGATACCCCAAAATTGCTGCTGTGCCTTTGGCCAGACCCCAAACACTTGGGGCAAAGTTTACCAAGAAAGGAAACGGCCAAAAGTTAGGTATTTGGGAGACATACCCACAAACCACCTCGGGCTCAGCCATATAATTGGAGGTATGGCCTCTCTGGTTCCTGATCGAACTGCTTAACGGCCATGATCCCAGAGACTCAGAAACAAATCTCGAAAATCAACGGCTTTTGGCAGAAATACATCTGGCCCCTGCAGTAGGTTACCAGCGCTGGGCCAACCCAGGTGGGAATAGGTTTCGTGCCTCGGCCTGTTCCCCCTGGTGGCCTCGTGGCTGCCATCCTCCAGAGGCCACTGGACAGTCAGGTTTGGGCCTCACGGGATGGGGGTGGAGCTGGCCCTTTCCTCCCCACCTCAACGAGACCCTGAGTCGCTGCCTTCCTGGCTCCTGATCAAGCTGCTTAATGGCCATGATGCCAGAGACTCAGAAACAAATCTCGGAACCCAGCATGTTTTGGCAGAAATCCCTCCAGATTTAAGTGTTAAAATTTTGGAATTTCAAAATTGCGCAGCCACTACTGAAGCCATGTGACATCATATGTTATTCTTAACCAGCAACAGAAAACAAATTGTCTACTGTTGCCTTTTCAGCAGATCTGAGTGTTGGGGTAAAATCCCAAATAATAATGGTGTGTCTGGTGTCAAAATATTGAATGTGATCAAAGTATAGAGAGAGTAACGCAGAAATCATCTGCCCCACAGGTATTGGGAGGGTGTGGGATGGGGGTACATTGGGGGTTTTGGTGGTGGAGAATGGGCACTGGTGAAGGTATGGGTGTTTCATTTATGACCGAGACTTAAACCCAAAATCTTTGTAACTGCTCTCATGGTGATTCAATAAATAAAATTATAAAAAAATGAAAAAAAGAAGTTGTGGTATATATGTATATACACATATATACATATACACACATATATATACATACTGTTGGAATCTCAAATCCCAAATTCCATGTTATGCAGAGACATCTGGAGTTCTATCTACCTATCTATATATATATCTATTTGATGGAATACTATGCAGCTCTAAGAAAGTACAAAACCATACAATTTGCAGAAATGTGGATAAAATCAGAGGATACCATGCTGAATGAAGTCAGTCAGAATGAAAGGGACAGATACAGACTGATATCTCATATGTGAGAGAACATAGCAAGATACATAGTGAGGTAGCAACAAAGATCCAAAGACAACATGGGGGGAGGGGGAACTGGACAGGTGAAAGGGAGGGGGAGGGGGACTTGAGGAAGAGAGACATGTATACTCGTGATGGGTGTGGTTTTAAAACTATGTCCATGAGAATCCATTATTAATACTATTGTAAACCAAAAATAATAAAAATTTAAAAATAACATGGATGGACCCTGGCCTGCTGCAGGATGGGGTCTTGGCCGAGTTCTCTCTCAAGCCCAGCAGGCCCTGGGCTGTGCTCCAACTCCATTCTTACGATTGGTGGCCAGCCCTCACCTGCTGTGCACCCTCCCAAGACTCCTGCTGTGCAAAAATGTGCACGAACTAAGCTAGGTTTCCCCTTTGACAGCAGATACTCTTTGACAGCAATATTTGCATGAAATGAAGAAAAACCTTAGGACTGATTTTTTTAGCTTCTTTTTAAGCTTCTTTTTTCTTTTCTCAAGTTCTAGGCGGCATTTGCGCAAACATTTGTACTCAACATTTCATGAGGAAACGTAGACCTGAGATTTCCATGCAACAGAATGGGCAGGGAGGGGAAGGCTCGTGGCCAATTCACACTGAATATTTCCTCCAATATAACCCCCTTAGCCCACCCACCTCCTACTCCTGCCCCCTCACTAGCTCGCTCTTGTAAATAATCAGAAACATGTTCTATGTTGTGGCAGTGACAATAGTTTTATATGAAAAGGAACAGTTTTCATGAAGCAAAATCTATCATTGTTTTATTTCATATAAAGGTCACTTCCCACCCTCCTTCCATAGTTCCCTCCAGGTTATTTTCCTTTCTGGAGCATTTGCACTACAGGTCACTACTGTGTATTATGGATAAATGAGAAATGAATTCCTTGCTTTAAAAAAAAATTTAATCACCATGAGATCCACAGTTACAAAGCTGTTCATGGTCAGGTTTCCATCATACAATGTTCCAACATCCATCCCTCCAACAGAGTACATTTTCTAGCACCAATGTCCCCAGTTTTCCCACCACCACCCTCCCTCCCCGCAGCCTTCTCTTTGGCAGGCACTTTCCTTCTGTGTGTGTGTGTGTGTGTGTGTGTGTGTGTGTGTGTGTCTGTCTGCCTGCCTGCCTCTCTGTCTCGGCATCATGGTTTGCAATACAGATACTCAGAGATTATCACGTTTATTACTTTACCTATTTTCAGCACACAGTTTTTGTCCAGAGTGATAATTTCCAACTATCTTTGTCATAGTGGTCCCTTCTCTATCCCAGTGTCTTCTCCCCCAGCACCTAAATCAGGATTCCAGCCAAGAATCATTTCTCCTGGCCCTTGTTTCTACTGTCCTGGGGTAGGAGTCTCATATGATATTTTTTAAATATCCCACAAATGAGTGCAGTCTGTCCCTCTATTTCTGACTCATTTCACTCAGCATGATACTCTCCATGTCCATCCACTATAAATGAATTTCATAACTTCATTTTAAGAAATGAATTCTTTTTCTAGCTATCCATCTATTTTATTTCAAATAAGGAAAAGTGTGTTTGGATTTTGTGTAAATACCTCTAGTGAAAAAGATTTTCCAATGTTCCAAAAAATTGTGTGCAGTACTACATGTGGTAGAGCTTTTTCTTCAAATTGTCTATTATAGAAAAAATGTTTTTGTCATAAGTCCATTTTGTCTCCTTTTTGTTCTCTTGCCACATTCCTCTTCCTCCCACCCCTTACTCCCTCTTTTCCTCCCACCCCAACAACTAGCACTAACGCACATAGCAATTGTAATGTTTTAGACTTTGCAGAAACTTCCTTGTATTCTGTATATAAAAACAAACAAAAATTCAGTTAAAAATAAATTAATTAACAACAATAACAAAACATGGATGGACCTAGATGGTATTGTGCTAAACAAAACAAGTCAGAGGAAGTAAGACAATGTGATTTTACTGAGATCTGCAACCATCTGATTTCACTCATCAGAGGTAGATAAGGACATAAAAGTAATGTGTAAATAAACTCTTGCTGTAAAAACAAAATAGCGGTTGCCAGAAGGGAAGAAGGAAAAGGGTGGGTAGATTGGTTTGAAGGCGTTGATTATTTGGTGGAGGATAGGAACTAAACTTTTGATGATGAATGTAGCATATGCAGCCACTTTGTAGTACTGGGAACCTGAAACATACAGTATTATAAACCAAGTTATTTCAATAAACATAATTTTTGATGCTAGCATTAAAAATAAAGTCACAAGCTTCGAGTGCCTTTTCTGAACACTTATCGTAAGTGGAGCTGAATGAGGGCCTGTGGCTTCCTGTCACCCCAGAATTTTCAAGAGGAAAAGGCTTTCTTCATGGAGTGCCAAGAAGGCATGAGAAATGCTCTCATATACCTCTGTGTCCCTTTGATTCAGGAAATAATTATATAGTTAAAAGGAGACTGAAATTTCAATATTTTTTACTTATTGAAAAGCAGGATGGGGTTTTCAGAACAAACAGTTTGGGGTCTTGAGAAAATTAGGAGGTCGGCTTCAGAATGAACAGAATGGAAGCCTCGAGATCATCAGGTCATTTGCTCCCAGTACCATGATGTGCTTGTTTCTGTGTACTTTATTCTAAAACATTACTTGTAACGGGTCTTGGAGTCTTCTGTTTTGAAAAATGTACACGTAAAGGCCATGAAGGAACAAAACAAAGTTCACTGAATCTCTGTTGTTCTTTCCTGCAAAACCAGGTGTGAAGACCTACTATCTCTGTCCTACCCAATTTATCTGTGCTAGGGTCAGAGTTTTTTTAGGGTCCCAATATCATGGTTTGTATTACCATGCATTATTTTTGTGGTTTTTATTTGCTTGTTTTGGGGGCCACATACAGCAGTGTTTCAGGGCGAGTCCCAGATTAGGGCTCAAGGGTTGCTCCTGGAGTTCTTGCTGTTGCAGGCATCAAAGCTGGGCCTCTTGCATACAAAGCATGCACGCCAGTCTTATGAGTCATCTCCTTGGTCTGATATTTGTATGTTTTTGAAGAGTATATAAATGGAATCATATAGTATGAAATTATCTTCTTTTACCCAATTTTATGTTCCATCTGTTTTTGTGAATCTGCAGGTTGTTCATTCTCTTTATTAGGCACTATTACACAATGTAAACAACTTTATATGCCTTTTGGTGAGCAGATTTCTAATGCACATATATTTAGGATGTACATTTCTATCGCATATTTATATATTGCATGTATTTGTATTCATTCATGCACGCATATGCATATACTTTAATATATAGTGCATATGTATTTAGGAGAGATATTGCTTGATTAACTCTAACAACCAACAATAAATTTATGTAATTGGTCTAGATCTTTCTTTTGAGCTGCAGATGTACACATTCCAATCTGCTGACACCTCCATTTGTAAACATCTCAAATGTAAACATATTCCATTTTCTTCTCCATGATCCCTAATTAGTTAATGGCTTCTTAGTCCATCTAATAACTTGAGAGAGTCGTCTCAATGGTTTTTTTTCCTACCCTTCCCGGGAAACCAATCTTACTATGTCCCTTGGGTTCCGCCTCTGATTTATATGTCTGACTTTTATCTATATTGGAAAAAACTGTCCAACGTTGCCTATCTCTTAGGGTCATTGTCACAGTTCAGTCACCATCGTCTGTGGCCTTGGCTAGTGCGAACGCTACGGGACTGTCTTCCAGCACCCGATTCTGTCCTCGTCCACACTAGCCCCGGATAAACCTCAGCTACGCATCACTGACGTCCCTTCAGCACTTTCTGTTCCAGTTCACTGGCCGAAGAAACAACCCACATAGAGCCTGGTCTGCGCGAGTAAGGCCGGCAAGGGCCTGCACGACCGGCCTTTCCTCAGCTCGCGGAGCCGCCCGCGCTCCCAACTCGGCTCGGTTCCGGACGGCGCCGGGCCCTCCCGCGCCTCCACAACGCCCCGCGCCTGCTGCTCCCGCGGTCCGGCCGTTCTCGAAGGCTCGTTTGCACGAGGGGCCGCGGAGGGTCCTTCTTCGGAGCCCCGTCCCTGGTTTGGGGGAGCGAACCGCTCCGGCTCTGCTTCTTCCCGGTTCTGACCGCGATTCCTGACGCGCAACGGCTCGTCTCCACGCGGCATCCTCGTCTAAGGCTCCAGCGGGCGCCACCCTCGGTCCGCGACCCGGTCGCCCTGGCGCGGCCTCGGCTTCGCGCGTCGCCGGCGGCGAGGCCCGGCGGTCGGGCAGAGCCAGCGCCCGGGGCCGAGCGGCGCCCGGGACGGGCCGGCGTCGGGCGCTCCCCGGCCCGCGTCGCCCGCCTCCTGCCGGCGACGGCGGCGACCCCTCGCTCGCGTCCGCCCGCCCCGCCGCATCCCGACGGCCCGTTGGCGGCGGCTGCAGGTGCGAGCCGGACCGGCTCCGGACGGCGCTCGGGCGGCCGCAACACCCGCCTCGGGGGCGGCGGGACGCGGCGCCCGGGCCGGCCGGCGTCCCTGCGCAGGTGCGGGCGCCGCGGCGACGGCTCCGGGGGCGGGACTGACCCGCGCGAGGGGCGGGCCGAGGCGCCCGGCGCGAGCCGATTGGCCAGGCCGCCGGAGGAGGCGGGGCCCGGCCCGCGGCGGCCACGTTGGCCGGCGGGCGGAGAGGCGGCTCCGGCCCACAGTGCCCCGCGCGCGCGTCCCGGGAGCGGCGGGTCCCGCGCGGCAGGTGCGGCCCGTGCCCCGGCCCAGCCCGCCCCGCGCCCGCGCCGCCGCTTCCGCCTGCACTTCCGGGCGGCCGTTGCCCCCGGCCCGGCGGGCAGCACCTGGGGCTGGAGGTAGGAGCGGCGTCCGCGAGCGCCCGGCCCGCGGCCGAGCCCGGCTGGCGGAGCCTGGAGGGGGCCGGGGCGGGTGGCGGAGCCTGGAGGGGGCCGGGGCGGGTGGCGGAGCCTGGAGGGGGCCAGCCAGGCTGGCACGATGGCAAGGGCGGACCAGTTGCAGTGGCAGGAGCCTGGGGCCCACAGTGCCCTGGGCCACCCTTGGGTGCTCTGAGGCCCAGTTGACACCCAGTGTGTGTGTGTGTGTGTGTGTGTGCGCGCTGGGAGGTCAGAACTGCTGGCCCAAGCTGCCCTCCCCCTCCTTGCTGGAAGTGCTCCGTCCCTGGCCACAGAGCCTCACCTTTCCCTTGGAGCCCAGTTTTCCCCTGGTCAGCTGGACTCCAGAGGGAGAGGGAGACAGGATGAGCTTTCAAAGTGGTTGCAACTGCCACTTTGAAAACTCACCCGAACCGCATTCCCCTGTTCAGGCGACTGCTTGCAGGCCGAGATGACAGGACGTAGGCATGGTGTGTCATTTCTGGCATGGGAGTATTGAGAAGTGCAGTCTGACATCTGTGGTTGTGTCCTAAATGATTATGCAAAGCTCCCCCGCCTCCCCTTTTAGGGCCACATGTAACCCCAGTCCAAGCAGTGGTCAGATCCAGGGCCTCCTGTCACGTTCCCAGCCCCTGCCCTATCTGATTAGACGTCTGGGCCTTTCCTGGGTTGAGAGCTATGACATCAGTGTAGTGCCTTTTTGGGTGTAGGACTGATGTTTTAAAAATCTAAACCTGGGACTGGAGTGATAGCGCAGGGGGGAGGACTTTTGCCTTGCACGCGGCCAACCGGGTTCGATTCCCAGCATCCCATATGGTCCCCTGAGCACGGCTAGGAGTAATTCCTGAGTGCAGAGCCAGGAGGAACCCCTGTGCATCGCTGGTGTGACCCAAAAAGAAAAAAAAATCTGAACCCATTTCATTTTGGTGTGTGTAGGGAGCCCAGGTCTCCCCTAAGGCGTTCCTGTGGGCTGCCTCTCTTCTGAGTTGGGTGAGAAGGTTGGATAAGCAGAGGGCCATAGTTTCCTAGACCCTAAAAAAATCTCTGAAAATGTTTAGAGATAGAGCAGAGTTGTTGTTGTTGTTTTTAAAATTTTTTATTGAGCCACCGTGAGACACAGTTTCAAAGCTTTCATGTTTGATATTCAGCTATACAATGATCAATCACCCATCCCTCCACCAGTGCAAACTTTCCACCATCAATATAGAGCAGAGTTTAAATCCCTCCTCTGTCACCACTGGGTTAGAAAATAGACACATTGCTTAGCCTTTCTGAGCTGATTTATTGGAAGGTAAGGAGAAACAGGTTACTGGAAGGCCGGAGCAATGATGCAGCAGCTAGGGCATTTGCCGGGCATGCGGCGGGCCCGGGTTGGATCCCCGGCATCTGATACGCTCCTCTGAGCACCCCAGGAGTGATCCCTGGATGCAGTGCGGGAGTAACCCCTGAGAATTGCTGATCGCTGGATGTTACCAACCCCCCCCCAAAAAAAATAGAGGGACTATGTGTATGAAGTACCTGGTTCTGAGTGTAGTCAGCATGTCCTGCCACGCAGTCCTGTGCTTGAGTATGCAAGGCAGTGTTTCAGGTTCTCCCTGTTTGTGTTCCTAGGGCACTTGAGACAGTTCTCTGTGATATTAGTGGGAACTATTGAAGAAACAATTTACGGGTGAGGAAGCTGCAGAAAGAGAAAGCTGCCCCAGTCCACAGTGGAGCCAGAGTTTGAACTTGGCAATCTGGTTCCAAAGTCCATCCTGTTAACTACTATACACCTCTAAAAAAAGAAATCCAGGCTAGTATTTACTATTTCAGAAGGTGTGGCTAGACAACTTCTGTGGCACTGGGCTTTGCCCTTGTTGGCCTTAGGTGACTGACTCCTCTCCTCTTGCCAGGCTGGAGCAATAGCACTGCGATAGGGCATTTGCCTTGCACGCGGCCAGCCCGGCCGAGCCGAGTTCGATTCCTCCACCCCTCCCGGAGAGCCCGGCAAGGTACCGAGAGTATCTCGCCCGCACGGCAAAGCCTGGCAAGCTCCCCGTGGCGTATTCGATATGCCAGACACAGTAACAACAAGTCTCATGATGGAGACGTTACTGGGCCCGCTCGAGCAAATCGATGGAACGACGGGAGGACAGTGCTACAGTGCTACAGGCCTTAGGAGACTGATTCGCAGGGTGAGGGGAGAGAGAAGAAACGCAGGCTTCATTGCTGCTTCCGGTGTGTGTTCATGTGCGCCGAGGACAGCTTCAGTGCTGGCACTTGTGGATGGTTTGTGAAAGGAGGTGTCTTCCCATGCTGTTCCCTGTGTGGGAGTCCTGTTTGTGGATCTGATCAGCTCCTAGATCTTATGTGTACTGTGCAGTGCAGTACTTACAGTAGGAGTGTCAGCGTTGGCTGGTGAGGTGGGGGGGGGGGGGTGTGGGCAAAGGCACAGCTGCAAAATTCTGGTTATTCTCAGCTGTCTTTCTCTTCAGGCAGTTTCCCAGGTGCCTTCCTGTAGCCTGTGACTGTCAAGTTCTCTCCTTTTTACTCAGTCTTGACCCCATCCTGTATATCATAACACAGGGGTTTTTGTTTGTTTGTTTGGGGGGTCATACCTGGTGGTGCTCAGGGGTTACTCCTGGTGCTGTACTCAGGGATCACTCCCCGTTCAGGGGACCATATGTGATGCCGGGGATTGAACCCCGGTTGGCTGTGTGCAAGGCAAGCGTCCTCCCTTGGTATTCTATCACTCTGACCTCAGTAATTCAGTTTGGTCACCAAATACTCTCCATCTCTGAATATTTCAGCCGATAACTTTTGTTTGTTTGGGGTGGGGTGGGGCTTCGTGTGTTCCTCAGGAGGCCCGGGGTCCCAGTCAGTTCTTGTCTAGCAGTCAATTCAGTGCCAGGGCCCAAGGTTTGATGCTGCTCTTGCCTTACAGTGCTGGGCATCCCTGGACCACTTTTGAAGGTTGCCTCCAGGGTGCACTCACCAGTGCTTATGACCCTGGGGCTGCGCACGGTGATGCCTGGGGGGCCAAGTAGTGCCAGAAATGGAGCCTGGGTTGGACAAAGCCACTGTCTCCTGTCTCCCCGCCCC
Source organism: Sorex fumeus (assembly GCF_029834395.1). Taxonomy (NCBI): domain Eukaryota; kingdom Metazoa; phylum Chordata; class Mammalia; order Eulipotyphla; family Soricidae; genus Sorex; species Sorex fumeus. The sequence goes on along the minus strand of NW_026606120.1, from coordinate 39,474,984 downwards.
TACAGGTAGTGCTTCAAATTAAAGTAACGATGTGCCAAGGTGTAAGGTGTTTTTGTTTTTGTTTTTTTTAACCATACCTGGTGATGCTTGGGAATTATTCCTGGCTCTGAACTCAGGGATCACTCTTGACGGTGCTTGGGGGACCATATGTAGTGCAGGGATCGAACCTGAATCTGCTGTGTGCAAGGCAGGTACCTTTCCCTCTGTACTATTTCTCTGGCCCTTGCACATGCATTTGAATGAAACAAAGAGTTATTTAGGGCTGGAGAGATAGTTCAGTGGGAATGTGCTTGCCCTGCACATGGCTGACCCAGGTTTTATCCCCAGCACCCCATATGACCCCCCCAAGCCCCGCCAGGTGATCCCTGAGCATAGCCAGGAGTCAGCCCTGAGTACCACTGGGCGTGCCCTCCACCCCAAAAAAGAGGTTTTCCCTTCTTTCCTGAGCCCCAAACTTCTCTATTAATTTAAATCTGAAAAACCCAATACCTTACAGCTGATTCCATGGACAGGACAAAAAAATAAGTCACTTCAAATACCTATAAAAGGTAAATAACAGTACAGGTTGGATGTAGATTAAGAATTCTGAAATGTCAATTGAAGTTTGGGAAATAACTGGAATAGAATGAGTGGCTAACCCAATATGCAGTGATTTTTATCTTAAAAGAGGCATTTATGAAGGAATTTTGCAGAAAAGTGGATATAAAATGTGCCTGTGTAGTTAGATTTTGCTCATTAATTTTTGAGAGATTGCCCTAGTGGTGCATTGGGCATTAGTTATAACCTGACACTGTTCTGAAGAATAGAGGTTAGCACTGTTATCTTGGTTCTAAACAGTTTCTGACCACAGTATCGTAGATTAATTTTGTATTCTCAAACTCCCTAAATGTTTACATTTACCTACCTAATTCTATTTAGAATTTTTTTCCCTCAGCAGTTGCTTCTGGGAAAAAAGATACAAAGGAAAAAATCTAATGCATTTGCTTTAATATTTGGACTTAATTTTTATTACCAGTTGTCATCATGGATAGGCAGTGTACGCAGATTTGTGGGGAGGGGCAATAGCATGTGGGCCTAGCATGTGCATTGATAAGCAAGCCTCTTAACAATATTTACATGACTGTGTATGAGAACTGTGATTGTGCTCTTTAAAATCAAAGTTTGACTCTTTACCTGATTTCTCTCAGCATCATTCTTGTGAAGTGTGCAGTTCTTTAATGTTTTTTTTCTTTTTTCTTTTTGCTTTTTGGATCACACCCAGCAGTGCTCAAGGGTCACTCCTGGCTCTGCACTCAGGAATTAATTCTGGTGGTGCTGGAAGACCATCTGGGATACTAGGGATCTGACCTGGGTCGGCCGTGTGCAAAGCAAATGCCCTACCCGCTGTGCTATGCTCTGGCCCCTCTCTAATGTATTTTTGTAAAACATGACTGGGATCTAATAAAAGAGGCCAATGTCATCTGTTTTATGGTAAAAGGATTGAGAACAGTAATTCCTATGGCTTTAAAGATTTCATTTAAATGCAGATGCATTTTCTGATTCTAAAAGTCATACATGTCCATTGTGTAATTTAATGAAAATCTAGAGAATTAGAAAATTCGTAACCTTATTTCTTGGCAATAAGTGTTTCAGTGTTGGCGATGTGCCTTCCAATATCTTTCCTCCATTTTCTCTCCATTCTTTGTTCTCTTTGTATATATGGAAAATTTCACTTGTAGTTTTCATGTTACTATTTTTTTAATCTAACACCTAAGCCTTTGACCACACTGTTAACCTATTTTCCACGAACCAAGCTTTTAGTTACTGCGTTGTATTTTGTTGGGTGTACTATGATTTATTTAACTATCTCCCTGATAGTGGGTGTTTAATAATAGATTGTTTTCAGTTATTTCCTGATTGAATGTCTTTCAGTTTAATAGTTTGTCTGAATCTCATCATTTTCCTCAGGATAGGATTGTATTTGTATACAAATACAATCAGAGGGTATACATATTTCAACTTTTGTTTTGTATTGTCAGATAATTTTGACAGTGAAGTTTAGTGCATATTTGCTTCCACATGTACTAATGAGAAATACTACTAAAAGTAGTACTAATACTACTTTTTTAAGTAAAGCATACCATATATTTTAATTGGTATATGTTTGATTATTAGTGATTCGAACATTTTTGTTTTATATATCACCTTTGGCTTTGATTGTATTTTTCTAACCTGAATTGTCCATTCTGTTTTAGGCCTTCTCTGTTGGCTGAAATGTCTATGATTCTGTCGGCCTCTGTCGTTCGTGTTAGAGATGGACTGCCACTTTCTGCTTCCACCGACTATGACCAGGGCACAGGCGTGCAGGAGTGCAGAAAGTACTTTAAAATGCTCTCAAGGAAACTTGCTCAGCTTCCTGATAGATGTACGCTGAAAACTGGACAGTACAACATTAAGTAAGACCTCAATTTGTCCATTAGAATCATTTGCTTAATTGTTGCAGTTGTATGAGGTAGTAGTGGAAACTAGTATTTGATTAAGAAATCTCATTCAAGTTAAGAGTCATGTTTCTGTAACTAAAACTAAGTAATTCTGTCCTGTTTACATCAGTCTCTAGAAAAGTTTATGGTTCTGAAAATCATAGATATTAGATTATTAAATATTTATTGTTTTTTTTTACATGCTTAAGAAACAATAATGCAAATCAATAAAATCTAGTGTATTACTTACCCCCCAAAACTTAAGAACTTGATTTTCCAGTGAGGGTGTTAGCACTCATCACTCTTACATGTAAAGACTGAAACAGGGCAGTGGGTTAAAGAGTGACTTTATGAAGTCAGGGACTTCTCTGCGGTGGCAGTTGTGCAATGACTAAAAGATGAGGAAGAAGGTGGCCATATAAGGATGCTTTTGACAAAGAACAAGGTGAAAAATCTTGGATACATATCAAGGGATGAAAAAAGAAAAACAGACGTAAGGAAATATAGAGATAATAAACAGAGTGGTAGGAGTACGGTTAAAAAAAAGGAACGGGGCAAGTTAGACTGTGCTAAAGAGTTAGGATTGAGTCTAATGCAGTAGGATACCATCAAAGAATTTTAAACTCTGGGCGATTCACCAATTCTGATTGGGCTTTGAATAGATAATCCTGGCTATTCTTTGAAGCTTGGTCTTAAAGGAAGAAAGAATAGAAACAGAGATTGTTTAGGAGACTGAGAGAAACTCAGGTTGGGTGATGTTCATAACTTGAATGAAGATAACGAGAAGTGGTTGGATATAGGCTGAATTTTTGGAGTAACACCAAATTTTTGGAGTAACAGCTGGGTGTGGTCCTGGAGACCCTCAGCACCCCCAGGGCACAAGCAAACATTAAAGTAAACATTGCTTTAATCTAAATCTTAGATGGAAAATGGGATGTAAATGAAGAGAAGAATCCAGAATTACCTTTCAGTGCTGGGCCTGAGGAATGGCTAATAGTTGGATAATGAAATGAGTGAAATTAGGGGCTAAGTGTTTGTGTGGTGAAAATCAGGTTCTTTTTGGTCATGATAAGGCAGAGGTGCTCATTAGACAGCCAAGAGGCACTTCCAGCTGGCTGGTGACTGTAATGTGTGAAGTTTAGTGAAGAAGGACAAATGTGGAGATTTTGATGGGGGAGTGGGGATGTCAGCTACAGTTTAATTAAAACCAGGGAAATAGGGGCTGGAGCAATAGCATAGTGGGTAGGGCGTTTGCCTTGCATGCGGCTGATGTGGGTTTGATTCTCAGCATCCTATATGGTCCCCTGAGCACCGCCAGGGGTGATTCCTGAGTGCAGAACCAGCAGTAAACCCTATGCATCGCCAGGTATGACCCAAAAAGCAAAAAACAAAAAAACAACAAACAAAAAACCAGGGAAATAGATAAGACCGCCTTGGAGAACAGACACAGGAACTAATTAGAGGGCAGTTTGATACCTGTTGTGAGTGCTAGGGAATCAGATAAGAATAAGATACACGCGGGATATAGAAGAGGACTTTGTTAGTGAGATGAGACATGAGCATGGTCCTGAAGAGTCAGAAAGGTTTGGCTAAGGCCAGAAGAGAACATTTCAAGTGTAGTGAGAAGCAGAATAAGTAAAGACGAGGATTTAGGGACTGGGAATAGCACAGCAGTCAGCACACAGATGTGTTGGACGGGTTTGATTCTTGACACCACATGGTCCCTAGAGCACAGCTGGGTGTGGTCCTGGAGACCCTCAGCACCCCCAGGGCACAAGCAACATTGTATCACCACATCACTTGGCCAGGAGTCACCATTGGGACCCCCTGGACCGCCTGAGTGCCTCTTGGGAGCTCCCTCCCATGTAAAAAGATGGATGTTATACATATTATGATTTAGGGATGATTACAGAAAATGTAAATATTTAATCTGGAGCCAGATTCTGAATTTATCTAAAAATTCAGATTGAGAGATGTTATAATAAATTATATAGGTAGTTGTTACTGTAGTATTGACAGAAATGACTTGAGAAAATGGAGCAGTGCTGAGCCCGTGGATTACAGGGAAATAGAAAGTCTGAGGAGACAGAGGCCAACCTATGGTCATGACCTCGTCTGTAGAATACTAGGGCAAGTGAAAAAATACCAACCAGAAAGACGCTGCAAGGGAAAAGGCAGTGAGATCTAGTAAAAACGGGATATTGGAGATGTGAGAAGGAAGGGTCAGAGATGACCAAATTTGTGGTGGTATTAGACAGAGTAAAGTCTTTGGAAAGGATCACTTAAGAAAAATGAGAGAAAGAGGAGATAATGAAGGTCTATTCTGAGCATTTTAATTTAGATTATGAAAAGTGGAATAGAGATTTTTGGAATTATTTGCATAGAAGTTGAATCTGTGAGGGTAGAAATGCCTGCTGAGCACTTGGGAAGCTCCGAAGATAACCTTAGCATGTATCCACAATTCTTTGGATCACTTGGGCAATTACCTTTACTTGAGTTTTCTGATATTTCAGCTAGAAAATGTGATTAAAATATATCTGAAACTGAATATTAGTCTACTTCAGTTTTTTTAGAGAAGTTTTTTTTTTTAAACCTAGGAGTATTGCTAATTATTCAGTCACTGATTAGGCTGGTTGAATTGGGCATGAACTCGACCTTACATTTTTTTTTTTCTTTTTTACAAATTTCAGGTGCTCTACACGATCAGAGAAACTTCTCTAGTAACATACTATAGAAATGATCCCTGAAAGTATAGGAGGGCTGGAGCGATAGCACAGCGGGTAGGGCGTTCGCCTTACAAGCGGCCAACATGGCCGACCTGAGTTCGATTCCTCCGCCCCTCTCGGAGAGACAGGCAAGCTACCGGGAGTATTCGATATGCCAGACACAGTAACAACAAAGTCTCCAATGGAGACGTTACTGGGCCCGCTCGAGCAAATCGATGATCAACGGGAGGGCCTTTACTTTACTTTACTTTACTTTTTACAAATTTATTTATTGAATCACTGTGAGAGCAGCTACAAAGCTTTCGGGTTTAAGTCTCGATCATACAATGATGAAACGCCTGTCCCTTCACCAGTGCCCATTTTCCACCATCAAAAACCCCAGTATCCCCGCATCCCACACTCTTCCCCCTGCCTGTGGGGCAGATGACTTCCACATTACTCTCTCTCTACTTTGATCACATTCAATATTTCAACACCAGACCCACCATCATTATTTGGGATTTTACCCAACACTCAGATCTGCTGAAAAGGCAACAATAGACAATTTGTTTTCTATTGCTGGTTATGAATAAGGCCGCAGTAGTGGCCACACAATTTTGGGATTCCAAAATTTTAACAATTAAATCTGGAGGGATTCTGCCCAAACCTGCTGGGTTCTGAGATTTGTTCCTGAGTCTCTGGGATCATGGCCGTTAAATAGCTTGATCAGGAGCCAGGGAGGCGTTTGTGTCGTTAGGGCAGGGAGGAAAGGGCCGGCTACACCCCCATCCCGTGAGGCCCTGCATGTCTCGTCAGTGCAGGCCCAACCTGACTGTCCAGTGGCCTCTGGAGGATGACGTTCACCGAGCCGCCAGGAGGGAGCGGGTGGAGGGACAGCCCCCTCTTCCCTCTGGGGTGGCCTAGCGCCAGTGACCTACTGTGGGGACCAGATGCATTTCTGCCAAAAGCCGCTGGGTTCCAAGATGTGTTTAAGTCTCTGGGATCATGGCCGTTAAGCAGTTTGATCAGGAACCAGAGAGGCCCTGCCTCCAATTATATAGCTGAGCTGGAGGTGGTTTGTGGGTGTGTCTCCCACATACATAACTTTTGGCCGTTTACTTTCTTGGTAAACTTGGCCCCAAGTTGTTGGCATCTGGCCAAAGGCACAGCAGCAATTTTGGGGTATCTAGAAGTCTGAAGGTACCATCAGGCTGCTGATGCACTTGCCTCACAGGTACAGATTGATCTGCTGGTAGCACCTTACCCCCTAGAGAAAAAATTTGAAATGTTATTTAAAAGTTGGTCTCTTTTAGTGGCCTAAGTCTTTATGCTGAGTTTCTTTTCAGTGCTATAAACAGATGTCAGTGCTGATTAAGATTGACCCAAGTCCCTATTTAATCTGGCAAATATTGCACTTAAATTTATTTTTGCATGTTTTTTATTTCTTTACCATCTTCTTTTAAAAGTGGAGTAGAATGTAGTGAAATTTCTACCCTCTGTTTGTTGGACATTTTAGATTTTGCAATTCATTTTATTCCACAAAGGATGTGAGGCACTTGACATACTCAAACATACACATACATATACACACAAAATCATTAGTCAGGTAAGAGAATCATCTGAAGGAAACACAAAACAAACAAACACTGTCCTCCCGTTGTTCATCTATTTGCTCGAGCAGGCCCAGTAACGTCTCCATTTTGAGACTTGTTGTTACTGTGTTTTGGCTTATTGAATATGTCACGGGTAGCTTGCCAGGCTTTGCCGTGCGGGCGAAATACTCTCGGTAGCTTGCTGGGCGGAGGAATCGAACCCGGCTTGGCCAGACTGGCTGCGTGCAAGGCAAACACCCTACCACTGTGCTATCTCTCCAGCCTCATATGAAGGAAATACTAACATAATACTAGGTGCTAGAGAGATAGTACAGGAGCTCAGTCACTTGCCTTGCTTGTGGCTGTGACCTGTGACTTTCACACCATCTATGATTTCTTGCGCATAAGCAGGGTCACTCCTGAGCAGATTCAGGAAGAGCCTCTGAGCCCCTCCAAGAGTCGCTTCTATCCCCAGAACAAAACAGCAACAACAACAAAGGCAACATAGGAGAATAACAAGTGTTTGGAGATGCAAGCTGTGATTAATTTGTGGAATGAGGCTACAGGTATTACTCTGAGCTTGCTTGTGGCCAAAGCAAAGAGAGCAGGGAGGATAGCAGGTCAGGTCTAGTACTTGCAGCCTTGACTGGTGAAAACATTGCTTTGCTGTTATTGTGACCTGCTGCATACAGAAAGGAATGGCATGTGGATAGCATTCTTCCTCAGTGTAAGAAAATGTCATGAAGCGAAACATAATTGAATGAGGTTAGGAGTGGGATGAATCAGCAGAGGGCTCGCCTGGTTGAACCTAAGAATACAAATCAGGTATGTGTAAAGGAACCATCAGAATATATCATGCTTGTGATTTTTGTTTTGTTTTGACACACCCAGTGGTACTGCAGGACTGTTCCTGCTCAGATTACTCTGGCATTGCTCAGGAGATCATATGTAGTGCTAGGGATTGGACCAGGTTGGCTGCATACAAGGCAAACACCTTACCTCCCGGACTTTCTCTCTCCCCCTGTGCTTATTAGTTTTGTAACTAAGTTTTACAAAAGGATTAAACAGAGAATTTTTAGTTCCTGCCAAGAAAGCAGATTTTATATAGTATATGTCAGTATTTAAAAGTCTTATTAGTTGGTTCCCAGTTTAACGTAGTTTTATGCAATGTGTTGATAAGTATAACATAAGATACGTATCGAATATACAAAGCATGATTTATGTGTTGAAATTGCCAGATGAAACTCACAGATCTATAGTACTAGCCGGTTAGCACAGCCAGGAGCTGGCACAGGTGGCTCTCCGCCGGCTGCCGTGCTTGAGCGCCTCTCCTTCCCTCCGAGCCGCGGGAACTTCCCTCCGCTGCCCTCCTGACTTTTCCGTTACTGCCTCACTTACTTGCCTTCACAGACCACTGGAGAACCATTTCGTTTTGGTTTGCGGGCCAGGCCCAGCAATGCTTAGGGCTTACTCCTGGCTTTGTGCCCTGGGATCACTTCTGATGGGGCCCAGGGCACTGTATGGGGTGAAGGGGATGGAACTTGGGTCTGCTACACATAAGCCAGTCACTCTAGCTCCCACTCGAGAACTATTTGATTTTGTAGTTTAACATTTTTTATTATTTATGTAATTTTTTCCCTTCCCATAACTAGTTTGTAACTCATTGAGATAACTTATCTGCCTTGGCGTATATACTTTCTGATTTCTCATCTCCTAGCATTGTGGGTTTTTAATTTGTACAGAAACAGAGGCATTCTGTGCGGAATACCAACTGAGAACCAGATGAAAGTTTGTGCGACAGTCTGTATGATAGAGAACCTCACATTTGATTCTCATTCAATAAGTAGAGAAGATGAAAGTTTTGAGGAGAAAAATCAGGCATATGTAGAAAGAAGAAATCCCTTTACTCTTCTGTTTGTATGGGAAAATGAAGAATTTTGTTAGGTGTCAGTGACCAGGTTCTGGAGTTCAGCTGGTGGTGCCCACACTGGGCAGCATGGCCATTGCCGGACAGAGATCAGGAGTTTCAGCAGGAATCGTTCTCACCTCCCTCGGTCTCACTTCTGGTGTGGTAGCTCCATGTTTCATATGTGGGAGACCATGCAGTCAGGCCCACGCTGCTCTCCAGCCGTGCCGTCTCTCCTCTGTGTTTCTGTAGAGAGCTGTTGCTGGCATGGCTGTCCTGTCTGTGGCTCACACTGTGCTCAGGGCCCGAGGTACTCGGAGTCGGATTTGGATCACATTACCGTTTTGCTGCACAATTTTATCCAAGCTGTTCAGGTCGCGAGGCCGGGGATGGTCCCCCAGGAAGGGCGAAGGGATGCCGGGCAGGTGGCCTTTGTGCTGTTTTAGTGACGAGGGACCAGACGGGAAAGTGCAGAGAAACTTGTTTCAGGTCACAATGCTAATGGACGGTCTTTTGACCTCAATTTTTATTATTTCTGTTAAAAGAGGGAATTGCCTCCCTTTGTAATCTCAATTCCGGTTCTTCAAGATGTTTTCATTTTTATGGTGAGAAGTTAACCAGGGAAAAGAATTATGACATGAAATGAAATGATGAAATGACGCCTCCCTCCTTTTCTCAGTTGAGAAATAGTGGGAAAACCATGAGGTCTAAATGCAGAGTGAGCACGAAGTCCAACAGTGATGAGAGTCTTATCTCTGCAGAGTGAGGCTTGGTGGGTGCGTCGTAGGGTAGTGCAACGCACCTGGAGCTCTCTACCAAAATCTCTTGGGGAACACCATTAAATCCTTCTTTACCATTTTGTTTTCATTACTTAGCATCCAAGTCACTTTTTTACCACTTATTGAGCTAAGTGGTAACAGTGCCGGGCTGTTTTCACTCAGGACGCCCCAGAGGGGGGCAGGTGAGAGCCCTCACCGTCCTGAGGGACCTAGCCCTGGCAGCTGACCTCCACTACCCAAACTCCGTCACGCTCCTGGCCACCTCCCACACGCTTGGGCCGAGCCTTACATTTGAGTAAACATATTCCTGGACCAAGTGACTGCGCGACACATCCTAAGACACTCCTTACCCCTTTTTCCATAATTACCACACCGTATACGATAGAGAAATATATATGTGTGTGTATATATATATCGGAGAGTCTGGCAAGCTACCGAGAGTATCCCACCCACATGGCAGTGCCTGGCAAGCTACCCATGGTGTATTCGATATGCCCAAAACAGTAGTAATAACGGGTCTCCTTCCCCCAACCCTGAAAGAGCCTCCAATATGTTGGGAAAGACGAATAAGGAGAGGCTGCTAAAATCTCAGGGCTGGACAAATAGAGACGTTACTGGCACCCTCTGAGTAAATTGAAGAACAACAGGATGACAGTGACCGTGACAGTGATTGAGGTAAGATGATGCAGCTTTCCAGCATCATATATGTTGACTAGGCTTTTGCAAACTGATTTAGGAGCATAAATTTGGAGGTGGCACACCTGGTAGTGCTCAAGACCCACTCCCTGCTCTGCGCTAAGGGATCACCCCTGGTGGGGGTTGGGAGATCATATGGGATGCCCAAATTCAACCTAGGCCAACTACATGCAAGTCAAGAACCTTGGTCCCCAGGAGTGTAATTTTTACTCTAATAGTTTCTGTGGGAAAATGAGTGCTAAGTGAAATAAAACTTCTGAACTGTTTATCATTACATAAATTAAGAATTAACCTGTTTCGGTTATCTAGAAAAGTCAGGATCTTCATTTTATTGAATATGAAAGTATTAGCGTTAAAAAGGAAGTCAGAGAGAGTTTAATGTGGCAGGAAAGGAAATAAGAATATTGAAAACGCATTTTACTTCTGTGTTTTTGGTTTGTTTGTTTGGTTTTTTTTCTGGACTTATTCCTGGTTCAGTGATCAGGGTTCATTCCTTGTGATGCTCAGGGAACATATGTGTGCTGGCCATATGTAAGACTCGCTCCTTGCCTTTGTGCTGTCTCTGTCCTTCTGCGCTTTATCCAAAGTTTCAGGGGATGTAATTAATCACTTTGGCCATTTAAAATCATTTGATTCTTTTTCACCTTACAGTTTGAAGTTGTTGTCACCAGGAATATTTCATATTAATAATTATTTAATGAGGTTTAATTCAGAGACTAAAACGGGCCTTTCATTTTTCATGGAATAATGTATTAGTGGTTTCGCTTTTCACTCTTGGAGGGTAATTGGAAATTGGTTGTGTAAGAAAATATGAAGTTCCTGGTAGTTTCTGGCATGCATGGTGCATATCCAGTGTTCTCCTTTTCTTTCTGGTTTTTATCTCCTTACTAAACAACTGATGCTAGGGCTTGTTTTCACCTTGTTTCCTGTTAGGAAGATTTGTTGATAATAATCTGTAAGGGATATTTGCTTACAAACATCAAACTTACTCCCTCTCCCCACCTAAGGTGGCAGAGTGCCCATTATTTCCCCCTTCATTCCAGTGATATCCTGGACTTCATTATTACTTTTTTTTACTTCTAAAATTAATTTTAATTTTAGTTTCTAAAAGTTTCATTATAGAGCCATGATTTACAAAGTTACTGATAGTTGAGTTTTATGCACACAACAGTTTAGTGCCAAGCCCTCCACTGGCGTCAACTTTCCCCACCAGTGTTCCAGATTCCCTCCCTACCCCCGCCCCCACTCCACCCCTACCTGTCAATTTGACAGGCACGTTACAGAGTCCTAGTGGTTGCCGCTTAGATCAGTCCTGTTGTATCTGTTTCTGAGTGTGTGGCTTACCCTCACTCATACGTACCACTGGTGTAGCTGGAGCGCTGGCATAACTGTTCACCCATTACTTGCCATTCCCTTCTTCCTCCCTTGATTTCTTTCGTTCTTTGTCCTTCTCTTTGGGTGATGTACGCACCCCGCTTTTACTACAATGCATTTCCTCATTCAGTATTTCCTCAGTACTCCTTTCAGCATTTTCCCACCCAGTGTATTATATTCCACGGAGAAGTGAGGTCATCCTGTGTTTGTCTTTCTTCCTCTGGTTTCACTCGACAGGATATCTTCCAGTTTCAGCCGTGTTGCAGCAAAGTGTGTGATTTCATCATTTCTTGCAGCTGCGTAGTATTCTGTTGTGTGTATATTCAGATGTATATATATCTTCACAACCCATTCATCTTTCATTGGACACCTAGGTTGATTCCGTATCTTAGCTATCATACTGAGGGCAGCAATGAAAGCTGACTGGCATGCATGGCCTTTTGAGAGTGTTTTTATGTCCTGTAGGTAGATGCCCAAAGAATTGCTGGGTTATATGGCAGTTAAATTGTAGGTTTACTGAGGATTCTCCATACTGTTTTCCACAGGGGTTGTATCAGACAGTGGATAAGAGTCCCATTTTCACCACATCCCTCATACAAGTCAATTCCAATGCATCAAAATCCTTGAGATCTGACCAGAACCTGTAAAGTACATTGAGGAAAACATAGACAGAACACTCCAAGATTTGGATCTCAGAGGTACCTTCAGTGATCTGATACCACTGGCAAAGACAACAAAATAAAAACTGAACAAATGGGACTGCATAAAGTTAAAGAGCATCTGCATGGCAAACAAACAAACAAAAAACCAAAAAACAAAACTTGGGCTAAAACTGAAAGATAGCTAACTGAATGGGGAAAAAATATTTGCATTCAACAGAGCAGATAAAGGTTTGATATCTAGGATATATAAACTCCTCACAAAGGTCAACAATAACAAAAAATTCAAAAACCCTATCAATAAATGGGGAGAAGAAATGAATAGACACTTCTCAGAGTAGACAGGTGGATGGCCAATAAGCATATGAAAAAACGCTCAGCATCACTTATCATCAGAGAACTCCAAATCGAGATGACAATGAAATACCTCCTCACATCAGTCAGAATTGCACATATCAAAAAAGGTGCAAGCAGTTTGTGTGGCAGGGATGGGGTGAAAGAGGAACTCTCGTTACTTTTCTAAGGGGCTGAAAGTGTCATTCGTCTGTTCCCTTAATTTTGGTTATGATATGCTTGCTTTCTATTTTTCCAAAGGGTCAGATCTTTTTTGTAAGTATATGTGCTGCCAAAGTTAGCACTGGGCCAAGTCTTATCACAGAAACTTGTGACGAGCTAATTCTGAAGGAGTAGGACATTGGGAAATCGTGCATTTCTTGGAATATAGAACAATGACTTGATAACTTTTTTTTTTGGACTTGATAACTTTTAAATCAAGTCTTTTTTATATTTAAAAGTTTAAACACTTTTTTAAAAATTGAAGCAGGTTAATTTTTACTGAATGAAAACTTGCTTAGAAAGATGTGAGAGGAGATAAGGTGGGGAAATGTGTGTTCAGGAGAGAACACTGGTTTCTCCAGAGAGGAAATAACAGAAAAAGTGAGTGAGGTAGTGTTCACGGGGAACACAGGCTTCAAGAACAAGCCTCAGAGAAGGGATCACTAGGAGAATGATGGCTGGAGGCCAGTCGGGATGGGAGATGTGTGCAGAAAGTGATAAAGGAGCAAACGTGACGGCCTCTCAGTGTCTGGGTTGCAGACCACGATGCCCAAAAGGAGAGAGAGAGTATGGGGAGTATTGTCTGCCATGGAGGCAGGGGGAAGGTTGGAAAGGGGGTGGGTAACCAGGGATATTGGTGGTGGGGAATGTGCACTGGTGTTTGATCATTGTGTGATTGTAACCCAAACATGAAAGCTTGTAACTATCTCATGGTGATTCAATCAAATTTAAAAAAAGAAAAAAATTAAAAAATAACAAAGAACGAGCCTACACACTTAATTTTTTTGAGAATGGAATTCAATGTGGAAATTTCATTTTGAAAATAATACTTAGCATTTTAAACAGATTAAAGATAACTGTTGTACTGGAGAACTTGACGTCACCCAGGAAAATTGTTCACTGGGCGAAGGGGCTACAAAGGAGAAGCAGGTCTTCTGTGGAGACAGAGTCGGAAATAGGTGATGCAAGTGTGAGTTAGTCCTGTCTCCTATGTGGCTGTGTACGGCTTCACTTGCCACGCGCACAGAGTAGTTTGCTTCTCTACCTTGCTTTTATGCCATTGTTGTAGCATCTTCAGTTCCAAGTTGCAAGTGCAGGAGTGTCTGACATCCAACCCAGAAGAGAAGAATTCCATGTATGTATTTGGTGCTGTGTATTTACTGTGGAGATTGTGACTTTCACTAGCAAGGCTGGTGCAGCAGACCAGAGTTGTCCTTATAATCTCAGGGTTTGTTGATGTGTAAATTTCTTTCACAGTTTATAAATAAAATTAGACACCAGACAAATTTACCTTCAGTATTATTAATTTTGGAGGGGGGGGGCGTAAGAAATCACTTCAGTTATGAATATGTGATAGAATTAGCTTTTCCAGTAAGTGGTTGAAGGGCTAAATCCTTGTTCCTGGAGTTTAAACTTACCAGCATTACCTATTCTAGACACTCCAGATTTTGGAAAGGCGTGCATAAGGGCATGTGTGTGTGTGTGTGTGTACCTGTGTACCTGTGGAGAGGTAAGGCACTTAATAAAAGACTGTTTTTGCTAAATGGTCAGAAAACTACCTGTTACTGTTACTGCTGATCCTCAAAGGAGAAGGGCAAGCACCGAGTCATCTGTAAAATGCAAGTTCGGTGAATCTAAGGAGCGTCCAGTAGTGGTCAGCACATGAGAACAGGCGGAAACCTGCTGGGCGAAAGTATGCACAAACTGGCACGCATCTAGTGACTCAAGGGGCATTTCTAGGACTCTAAATATTATATATAAGTACCATGTACATATTCATTGAAATATATATGTCAGTGAAATGGTGAGATCTCGTAGGCTGTCCCAGTGATAACTGTAAAGGCATGAGTCTTTTGATGTATAGGTAAATAAAGTTTTATACACTTTTTTTTTTTGCCTTTTTTTGGTGTGTGTGTCATACTCAGCAATACCCAGGGGTTACTCCTGGCTCTGCAGTTAGGAATTACTCCTGGCAGTGCTCAGGGAACCATATGGGATGCTGGGAATTGAACGGGTCGGTTGCGTGCAAGTCAAACACCCTACCTGCCGTGCTATCCCTCCAGCCCGGTTTTATGTACTTTTAGAAAACTAACTTGGCATTTAAAAACTTGAGCATCATAAGGCCAAAACACTATGAGAAGCTGTAATATGGAACACATTGTAGCCTTTTTTATAAGATATCAAGTATTTATTACAATATAAAGGCTCCCTAAAAATGCTGACACATAATATTTAAAAATCCGGGCTTGGGGCCAGAGAGGTCGTACAGCAGGTAAGGCACTTGCCTTGTATTGCCCCACCTGGGTTCAATCCCTGGCATTCCATGTGCTTCCCAAGCACCGCCAGGAGTGCTTCTTGAGTGCATTCCCAGGAGTAACCCCTGAGTATTGCTAGATATGACTCCCAAACAAACAAAAATAAACAAAATTTAAAATAAACAGGGTTTCCTTGATTACATTTATTATTCAGTTAAATTTTGTGCAAGCAAAAGAAGTCATGTAGGATGAATTATCAGTAGTCTGTGTTCAGTTCTGTTATTTATATGGAAATTTAGTAAAGTCCTATCATAACAAAAAAACGATCTCCCGAATCTTTATCACAATATTAGAGGACAATGAAATGGCTCCTAGCTAACCACCTGGGAGTTTGGAATAGATAGGAACCAATCATCAGTTGTCTTGTATTTAGTTGCTGTATGTTATATTCTGTTTCTGTCAAAGATTTTTTTATAATGAAAAATCTTTCTTTGAAGAAAAAAAATTTTTTTGGGAGCATGTACTCCTAGGTTTTGGTTATTTCGTGGGAAAAAAAAATTAATGTTTACTGTGGTGTTCTTTAAACTTTTGTTTCTATTTAAAAATAATTTGAAAAGTACACAGAAGTTATATAAGGAAGGTATAAATAAATACCTGTTGTAGTATTTATTTTCATTTTACCCCACTTGCACTATTGTTTTTCTGTCCTTTATAAATAAGATAGAGAAACATACAAATTAAAGAATACATTTTTCCTAACTATTTCAGCGTATTTTTTAAGACTAGGGATAGTCTTTTCTTATACTATTTTACCGCTCTCAGTTCTAGTCAATGTATTAATTTATTTCTTCCCTTCAACTGTAAGGTTTTTAAAGAATACTACTCTCTTCTTTTTAAAAGTTAGGCTGTTGACCATTCTGATGTTCCTTCATGATTAAAACTTTTAATTTTTTGGCCATAATGCCATATGACTGAGATATCTCTTTGATGGCATCACACCTGGACACGTGGGACGTATGGGACATGGAGTTACATTAGTGACATTAGAACATTTGACCAAGGTGTTGTCCAATTTTCATTGTATAATGTTATGCCCTTCTACCACAAGGAATTCATAAAAGATGTACTAAAACTGTGCACAATTTCTAGCATCTTATCAGAACTCCCACCTAAGTTAGTATCTGTTGATTGTGCGTGCTTGATTCAGTCTTCACTGTCGGTTGCAGAGTGCTGACTTGCCAATTCCAGCACTGCTGTTCACCAGTGTTTACCAGACAGGACCCAGCAGTGCTCTTGTTCTCCCTTCTATTTATTGGTTTTATTAACTCATAAATTTCTCCATTCCCCAGTGGTCAATGATTTATTACTATAAAACCTAGAAAACCTCAACGACCTTGAAATTGTTTGCCGAAGTCTGCTGTTTTTATACATTCTAGGGAGAGTGACCAGAACTTGTGTAAGGTTTCTAAAGAGTTTGTGACTCAGACACTACTGAGTTCCAGCAACTTGAAGAATCAAATGCAAAGCAATCTGTAACTTTCACATTTGAGTGTTCTTCTCTGCTTTGTACCCAGAGGAATCAGTGTCTGAAGCGTTCAAGCTGTAATAGTCTCATCCTCCTTTAGGAACATTCTGTTATTTTTGCCTGCTGTTTTTAAACTGCTAATGAAAATAGAATCATATTTGGGTAACATTTTTGCTGGAGTTTGTAATGCTAATATCTCTGTTGGCACTGTAGCAGCAGTTTATGGTATACAGAACCAGTCTTGTGAAGCAACGAATTATACTGTGATTTAATTTGAAATTTTAAGACCGATGTTTTTTACACTGTAGTTTTATTAGCTCTTTGGGAGTGAGCTACATGATGTTGTGCACTGAAAATTACCCCAATGTTCTGGCCTTCTCTTTCCTGGATGAGCTTCAGAAGGAGTTCATCACTACCTATAACATGATGAAGACCAATACTGCTGTCAGACCATACTGTTTCATTGAATTTGGTAAGGGCTTGATTGTTTTTACCTTCTCATTATCCTGTCTCCATCCAGTGATAAGTGATTTTTCATCTAATGCTGGGGAGGGGGGACCAAAAATTTTGCTACCTTGCGTTTAAAAAGTAGTCTTTTAATTGTGGTACCTTCTTCATTAGATGCCCGTTAGGAAAAATTGTGTTTGAACTGTGAGAATATTGTGATTACTGGTCCCAGGAATTAATCCTGGAAGATGGTTTCTCAGTGAGAAGATCATAAGCAAGAGATGCGGCATTTTCTGTTTATGTGATTGTCTTTTATAGTTCTGCCTAACGTAAAACAGAGACCAGCTTTAAGGAATTGAGGGTCTCTATCATAATTGCTCAGCCTTGCTATTGTAGCTGAGAGCAGCCAAAGCAGTATTTTAAATGAATATGCCAGAGCATAGTTGTATTCTAACAAAACATTCTTTACAAAGGTAGTCGACTAGATTTACCTATGGTCATCAGTTTGCTTGACTCCTGGTACAGGAGAAAAAGAAAAACCCTTTATAAGTAGTGAAAATAAAATAGGTCTTTAGGAAATGTCTTTCATTGAATTCATTAAGTTTATTCTTTAATATTTTCTTTGTAATGGTTTAAAAGTAAATAAGGAAACAAGTCTACAAGCGTGTGTAATTTTTAATGTATTTCCTTATGTAATCACAAATAACATTGATAAATGATATTTTAGACATGCATCTCTATAAAAATGAAAGCTTTCATGTAAAGTTAAAGCAATTTTTGTTTTTTAATACATTGAAGTAGTCTGTCTTCTCACAGCCATATAATATTAAATCCTTAGTTTATTTAACAGTGATTAATTTCTAGAGTAAAAAGCTAATGACTCGATAATATATTAGCCGTTAAATACAAATAACATTAGAGCATTTCACAACAAATTGAGCAGTTTGGGATAATAAATTAAAGTATCTACAAAATTTACTGCCCATAAATAACACACACTAAAATGATTTAATTAACAAATGACTACAAGGAAATTTATTTTTTATTTTATGTAGATAACTTCATTCAGAGGACCAAGCAACGATATAATAATCCCAGGTCTCTTTCAACAAAGATAAATCTATCTGACATGCAGACAGAAATCAAGCTGAGGCCCCCTTACCAAATTTCCAAGTGTGAACTGGGTTCTGCCAATGGAGTTACACCTGCATTTTCTGTTGACTATAAAGGTGCTGGTAAGATTTCTTCTGGTGAGTTCCAGTTTTCAGTATTTAAGAAATCATTCTGTAACATCTGATACACTAGAAAATGAATCACTTGTTATAATGCTTTTAAGGCAAATGTGTGAAAAAATGTAGAAATTCAAATTAACTGTTTCTCCTACTGGTTTATTCAGGAACCTACTAGTTAATCTGACTAATCAGGAAGAATCGTATTTTTGTTTTACTTATTGAGCCTCACCTGTTGATGCGTAGAGGTTACATTTGGCTGCATACTTGGAGGGCCATGAAGTGTTTAGGAATCAAACCTGGGCCCCCAACAAGGAAAGAATGTGCACCAGCCCTTTAAGCTATCCCTCTGGCCCAGAAAAATACTTCTAACATAAGAACTACAGAGGACTCTTTGCTAAATAAACACTTAAAAGGCCTTCTCTTGAACACTTTTCTAGAAATGAATATGGTTTGTATAATAGTAGTTTGTATAAATATAATACTTTGTAGATGTGTGAAGTGCTTTGCGTTAAGTCAAAACGGATATATTCAAAGCCACCGTTCTTTGTTTTTGGTCTGGGGCCATGTTTGGTGGTGCTCAGGTGTAGCTGTTAGAGAAAATGTGGTAGCACTGTAGCACTGTCCTCCCATTGTTCATCAGTTTGCTCGAGCGGGCACCAGTAACGTCTCCTTTGTGAAACTTGTTGCTGTTTTTGGCATATTGAATACGTTACGGGTAGCTTTCCAGGCTTTGCCATGCAGGCAGGATACTCTCAATAGCTTGCCGGGCTCTCCGAGAGGGGCAGAAAAATTGAACTCGGGTCGGCTGCGTGCAAAGCAAATGCCCTATCCATTGTGCTCTCGCCCCAAGCCCTAGAGAAAATATGGTAATCCACTGAAATATCCCTGCCTAAAACGAGAAATTCTATAGGATGAAGACTTTTGTCTAAAATTGGAGACCTCATTATTTTATAAGCTAGCATATGCTGTTGTTAAATCGCATGTTTTAAAAAACTTGTTCCTTTTATTTTGAGCTGAGATCTGTTCTCTGTGGTGCTTAGCAGTTTGTGCAGGGCCTGTGATCTTCGCTTCTCAGTGGTACCAGAATAGCACTTCAGAGCGTCGGCGTAAACAGCTCTGAGCCCTCGCTGGCCTGTTAGGTTGACTCACCTCTCCAGCATGCTGTTTCCTTAGCTGTTTTGTCTGTTATCTTTGAAACCAGCCCCATCTTAAAAACTTACTCTCTATTTGCTTTTAGTGTGGCAGTATTCTTCAGAGGTTGAATTTAGGATGAAAGACAATGCTTCATTCAGTTTGTTAACACAGATTATGAGATAAATGAGGAAGCAGGCACCACTAAAATAATTCGGCTGGCCATGAACAAGTAAGCTAATAGTAACAACAGATCCTAGCAGCAAGGCCAGAGCTAGTCTTTGTTACCCGAAGTATTGCTTCCGGCCGGAAATTAGAAGACACGCGTAAGAGGAGGAAAATCCGACCGTACAGACATCCGAGAGAGGCGGGCAGAGGAGCAGGGAGAGAAGCTGCTGGAAGAGTGCTCAGCATCAGAGTTAGCATGCCTCAGAGGAGCTGCCGTAGTCACATCTCAGGACCAAAGGAAACGAGGGTTAAAGAAATAAGGGAAGGTGTTGACGTCACCTTCCCTTATTTCTTTAAGCAGCAGAAATATCCATGAAAAGAAACAAAGGAAAAGCATCAGTGAAAATTATGGAATGGAATAATTTGAAATATTGCCCGGTAAAAGAAAATCAGAAAATAAAAAATTAGAATCTCAGAAAAATGTAGGCTGCTTGTTAAGGGCACCAACATACGACTGATGGGAAAACCAGAAGAAGAAAAAGGAGAGACAGGAGCAGAAAAAGTATTGGAAGAAATAAATGCTTCAAAGTTCCCTGACTTCCTCAAAAACACGAGGAAGTCTGATGCTCTCCAAATAGGATGCACACAAAAGATCCACAGAGATTAAAATTGTATTTAAAATGCTGAAAGACAGAGACAAGGAGAAAATCTTGAAAGCAGCGGGGCGGGGGGGGGGGGGGGGAACAGCTGCCACCTACTGAGATTAAACACCAACTTCTCAGCAGACACACTTGCCAGAGGCAGCAGATAAGGTGGTGGAATAGAGCATGTTAGAGGAAGCAGTTGGCATCGGGACTCCTGTATTCTCAAACGCTGCCTTTCAGAACCGAAGGTGAGGGCCTGTGTGGTAGGGCCCGCTCCCCAGCACTGCCAGCCTTGCCTGCGGGCAAGGGGCAGTCCTTGGCACCCTCCCGGTCTCTGCCACAGCAGGAACAGGAAAGTGAAAGTGAAGGCATGACATTTGTAGATAAACTGAAACTGGGATGATTTGTTGCCGGAAGACTCACTTTACGAGAAATACCAAAGGAAGTTCTTCAGGCTGAGAGCAGGTGATCCAGAAAGTAATTTTAATTTGCCCCCAAAAAGGAATTGTAAAGGTGATTATAGAAGATAGAGAAAATTCATTTTTCTTCCCAACTGATTTTAAAAGCAATCATATAAAACACCATATAATGTATTGTTGGACTTCTAACATACCAAAAAGTAATTTATTTTCTAACAACAGCACAAAGGTGGATGGGATCAAAGCTGTACTGTGCTAAGGAAATTACTCCAGATGATAATTTGAATCCAAATGAAGAAAACTAGAAATAATATTTAAAAATTATAAGATATTATTTATCCTTTATTTTCTTCTCGAAAAGGCATAAATTTATAAAGTTAACAATTCAGTTTTGGCTTTTTAACATTTTTAAGCATAACTTGTAGCAACAATGTCAAGAAATGGGAGAAAAGCAATAGAACTATGTAGGATAGTGTTTATGATTCAGTATAATCTGAAGCTGTTGCTGTTAAGGTGTGTATAGTAAGTTTAGGGCAACACCAAACTATTAATTGAAAAATAGTGAAAATTGTGGCACTATAAAGCTTTTCTTCTTCTTCTTTTTTTTTTTTTTGGGTCATACCCAGAAATTCTTGTGGGTTCCTCCTGGCTCTGCAGAAATCACTCAGGAATTACTCCTGGAGGTGCTTGGGGGACCATATGGGATGCCGGGGATGGAACTCAGCTTGGCCACGAGCACCGCAAACGTCCCCACTGTACCCTCTCTTCAGTCCCTGCACTATAAAGTTTTTACTTGATGCAAATAGTAGTAAAAGAGGAATGAAGCAAAAAAAAAAAAACCATTCAAATACAGAAATAAGCAGTTGGTATGCTTATTTATTGATACACAGGCATAAGTAATAACATATTTATTGGGTGGATAGATTTATTGTTTGTTTTGTTTTGTTTTGTTTTGTTTTGTTTTCTGAGGGCGCATGCCCAGCACGGCTCCAAGATTACTCCTAGCTCTGTGCCTGGGGCTACTCATGGTGGTGCTCTGGGGAGCGTTTAGTGCCAGGGATCAAGACCTAAACTCCTGCTAGCAAAGCATCCGCTCTAGCCCATTGAACTCTCTAGATAGTTTTTTTTTTTGTATAAATAGATGAAATGTTTCCATCAAAAGTGTGTCTTAAAATAGCCAGACTCAGTGTAGTCTGCCACAAAACCAAAGTGGTATGTTTCACAGTGTTAGAATTAAAAAACCTTGAAATTTTTTGGAACTAGAAAAGCCCTAACTAGGAAGCTTACTGTGGCAGGGACTGGGGGTGGGGTGGCATGGGGCCAGGGACCCTGGACAGCGCTTGAGGGAAGTATCATACACTCTGAAGAGGGTGTGGCGCCGATATGATTTATGCCGGAAACCTTCCCGTTAAATCAGGATTGTAAACCAAGGTGCCTAAGAAAAAGCGAACTTACCTGAGTAGGAAATACACTCCTGAGAAAAAAAAGAAGGCATCGAGGTCTCTGACTTAAAACTGTAGGTGATGAAAACAACGTGGTGAGGGAATGAAAACACTCTGATCAGGGGACCGAAGCTGAGAATCCAGAAATCAAACCACGGATATATGGGCAACTAACTTACAACACAGGAGCCAAGATCATAGAATGGAACAGGTCACGTGTCTTTAATAAATGGTGCTGGGAACACGCGGCCATGAACACCATTTATAAAATCTGATTCAAATTAATGATTGGGATGTAAGACTTGATAACATAGAAGAAACACAGATGATATATTCCATATGTGTTTAAGGAATCAGCCTCAGTATAAAGGCAAGAATAAACAAGGGATTACCTCAAACTAACCTTCTGCACCCTGAGAGAAACTTGCATCCAAATTGAATGGCCTGCTGAATAGAAAGACATACTTGATGTCGTGTCGCACAAGGTTTCAGTATGGTGGGGTGGGGAACACACGCAAAGGAAAAGCAATGAGGCAAATATCCAAATTATATGAAGTCATAGAACTCCGCAATCAAAAAGCACTGATTAAAGAATGAGCAGAAAGTCTGAACAGGCACGCCTCCAAAGAACACATAAAACTATTTTTTAATTAATTTTATTGAATCACCATGAGATCGTTGTATGCTTTCATGTTTGGGTTGCAATCACACGGTGATCAAACACCCGTCCCTCCACCAGTGCACATTCCCCACCACCAGTACATATAAAACCATTCAAAAAAAAATTTTTTTTGTTTTATGTAGGAGTACTGCTATTTATTCAGCCACTGATTAGCTCATTGAATTGGGCATGAACTCCACCTTACTTTTTTTTTCATAATTTTATTTATTTTTTTCTTCTTATATTTATTAATTGAATCACTGTGGGAAAAGTTACAAAGCTTTCAGGTTTGAGTCTCGGTCATGCAATGATCAAACACCTTTCCCATCACCAGTACTCATTTTTCACCACCAAGAACCCCAATATACCCCCCACCTCCCAGTGTCTGTGAGGCAAATGATTTCTACTTAACTTTTCTCTACATTGATTACATTCATTATTTTGACAAAAGATGCACATTATTGTTTAGAATTTCCCCCCCAACAATCAGAATTGCTGAAAAGGCATTGTGAAATACTTTGTTTTCTATAACTGGTTATGGAGAATCATATAATGATTTTGGATTTCTGCAAAGAGCCAGATAATTACGAGATTGATTTCTGTGGGTCTGGTGTTATGGCTGTGCCAGAGAGCCACTCGTGAGGGCAACTCCTGACCTCGGTAGGGCGTAAAGGACAAGCTGGTACCGCCCCCCTTCCCATGAGACTGCAGTTGCCCCGTCACCGCCGGCTCATACCTGGCTTTCCAATAAGCTCTGAGGCGGCGGCCACCTTGCTGCCAGGGGGGAAAAAGGCGGAAGGGAGCAACCCCCTTTCCCTCCCGGGTGCTGTAGTTTAATGGATGGTCCATTCATTTTTCTGCCACAAGCTGTTGGGTTCTGGACTAAGTCCTTTTGCCTCTGGAGCCATGGCTGTGCTGGAGAGCCGCTCGTGGGGGGCAACTCGTGACCTCAGTAGGGCATGAGGGACGAGCCGGTACCGCCCCCTCTCCCGTGAGACTGCAGTTGCCCCATCACCACGGGCTCATACCTGGCTTTCCAATAAGCTCTGAGGCAGCGGCCACCTTGTATGCAGTCCAGATGCATTTCTGCCAAAAGCCGCCGAGTTTCAAGATTTGTTTCTGAGTCTCTGGGATCATGGCCGTTAATCAGCTTGATCAGGAGCCAGAGAGGCCGTTTGTAGGTGGTGGTGACGGGGTCTCGTTGGGATGGGGAGGAAAGGGCCGGTTTCACCCCCATCTGTGAGTCCCCGCGTGTCTTGTCACTACAAGCCCAAACCTACTGTCCTGTGGCCTCTGGGGGATGGCGGTCACCAGGCCACCAGGGGGAACAGGCCAAGGCACGAAACCTATTCCCACCTGGAGTGGCCCAGCGCCAGTAACCTACTACAGGAACAGGACGCATTTCTGCCAAAAGCCTTTGGGTTCCGAGATTCGTTTCTGAGTCTCTGGGATCATGGCCGTTAAGCAGTTCGAGGAACCAGAGAGGCCTGCCTCTAATTATATAGCTGAGCCGGAGGTGGTTTGTGGGTGTGTCTCCCACATACCTAACTTTTGGCCATTTCCTTTCTTGATAAAGTTTGCCCCAAGTTTTCGGGGTCTGGCCAAAGGCACAGCAGCAGTTTGGGGGTATCTGAAAGTCTGACGGTGCCATCAGGCTGCTGATACACTCGCCTCACAGATACAGATTGACCTGCTGGCGGCACCATACCCCCTACTATTTAAAAATTTTTACATGAGACACTGATTTACAGTTTCATTCAGTGTGAAGCACCACACCCTGCACTGGAATGTCCATTTCCCTCCACTGTTGTCTCAGTCTCAACCTCCCTCCACCCACCAAGCCCGTGGTAAGCTTAGACCAGTTCTCACGTTCAGCTGCCTTTGCCCATTTGTTAATCTCTTATTCTGTTTCTTTCTATCGCACGGGTGAGAGAGATTTTGTATTTATCCCTCTCCTGACTCACTTCACTCAGCATGATATTCTCCAGATCTATCCATGTAGTGACCGAATAGCTGAATAGTTTTCCTTGTGCATATGTATCATGGTTTCTTTATATCCAGTCTTCTAGAACGAATACAAATCTTAATATAAGTATTTGATGAATACGTTGCCTTTTGAGAGAGGCTTAAGTTACAGATTTTGATTACCTGGATCTAAATCCTGATTCTGTACTTACTAGCACCTGACTTTGGAAGTTGCTTTTCTACTTTAATTACCTCATCTATAAAATGAGAAACATCTTAGTCTTTTTTTGTTCCTTTTTTGTCTTTCAACAAGATGAGAACGCCATTCAGGTCTCCCAAAGAAGAATAGAAAGAGCTATGCTTGGAATATCACGTTTCACTCAAATGAGAGAACGAATCCGGAGTTCTGACATCCGTCGACGATCAAGGATCAGGGACGCTGTCTCATTTGCCAAGGTGTCGAAAATCAGATGGGCTGGTCACGTAATGAGATTTAAAGACGACCGCTGGACTAGAGCTGTTACTGATTGGATTCCACGGGATGTCAAGAGACCGCGTGGCCGCCCACCTACCAGATGGTCAGACTTCTTTGTCAAGGTCATGAACGATCGGTTTGAGGCCCTCCATGTTCCCGGAGCGAAGAGATGCCATTGGGCTACACTAGCACGCGACAGGGACAAATGGAGACGTTACTGGCGCCCGCTCGAGCAAATCGACGACTAACGGGAAGTTAAGTGATTAAGTGATTAAGTGATTTTTGTCTTTCGGACCATATCTGGCTGTGCTCAGGACTTACTTTTTATTTTTTTTAATTTTTATTAGTGAGACACCATGAGGTACAGTTGTAGACTTACAAATTTTTGTGCTTGGGTTTCAATTATACTTGATCACTTGACTTCCCGTTAATCGTCGATTTGCTCGAGCGGGCGCCAGTAACGTCTCCATTTGTCCGTCGCGTGCTAGTGTAGTCCAATGGCGTCTGTTCGCTCTAGGAACATGAAGAGCCTCAAACCAATCGTTCATAATCTTGATAAAGAAGTCTACCATCTGGTAGGTGGGCGGCCACGCAGTCTTTTGACATCCCGTGGAATCCAGTCGGTAACAGCTCGAGTCCAGCTGTCGTCTTTAAATCTCATTACATGACCAGCCCATCTGATTTTTGACACCTTGGCAAACAAGACAGCGTCCCTGATTCTTGATCGTCGATGGATGTTGGAACTCCGGATTCTTTCTCTCATTTGAGTGAAACGTGATATTCCAAGCATAGCTCTTTCAATTCCTCTTTGGGAGACCCGAATAGCGTTCTCATCCTGTTTGCGTAGGGCCCAGGTCTCTGAGGCATATGTTAATGATATGTTAATCATTCAATTATACAATGATCAAATACCCATCCCTCCACCAGTACCCATTTCCCACCACCAAGGATCCCAGTATCCCTCCCATCCCCTCCCCATCTCTCCCATCCCACCCTGCCTCTGTGGCACGGCATTCCCTTTTGTTCTCTCTCTCCTATTGGGTGTTGTGGTTTGCAAAAGAGGCAGTGGGTGGCAATCTGATTCCTGCTCTCAGGGATCACTCCTGATGGGCTCGGGGTCTATATAGTTTGCCAGGGATTGAACCAGGGTTGGCTGTGTGCAATGCAAACATCCTACCTGCTATACTATTGCACCATCCCCAGAAATATTTTCGTCTTTACCTAATAGACTTATTGTCAAAATCAATTGACAAAACACAACCAAGCACTTGAAACTGTGCCTGGTATACAAAAGCACTTAATAAATGTATCACCAAAAAATAACACAAATGGTCAATATGCACGTGAAAAGATGGTCATCAAATCTTATTATGAGGATTGCAAATAAGAACAGCAGTGCTGTACTACACACCTGTGAGAATAGCTGTTCTCAAAAGACAAACAAGTGTTGGTAAAAGGCAAACGATTTATACGATTTGAAGATAAACCAGAGTATATTTTATTGAAAAGTGTTGGGAGGATGTGGAGAGGATGGAACACACCCTGTACATTGTTGGTGGGAACTTATGGGAAGCAATATAGAAATTCCTTAGAAAGTTAAAAACAACCGCTATATACGAGGCTCTACCACTGGAGGGATATAGGCATTCCCATGTTTATTTCAGCATTAATTACACTAGACAAGAACTAGAGATTCTAATCCTGTCATTTGCAACAGCATGACTTCATTGGTAAATTTTGCTAAACAAGGAATTAACCAATTCTTCATAATCTGTTCCAAAAGCAAAGCAAAAATAAAAATGAGAGTGAAGATTTTCAAATGATTTTGTGTGTATCCAGATATGAATTCCTGATGCCAAAACAAGTAAAGACATCAAAAGAAAATTAGAGATCAGTTCTTTTTTAATATACACAACAAAATTCTCACAATATAAGCAAATCAAATATAACAACATGCATATAAATATCTTAATCAGCGAGACTTATTCTCAGAATCAAGGAAATGACTTACTACAATACATATGGTTATCTATAGACTATAATTATAATAATCAGTATAATTAACGGATATAGTACATGATTATAATCAATAGTATGTCAATACTATTTTTTATTCTAAAAACTTAAAAGCCACATGATCATACAAATAGATGAAGCAAGCACATTTGATTAAATTCAACAACCTTTCATGAAAAAAAACTGTTACAAAAAGAAAGGAATATAGCCTGATAAAAGGCATCTTTAGTTGATACCATACTTCATAGTAAAAGATCATGCTTTCCTCAAAGATTAGGGATGAGTCAAAGATAACTGCTCTCAACATTTTACTGGGGGTTCTAGATAAGACAGATAAGGAAAAGAAGAAAAGAAAGTCTAGTTTGCAGAGGAAGAAATAAAATGTTCGAATAGCACATGATCTTGTCTAGAGAAAAATCCTAAGGAATCCATTAACATACTGTTTGAACTAAAGAGTTCAGTTGAAGAGTGCAAGCTATAGGACCAATATACAAAAATTATATTCTCTACACACAGCAGTGAGCAATGTGAAAATGAAAGATGTAAAGACGTATTTTCCAAAGTTTTTAAAAAAAATAGTTTGGAAATTCCTCCAAAAGGTAAACATAGAATTACCATATGACCCATCAGTACTACTTCTAGATACTTATCCTGGAGAATTAAAATGATGTATTTAAAGAAAAAAGTATACATGAATGTTTATAGTTATATTATTTTTAGCAACTTAAAGTATAATAAGTAACCCAATGTTCAGCAACTGATCAGTGAATAAATATGGAATGAAAAAATAAAACATGCTGTTCGTACTATTAATAAAAATGCTCCATTTTCCCCTCCAAATCCTGCTTTTTATATCTTACACAAACTTTAATATATATTCTTATTTCCATTCGTTTATTTTTCTAGTCTCTGTTATATGAAAAAAAGCCATAGACAGAGTATGAAAGAAAGGTGAGATTGCTATGGTAACTTACAAAAATAGGTGGAAAACTGGAATGGAATAGTCCTGCCGGTCACGGTTTCGCGTCTCTTGCTGTAGGCTGGTCATGAGCACTGCTGGGTGTGTCTCCCCCTCCTCCCCCCAGAAAAACAGCTTATGTGCTTACTCTGGGAAGAAAGGAAGGGAGCATGCCATTCTTACTGGGGCCAGGAGTGGGATGCCAGTGTTGCTTACGAACTGGAGAGGCAGGGCAAGCGGATTCGGGGGCAGCACGTGGGATGCGCATCAGGAGGCTCTGGAGCTTGGGGACTGTTCCTTAGGTGTCAGACCGTCTCACCAGGAGATAGTGGGCCAGTGAGTAGAGGCCCCTTCTCCACTTGCCCCCCTGTCATTGCTTCTCCCCTTCTTTGCTTCCCCCTCCTTCAGCCTCCCCCCCCCACACAGTCACAATCTGATAATTATTTTTTCTCCCTGCAGAGTTTTATGTTAAACATTGTGGTGCATTTTATAAAATAGTAAGCAAATGATCTACTGAGAAAAAGATACGAGCCAATAAATAAAGCACAGGTAGAAAGTGTTATAAGTTCTAAAAGAAGAGAAAAAGAAGGGCCACTGTCGGCCTTTGAGCCCCGAAGGACCTGCAGAGATACTGCCAAGATGGGGCCTCTCAGGGAGGGGAAGAGAGGGTTTTGGATCATAGTTTTATTAGGTTGCAATTTGATAATGCTGTGCTCATTTAGGTGGAACTGACCGGAAATATCTCTGATCTGTTCCAACCCTGTTTTTTTTTTCCAGCTATTTTGGACATCTTTTAATGACTGGACCTTAGAATTTTGTCTTTGACTCAGCATAGGCCAGTGGTATTCTGATGTTTGAGGTTTAAAATGGTCCTTCTGCCTCTGAATTCTCACAGTGACTATTTTGGTACATACACTGTTTCATCTGTTAGTTTCCTCTCTCTTGGCTTTTTCTGTTCCTTTTCCCCTAGAATTTTTCTTCAACCTATAAATACATTTAAATCTTGCTCTCTTAATTAGGAACAACTTTGTTCATAACAATATAAAACTTTCCCAATTCTTTTTATATCCCTTAAACTGCCCTCCTGTGGTTTTTTTTCCCTTTAAAAAAGGATTTTTACTGTTTCTTATCATTTTTTCAGCCTCTTGCAGTCTGAATTTTCCCTTCCCCCGTTTTTCTTTAATATGTATGTTTCTTTACAGCCCAGATTATCTTTGGCCTGTCTGTGAGCTCATCCGTGTGGTGCTTTACTTGGTTGTGGTGACTGAAACTTGTCTGCAATTATATCACATCACTGCCGCTTTAGTTCTTGCTGAGTTCAAGTTGTCTTAAGAACTTGAGTCAAGAATCAGTGCAAGAATAAGAATCCTTGCAATAAATCCAGGGACATCATATTAAAAACATAAATTTTGAATTAGAGTTGAATGTTCACCTCTTTTGACAAATTCTGTTCCCCTTTCATAAAGATTAGAGTGCCTAGGCCAAAATTGAAAACCTGTCATTGCAGTTTAGCTGTTTCAGCAAAGTAATGTGGATTATCATACAGGCCATGATTGGAAGTTTCAAAGAGGCCAAAACTGAGATACCCAGATATAAATCTACCATTTTCCTGTCTGTCGTTCCTATAGCAGTTACTTAAAGCAACTAAAATTGCACAGTGGGAACATTTCAAGTTTGGATGTTAAGAAAGGGATTGAGAATATTAGAAGGGCACTTTGGAAATTCAAATATTTCTAATAAAAATGCCCAAGAGAGTTAACCTGTGCGATCACAAGTTAATTTTATTTGGCAGTAAGAATGATGGTGATGGATGATATGGAAAGATTTTCACCTAATGACTAAAGACTGAAAACTCACTCAGTACCCAACTTAAAAATTATGACCACACAGCCTCTCCATATTAGATATAATATATTAAACATTTATATATACATACTTTTTAAAATTTTATTGAATCATTGTGAGATAGTTACAAGCTTTCATGTTTGGGTTACAATCACATAATGATCAAACGCCCATCCTTCCACCAGTGTACATTCCCACCACCAATATCCCCAGTATACCCCCCCTTTCCCACCCTCCCACTGCCTCCATGGCAGACAATATTCCCCATACTCTCTCTCTACTTTTGGGATTATGGTTTGTAATGCAGATACTGAGAGGTTATCATGTTTGGTCCATGATCTATTTTCAGCACACATTTGATGTGTTTTTAAGATTGTTGTCAGTCTTCGTGGCTTGCTGCAGTGGTCAGAGGTCACTGTAGCTCTAGGGTCCCAAATGACAGTGCTCCTAGGATCACTTTAGCTTGTGGGGCAGTGCTAGCCTCACTTCTGGAACCTTACGCCAGTGAGAGCTCTACCCCTCGGTCATCCCTAGACTCTCCCAGGCCATATTTCTTCCCTATTTTTGCTTGGGGAGGGTCCTCCCAACAGTGCTCAGGGGTCCTGCAGGCACTTCTGATGGTTCTTGGCTGACTGGACTGTATGACTGATGCTCGACGCAGCATGCACTGCTGCTGGGCACTGTGGTGGGGCGGCCAGGCTACACCGCAGTGCCTTGCCACGTGTCTCAGTGGCCGTTCCTTCCTTGGTGTCTCTGACTCTTTCTTCTTCTGTTTCTTGTACACTTCTCTCCCCTGATACTTCTTTATCCTTTGAGAGTTTCTCTGTTAAGGGTTTTATCTTTGACCCACTTGTTTCCTTGGTAGGTTAGCCAAACATCAAACATGCCTCACCACCTTCTCAAGCTCCTGATGGTGTATTTAAAACATCCCCATTCTTCCGGCGGGCTATTGATAGTAACCCTCATCTAATCACCCACACTTAAAATGCCAGTTTTTTCTTGAATTTTTCCCTTTAGTTTTCACATCTAATTGCTAAGTCTAAGAATTTCTTTCTTCCGGGGCCGGAGCGATAGTTCAACAGGGAGGGCGTTTGGCTTGCACGCGGCCAACCTGGGCTCAATCCCTGGGATCCCATATGGGCCCCTGAACACCCCAGGAATAATTCCCAAGTGTAGGGCCAGGAGTAACCCTTGAGCATTGCCAGGTGTGACTCAAAAAAGACAAAAAAAGAATCCTTACTACCTTTCATTCCTTTCTTCCTTCCATTCTTCGTCTTTCTTTCCTTTCATTTCTCACCTCTTCAGAAATTTTTATTATCATCTCCCAACTCAGACCCTTATTTCAGACAATCTTTTGCAATGACTCCCTCATGGGGATCCTAGTAAGAAATTATAAAAGGACGCGGGCTGTGTAGAGAGATCCTAGTGCTAGTTGGAAAGTGGCACTTATTAGCTGCCTTAACCTTAATTTTCATGTGGGAAAATTCAGACACATAGAAGTTCATTTCTTCTACCTTAAAGTACAGTGGGACAAGTGAATGCCTAGTGAGAGGGCACTGGGAAAATATTATCCCTTGAACCTGGAGCAATGGTATCAGTAGGGCATTTGCCTTGAATCTGGCCAGCCTGGGTTCGATCCCCCAAACACCATCAGGAGTAATTCCTTAGTGCAGAGCCAGGAGTAACCCCTGATCATTGCTCAGTTTGGCCCCCAAACAAACAAAAATACACAAAAATATTATGTCAGTCCCTACTTTTAATCTCTTTAGAACCCATTAATATGATTAAACAGTGTTTAAGGAATATTAATCGGTTAGTCACTTGCTCTTCATTGTTTCCCCACTGTCTAATTTACCTATAAACTTAGCCTAATTGGAAACTGTTTATTAATTTGTCTCCTTTTCTGACCTTGCTTCCTCCTCCTCTTCAGAAAAACCCTTCGGAGCCAAACAACTAGCTGTGGCCAGTAGCAAAATGATTTGAAAATCATGATTTGAACCAGGGTGAGCCACATGGACTAACATTTTAACTTTGTAATGAAAATGTCATATTGTGTGCAGTGAGACTAGTTTTTAGAAAGGGTTTACAGGACCAGAGTGATACTACAGGGATTAATGTGTCTGCCTCTCACACCACCAACTCCAGTTCAACTCCTGGCGCCACATCTGACCTTTGGGCATCACCAGTGGTTCCTCCAGAGACCGAGGAGCCAGGAATAGCTCCTGGCCACTGCTGGGTGTAGGCCAGGCCCACTCCCTGACACACTTTTGCCCTGAAAACGTTTCAGACAGCATTGTAGTAGAAAATGATAGTTAAAAACCAATCAAAATAAAACCAGGTGGTGACACTGTTTTAATTTGGCAAAAGATTTTCTTTCTCCATTACCTCTTCTACTCTTATTATTTTCCACTGTTTATCTGGTAGTGCTTGTCATGGTGCCGAGTTGAAGTCAGACGCATACATTTGTGGATTACAATGAGTCTGAGGTCCGTTTTCGCTGAAATTAATAGCAGATATACATAATACATTCAGATGTGATTGAATATCTTGTTCCATTGGTTGAAGTGAGACACTGTCCTTCAGAAATGTCGCCCTCATGCTGTGTGCAGATGGAGGGTCTCTTGGCAGCCGTGGGACAGGAAGTGGAAGGGGGGGTTGGAGGGGGAATCTCCACTTGAAAATTTCTTTCCCACAGTGATTTGGCACAGTGCTAGCTTATCCTGCAGCATAATGCATGCCTTGTTCTTGCTAAAGAAGGCTTGGTGATTGCTTTCATGCCTTCAGAAATATTTCTGATCATCATAAAATCATTTATAATTGATGTACCGTCATTGAGAAGTCTGTTAAGTCAAGAGACAAATGTTAGATCTATCACTGACAAATTATTTATTTTCTAAATAGATTCTGATCACTGTCACTGTCCTCCCGTTGTTCATCGATTTGCTCGAGCGGGCCCAGTAACGTCTCCATTGGAGACTTTGTTGTTACTGTGTTTGGCATATCGAACACATCACAGGTAGCTTGCCAGGCTCTGCCGTGCGGGCGAGATACTCTCGGTAGCTTGCCGGGCTCTCCGAGAGGGGTGGAGGAATCGAACTCGGGTCGTCCATGTTGGCTGCGTGCAAGGCAAATGCTCTACCGCTGTGCTATCGCGCCACACACTCAAATGGTAATGACTTTCCATTCAAGGATGGCCATACTTGACCATAAAGTGCTAACATATTTTAGCTACAATAAAGTATGTTACTTGTTTTATTGGTAAGGTAAATTTTTAATATACTTTTTGAATGTGACATATAATATATTCAGGTGTCAGGTGATTTTTATGCATGAGGTTCATGTTAATTAAGGGCTCTAAAAAGTCACCATTATAGTTATTTTTAATTGTCATTAAAATATTATTAAATTACAATTATCCCTTCTACTGGGAGGGATGGAAGATGATGTAAAACATGATTAGTTGGCATACCTATTGGATGGATGTTTAAGTTGTGAGGATTTTTTCCCCCTCTGCTGCTGTAAAAATTGGTATCAAAACTTTACAGATTCATTTACAGTTTTGTCTCTGGTAAAATCTCAAGAAAATTGAGAGAACAAGCATGAGCTCACGGGCACAGGAAATTTATGAAAATTTTATTCCACATTAGTATTTTCTGTTGAGCCTCAGAAAGAAATACTTTGTGATATGTAGGCTTTTGTGGTTTTATGAATTGACTAGGGAACCTTTTCTGCTGTAACAGCTGAATATGTTGCAAAGATTCAAGCCCTTCCTTATATTAATGTTCCAGTTCATTAACTTTATTGTTAGGGTTTTTGCACTTCAGTGACTTAAACCAAATCATGTACATGTGGTTCTCTTCTCTCTTCCCTTTGAGGAAAAGATGGCTGTGTATCTAGTGTTGTGTTTTCATTTAGGATCTGTTGTCAATTCTATTAAGTGTAAGATGATGAAGGGGAAGCTCTTATATAACTCAATGCCTTATAGATAATGGAATGTGTTTGTAAACATAAACTGGTCACTTCTTCAACTGGTGTTTTATCATTTTTACCTTTAACTGACCTTTAGAGATGAGGAATTTCAGAGCTGTCTGCCTCAGTTCTAAGGTGGATCATAGGATGGTGGTTATCTCTGAGCACATAGGTCCTTTGGTATTCTAAAGCTCTAGCTTTAGAAACCAAATAAGGGAGAATCTTATTATGCAAGCTGTGTTTGCTGCTGAAAGTACTTTCTAAGCATTTTCAGGAAAAAAAGTAGGAATTATGCAATAAATTTCCAAGCGAAGTCACCTTTGCAGATGTTTACGATTACTTGTAAAATGGTAGACATGTGCAAGCAGCAAGGGTTCCTACATGATTGACTATGAAATGTGAAGAGTCTTGTTTGTTTGTTTCTTTGTTTGGTGGCCACGTCCAGTTGTGCTCAGGGGTTACTACTGGCCCTGCACTCGGAAATCATTCCTGATGGTGTATGAGGGAACATATGGGGTGTAGGATTGAACCCAGGTCGGCTGTGTGCAAGGCACGCACCTTCCCTGCTGTTCTGTCTCTCCAGGCTCACACTTTAGGGCTGTGTATTCCAGTGCAAGTTAGATGCCCTCGTTCAGAGTACTGAGAAAAATAATATAATTTAATCTGAATTCAAGCGAATGATATTGAATTCTACGTTTAAGGTATGACTGAAGTTATTAAATAATTTTGATGATTAATCATTATTTCCCCCCATAAAAATTGGTTGGTTTTATTTCATGTAAGTATAGATGCCAATGTGAGATGTTGATGTTCATTTCTAACTTTTTTTTCCCCTAGCTCACCAGCGATTGGAACCAGCAACTCTATCAGGAATTGTGGCATTTATCCTTAGTCTTTTATGTGGCGCTCTGAATTTAATTCGAGGCTTTCATGCCATAGAAAGTCTCCTGCAGGTACTGTGCTATTTCTGCAACATGACTTGACTGTGCTTATTGATTCTGCTTGTTACACAGTTGACTTGCATTGATTCTAGTGTTATACAGCGTTGCAGTGCAGGCCAGACCCTGTATTCTCCGTACCACCCTAATCTCCCCTCCCTCCAAAAACACTGATTTTGAGTTGACTTCTTCGCTTCATTCGACACTTTCATGTTATTTATTACTCTGGCAACACCAGCATATGTGTGATATCAGTCCTAGTGTCCACACCTAGAGTTGAATTGGGGACGCCAAGGAGTTGCTATCTAATTGCCAAGCCCAGAGTTTGGAAGAGCAAGGGTGAGTTGTGAGTCAGGTGGGGGGATGAGCAGGCCGAAAGGAGCGAGGAGGGGAGCAGGGGGGAGGGCGTTCAGGGCAGGTTCTGCCGACGTCAATGTTCCTACTTGCTTATCTGTTCTTTATCCCTCCTTGTAGTGGGCTGCTTGTGAGACCACCAGTTTTTGTAGATGTGACTATTTCATTTTGCCACTGAGAGTTCCAGAGAGTTCCAGCTATCAAAATGTATTTTCTCTCTCACTCCTTTTATCAACTTTTTGAAACTTAAAGTTTAGTATATCCCGTATTGTACAGCTTTCTCTGAAGATTTTTTTTTCCTGTGGACAGTTTCACACTCTAAGATGCCCTTTATAAAAATGCATTCAAGGGGCTGGAGTGATAGCACAGTGGGTAGGGCGTTTGTCTTGCATGTGGCTGACCCGGGTTCGATTCCCAGCATCCCATATGCTCCTCTGAGCACTGCCAGGAGTAATTCCTGAGTGCATGAACTAGGAGTAACTCCTGTGCATCGCCGGGTGTGACCCCAAAAGCAAAAAAAAAAAAAACAAATGCATTCAGCATAGTCTATGTTTCATTTTAAAATACTTCTGTTAGTTTGGGAAGCAGTTCTTACCGTCTGCTACCTTATGGAGCATTCAGAGAAGAGCCCATCCTGCACCCTGTCATGCCCTCAGTTCTGTGTGGACAGAGCCTGTCGCCGCTTCCTGGTGGCTGAGCTGTCCGTGTGGGCTGTGGACGGTTCTCCCAGACTCCTGCTCCTCCTCCTGCTACCTTTGCCTCTTCGCCTGTCAGCCCTGGGACAGCTGGGCAAAGCTTCTGGCTCTCGTCCTCTGATCCCTTGCCAAGTTGCTGTATTCTAGCAGGAGTTCAGGTTGGTGCCAATTAGACAACCTGCCAGAAATAAAGGTAATTTTAAGATTGCTGATGGAAAGGTCAATAAATAAGATAGTCTTGCTTTAAAAAAAATTTTTTTAGCTTGATATAATGGAAATAACAGTAGTGTAGGTGCATGATGATTGATTTTGTGAAGCAAGGAGGAAAAGGGTTGTTGGTTCCTGTTCCACTTGGGTTAGCTCTGTGACCTTGAGTCATTCATTGCTTACAAAATAAAGGAGGAGGTGGGGGGAGGGGGCTGGATTACTATTTCTCAAAGGTGGGCTACATTTGCCAGTGGCTAACAATAACTTTAAAATCCTTATAAAATTTTAGTTTAGGTAAGATGGTTATAGTAGTGTTAAATTTTATGATACCGGAGTACAAAATCACTGACCGCAAGCCCCCCACCCCTGCCGCCCCAAAGTGCTCTAGAACCTCCCCCGCCGCCCCTGTGTCGCCACTGGCCGACGTCTTTATTCCTCCCTCTCCCGCTCTTGGTGTTCAGCTTTGTAGCCCAGGACCAACAGTTTGTCATTGTCCAAAAAATGGCATTCACTTCATCTGCACTGATATGTGGTATTGGGGCAGGGAGCTAGGTATCGCTAGACGGAGGGCGTGTTCTGCAGGCAGGGCCTGGGTGGACCCCAGCACCACGTGATCACCAGGAGTGACCCCAAGCACAGTGTGTAGTATCTTGGGTTTGGTAAAGGATATGAGCTTCTGTTCCTGCACAGATGTCAGTTTTCTCTTTCAAAATACATTGGTTTAATTAAAACCATAAAATGTGTTACACAAGTAATTTGTATTTACTGTTGGAAAGAAGACAGGGCGCTCCCCTCAGGTAAAATCCTGTGGCTAAGAAGCTGTAGAGCAGAGTGGGGAGGTAAGTGACAGGATACGCAGATGCCGAGCACAGGTGCCGCCCTGACCTTGCTCTTGGGGCTGCACGCACACAGCGTGGCCAGTGACCCCTGAGCACTGGACTTCGGGGCTCAGGCTTCCCTCACCAGCAGAGCATGGCCGACAGTGGCTTGGCCCCACCCTCCAGCCTTCCAGCTCTCCGGGGTGTGGCCCTTAGGCAAAGGAAGTGGAAGCCTCGGAGCGATGATGATTGTTTGAAATTCAGTTGAGAAGTAAGGGCGAGTGGGCGTGGGTAGAGGAAAGCCTTCAGGCCGCGCCTTCCCCCCTCTCGCTCAGAAGACCAAGCTCTGCAGAAGCTACAGCTCAGACTACATCACAGTTAAACGAAATCCAAGATAAGCCTCTCCTGTCTCACAAAGCCTGTCAGAAGAAATAGTTTGTGTCAAGTGCTCGACTACGTCCTGTCCCCGCACTTTCTAGACTGGGCCTTACTGCCCCCTACTCAGGACCAAAGAAGTTGCTGTCGGCTACAGCTTTTCATGACTAATGCTGGCTATGATTCCTCAAGTGTTTCATGTTCTCCCTTGGATCGATAATGTCTTTGCCTCACTGCAGTCAAGGTTTTGTAGATTTCAGAAGCATAATTACCTAATTAAACTAATACCACTTACATATAACTTCCTTTACAGTTCTGAGATTTCTCAGGCTATTTACGTTTTAAAAAGACATTACAGGCTAGAATCTCTCATGGACATTGATGCAAAAGTCCTCAACAGAATATTGGAAAATTGAATCCAGTCGTATGTACAACCAATTGGGATTTATTTCAGATATGCACGGCTGGTTCAGCATTCAAAAATAAATTAATGTAATCCATTACACCAATAGACTAAAGAAGAAAAGTATGATCATATCAGTAGATGCAGAGACAAAAATCCAAACACATTCTTGATAAAATTTGCAGCAAACTAGGAATAAAGGGGGAATTTTCTCAACTAAATAAACAGCTTTTCAGAAACCCTACAACCTAATACTTGAGAGGGTTGATGCTTTCACAGTAAGGTTAGGAACCTTAAGGATGTCCTGATGTTCCCTCTTCCCATTCCTTTCGGCATTTGGAATTCAGTTGATCCTGCCAAAGGATCTAGTTATTGGACTTGGACAAAAAAATAAAAGGTATGGGGGTGGAGAGATTGTATAGCAGGTAGATGTTTAACTACCTTTATTCACAGATTACATAGTTATCTATCTATGTAGAAAATCCCAAAATGACAAACTCCTAGTACAGATAAGCGTAGTGAGGTCACAGGATCCAAAGGTACCACTATATAGATACAAACACACATATGTACACCCACACGTAACTAAAATTTGAAACTAAAAATATCACTTATATTGATGCCCCCCGAATAGGTACTTGAGACTATAACGTAAGTTTTCTGTGAGGAAAATTAGTAAGCTTTGATTTAAGAAATCATGATCTAAATAAAATCAAGGAGCTAAGCAAATGGATATTCATTCCATTTTCATGGATCGGAAGTCTCACTATTGTTACAATGTTGATTCTTTCCAACTTGATCTCATCATCGTCCCAATTACAATCCCACCAAGTTGTTCTATATACAATGTCAAAGCGGTTCTTAAGTTTATAAGGAAGGCCAAAAGTCCAGGATAGCTGACACAGTGCTGATGAAGGGGAGCAAAGTCAGTGGCTGGAGTGGTGGATTTTGGCGTTTTCCCTGCACGCGGCTTCCATCCTCAGCACCACATATGGTCTCCTGAGCTCGCCAGGAGTGATCTCTGCATGCAGAGCCAGGAGCAAATACTGGGCACCACCAGGTGTGCCCCTTACCCCACAAAACAAACACAAGATCAAAGTCAGAGGACTGGCACCGCCAGCCTTTAGGATGTGCCACTGTGCTGTTTGCTCCAAGAACTGAGATCGTAGGTTGGGAGGCTGGAAGGAGTGCAAGAGGTAAGGGGCTTTCTTGGCGAGCGACTCCCCCTAGGTCAGTTCCTGGCACCACACGTGGTCCCCCAAGCGCTGCCAAGGGTCACTTCTGAGAACAGAGCCAGAAGTTGCCCGTGAGCACCACCCAATGTGGCCACCCCCAAAGTGGGGAAAAAACAAGGGGAAAATCTTGTGTGGCAAAACCCCAAAATGTCGTTAGGTATGCAAAGATGTGCAGTCACTTTGCAAGCCAGCTGGGCTGTTTGTCACAAAGCTAAACAAAGCTGTCACCCAGCAGCCACGCCCCTCGCCCCTCGGCCTGCTGGCTCTGCTAGTCAGAAGACTCAGGCCCACACAGACCTGCTCAGGACACTAAGGCAGCTTTATTTGTAATTTCAAAAATTTGAAAGCAACAGATTTTCAAAAGGTGATTGGATAAGCACAAACTGGCAGTCCATACATTGGAGTATTGTTCGGTAGGAAGAGAAAATGACCCACAGGCCACAAGAAATATGACTGAGTCTTACGATCATGTTGCTAGAGAAGACAGCAGTCCGAAAAGACGACACGCCATGTGATTCCAGCTATGTTACCTGTGTAAAAGACAAAACTACAGAGCCTGTAAGTGGTTGCCTGGGTGTGGAGGAAAGGATGGATAGTTGAATATTCTTAGGAAGGTGAAACTCTCCTGCCTGCGACTGTCCTGGCAGGTGTGTCTGTCACACAGTAATGTAGGATGTTAGCTGCAGAGGAAACCAAGCCGGAGGAGAGTGGGTGTGTGAATTCCCAGCACCATTCCGTTTTCTCTGCAGGACACAGTGCTCAGAGGTAATACACACACACACACACACACACACACACACACACACACACACACACACACACAGAGCACACATACGAACCAACCCACACACACAGCATCTCACACCATTAGGACACAAGCCAGAAAGGAGGGTTGCCCCGTGGGCTCTATCCTCTCGGGCTCTGACTCCAGCAGAAGTTAGGACGCCCCCTGCCCAGACTGAGGGAAGGACCATCTCCTCTGACAGGCTGCGTGTGCCCTTCACGGGAGTACCTGGGGAGCTCCGGGTGCCAGCTCACGTGGGACCTGAATTTGCGAATCTGATTCATTTGAAAGCCAATATTGTGCCCTCTGAGAACATGACTCATTTCTTTTATTTTTATTGATGTCGCGTCGCCCCCCCCCCCCCCGCGGCTGTGCTGGGAAGACAGGGCCACTCCAGGCAGTTGGCCTGGCCATGTGGGCGTCGTGGGTTTAGCACCTTGACTTGGCGATGTTGTGCTGCTCTCACTTGGTGGTGCAGGGTGCCACCAGGGCCACGCCCAGTAGTGTCAGAGGTCAGGCGGTGCTGGGATCTGAACTTTGGCTCTCACGCGTGCCAAGTGTTTGCACCAGCCCTTTGAGCTGTATCCCCGGTCCAACAACCACCATTTTGAGAGAGCCAATGAGAGACCATCCTCAGCCTTGCACCTGTCAGTACCTTTCAGACCCACCTACCCTCTCCTGAGATCTTCTAGGAAGATAATGTTGCAGTTGGCATATGTTTGCATAGAGAAACTTTGGAAAGATAAGTTAAACATCAGTTTTTTTTTTTAGAAAGATTAAAAACGGTGGGAATTGGACAGAAAGGATGTAGAGTGGGAGTGAGACTTGCCAATGTACTTGTATCACTTTTCTTTTTGGCCATGCTGGAGAGCAAACAGAGCCCACACACGCAGGGTGAGTGTCCTCCTACTGAGTTAGGGCCTCAGCCAGTTTGTACTCTTTGAGCCATATCATTCTACTACTTGCTCAGATGATAAGTAATTAAATATTAGCAAGTGTTATGTAAGCTGGGGAAAAAAGCAACTTTTGTTAAATTAAGTAGATTTTTGCAGGAACAATAGTAGGCATCATAAAATGTTGGGGGGACAAGAGGAGCTTGGGGAGGGCTGAGGTCAGCCCAGTGAGGGAGCTGCAGCCTGTGTCTGTGTGAGACCCTGTCCCACCCCAGCGCTGCAGAAAGAGCAGAAAGAACGTTCCGAGGAGCCCGAGCATTTTCCCCGGGTTTAAGAGTCCGCATTTTCCTTAGAAATGTCAAAGCTTGTGCGTGTTTTAAATTGTTCCTTCAGACTGTGGTGAGGGCAGGGTTGTGTGTGAAAGAAGCAAAAGGGGTAAGTGACAAGCAGAAGGAAAATTAGAGCAGTCTTTTCGTTAGTAGTCGCATCCGTCGAGGAGCTCGAGTCCTTGTGTCTTGGCAGTTGACGTCTTCCTGCTGGTCTGGTCTGAGAGCCTTTCTCTGTCACTCTGGGCCCGGCTCAGTTTTGTCCAGCAGTGTACCTTGCTGTTCCTTGGCAGTATTCTCCTCTTCGTCCTTGGGCTGCCTGATGCGGGTGCAGCGAAGTGAGGGAGGTCAGAGCAGAGCACAAAGTTGGGGCGAATGGTGCTCATGAGTAGTTTGTCACCGGTAGGTAGTTCTAAAAGAGCCCAGTGAATGCTGATCTCCCCTCGTTGAGAATCAGCTTTGGTCAGAGCACCGAAACCAGATTCCCGTTGCTCCAGTTATTGGGGATTTTACTTCAACATACAGAGAAAAATGTATGGTGAGGGACTTGTGCTTGGAATTTCTTGTTTTGTTGTGAGGAGCTTTGTAGCACTGGAAACATCTGCTTTTTAAGGATTCCTTGTTTAAAAGGTGGAAAGGACAATAGGCAAAAGGAGGGAAAATATGTCAGAATAGAGGCAGTGTGAAATATGACAAGGTTTTAAGGGCTACAAATTCCTACGAACTGGTTAATTTTTAACAAGTCCAGGTTTTATAGATGAACTGAACTGAAAAACGGTATGTACAAAATTGGTGGCTTGCGGTCTCACACTTAATTTTCTCTCAATGGTCTCTTTTATCAGCGGCCACATTTTGTACTGAACTAAGACGTTTTCCATTCTTACTAAAAGTCACTGAACTGAAGATAACTCAGCCTTCTCTTCAGTTCGAGATAGGAATAATGTCAGAGTAGCTATAGATAATATTTTGTTAGTAAAAGTGGGTCTTTTTGAAGCGTTTTCTCCGTACACTTATGTGCAAATTCCAGGACATGCTCCTTAAACCTTTGTAATGTGTTGATTTTAACTGCAAGGAGATGTTTAGATGCTGGAGGTGGCGTGAGGCAGAGAGCTGTCCAGACTAGGGCACCGGCCGCGGGATTTCTCTAAACTTGAGTTAAAACAATTGGGAATTGTTTTAGATTTAGTTGAAGATGTGTAGTGTATTTCCTAAGTTCGTTCTTTTTGAATATTCATAATTCAATATCCTTTTTGAATGCTATAAAAATGACTGCCACATTTCCGTTTGGTTATTTCACTGGAAGCCTGAGGCATGTATAAATTTGAGAGCTGGTATGAATCAACATTCTTGTATATTGTGAATGTTGTTTGAAGATTCAGCACAGTTCATTTTTTTCTAGAGTAATAACTGCCTCTTTGGTTGATAGCAAAGAATTTATTAAAATATATAGCACTAAAAATTTTTTTAATCTAAGTTCAGATTAGGGAGGTTTGCTATGAGTATGATTTTTTTTAAGTTGGCAAATTTGATTTTGCATGCACAGTAATGTGTAAATTAGATTATTTTCACTCATTTTTCTAACTTTGTTCTGAGTTTAAAGATGTTAATAAGCTTATTGTGAATTGGCACCTCATAAATGCATAAATTTTTTATCTCCTTTGGTTTGTATTGCCTGTGTTCTTTTAAGAATCAACCTGGAAGCAATGATTTTAATTAGGCCTATGCCAAACTGGAAGTAATTTGAATATGGTGGATTAGGAAAAATCGAGTCTTTTGATACTGCAGTGGAAATGCCAACCTGGAGCCATTGCCTGGTCCCATCAGCTAGTGACTAACTGTGGTCTTGGAATAGGTTTCTCTGCCTTCTTGGGTCTCGTTGTCCTGTCCTGGTAGATGAGGGAACATTCTGAAACTCTGATTCTGACATTGTAATCACAAAGCAAATAGAAACTGTTTGCTTTGAGTTCCTTATTTACCATAGACTTTGAATACCTTTAAAATAAATTGTAAAATGTTAAAGCACGATGGAGGTTTATTTATTTAGTGTTATTTATTGCAGTGTTGCTCTTTCAGGAGGAAAAAAACCCCTAATTTTTCTGATTCTATGCTCATTGTTAAAGAATTTGGGGAAAATTTGTAAAGAATCTAATGAAAACCATCCCCAAGTTTTCTGTTTCTTATACGTTTATTACAAATAAATTTATCCATATTTATCATATTTATCCATATAATAATATACCATATATCGCAGATATATATGTATGTAGAGAGATGAATATACAGTTGATACATAAACACATCTCCACATTATACATACACATCCATTATATGATTTTGTGTCCTTTCTCCCGTAGATTATGTTAATATTGATGAATTCTTGCAGCGGCAGGGCGTCTGCCTTGTGCACAGCCAGCCTGCCCAAGCCGGGTGTGATTTCTCCGCCCCTCCTGGAGAGCCCGGCAAGCTACCGAGAGTATCTCGCCCGCACGGCAGAGCCTGGCAAGCTCCCCGTGTCATATTCGATATGCCAAACACAGTAACAACACGTCTTATGATGGAGACGTTACTGGGCCCGCTCGAGAAAATCGATGAACAACGGGAGGACAGTGTCATCTGAGCACATTGTACAGTTATGATAGGGAGCTTTCTTTCCCTCTTCATCCTCTTACCTCTTATTCCAAAAATAAATATTCTCTTCCTTTGCTTTTCAAAACAACATGTTAGTGCTCTAGCATTTCCTGGAGGTGAATTTATTAAATTTTTCTTCTTTGGGGTTGGGGAGATGACTCAATGGGTGGGGCTTCCAATCTCCAGTTGGAGTCCCGGCTGGGCTCCTACCCTGGCACCATGCGGGGTCCCTGGCTGGGCTCCTACCCTGGCACCATGCAGGGTCCCTGGGCGGGTTCCTGCCCTGGCACCATGTGGGGTCCCCAGCCAGGCTCCTGCCCTGGCACTATGCTTGGTCCCTGGCCGAGCTCCTGCCCTGACACCGTGCGGGGTCCCTGGGCAGACTCCTGCCCTGGCACTATGTGGGGTCCCCAGCCGGGCTCCTGTTCTGACACCATGCTGGGTCCCAGCTGGGCACCTGCACTGGCACCACGTGTCCCTGAGCACTGCTGCTCCTTTCCGCTGCCAGCTTCTGTGCACTCTGTCCCTCTCTGAGCCCTGGCCCACCTTCCCTGACTGTTTTCCCTCCCCTGCATTTCATCTCTCAGCTGGCTTTTCTCTCAGCCCACAAATACGGTATAGCCTGCTGGTGTTTTGGGTTTGTTCTGTTTGTTTGATGATGCTCAGGGATTTCTCCTGGCTCTGCACTCAAGAGTCACTCCTGGCAGTGCGTAGGAACCATACAGGATGCTGGAAATCAAATCAGGGTCAGCGACGCACAGGGCAAACGCCCTACAATCGCTCCTGCCCTGAGCCCGCCAGTTATAAAGAAGCAGCAAACAATCCCCAAACTGCTTTATGTTCCCTTGTGAGTTGTTGAAGAGTAGTCCCCATTTCCTTACCTCTTAATTCATTGATCTGTTTCTAGACCCAC
Organism: Sorex fumeus; assembly: GCF_029834395.1. Lineage (NCBI taxonomy): Eukaryota > Metazoa > Chordata > Mammalia > Eulipotyphla > Soricidae > Sorex > Sorex fumeus. Next base: position 39,430,538 of record NW_026606120.1, on the reverse strand, counting down.
ACCTACCAGTGTTCAGGGATTGCTGTGAGCTGTGTGCGCAGTGCTGGGGGCAGACCCGGCCTGCATGCAGAGCGTGTGTTTGAGCCCCTGGCCTCAGCTCTCTGCCCCCAGCCATGATCGCTTGCTGCTCTCACGAATCTTTCTAATACTGACCATTAAGCTCACCAGTTTCCTCCTGAGTGCTGGGAGAGGGTCCAGAGCTGAAGCACATGCTTGGGTTTCTGGACATAAAAATTTGACTTGTATTTATCTGTCATGGGTCTTCCATATAATTAAAATTTAAGTAGATCACACAATGGAATACTATGCAGCTGTCAGAAAAGATGAAGTCATGAAATTTACATACAAGTGGTTCTACATGGAAAGTATCACGCTAAGCGAAATGAGTCAGAAAGAGAGGGACAGACATAGAAAGATTGCACTCATCTGGGGAATATAAAGTAGCAGAATGGGAGACAAACACCCAAGAATAGTTGAGATAAGTTCCGGGAGGTCTGCTGCATGGCTTGGACCCGGCAGCACATGCTGGGGGAAAAGGCAGTTCAGATAGAGAAGGGAACACCAAGGAAAGGATGTTTGGAGGATTCGTTCAGGATGCGAGATGCCTGCTGAAAGTAGACTGTGGACCGAACATGATGGCCACTCGATACCTCTGTTGCAAACCACAACACCCTGAAGGAAAGAGAGAGCAAAAGGGAATGCCTTGCCACAAAGGGGGGTGGGGATGGAGGGGTGGGAGGCCTACTGGGATCAGTGGTGGTGGAGAATGGGCACTGGTGGAGGGATGGGGACTCGATCATTGTATGACTGAAACCCAAGCACAAAAGTTTGTAAGTCTACAACTGTACCTCATGGTGTTCCACTAATAATAATTTTTAAAAAAATTAAGTGGATCACTACTAAACTAGATTTCCTGGTCCAGTGCTTTTGATCCCCAGCATCCCCTATGGTCCCTCAAGCACCACCAGGAGTAACCCCCAGCATTGGTGGGTGTCACCCAAAGAACAAAAAAGAAAAGGGAGGGAGGGAGGGAGGAAAAAAAGGAATGAGCTCTGAATATTTCAGGGCGATTAAAAGAGTCATATAACGGAAGCTGAAGAGGCAGTATAGTACAAGGAGCACGAAACTTTACTTGCACATGGCTGACCCGCATTCGATCCCAGGTACCACACGGTCTCCCTCACACTGCCAGGAATAAGCCCTAACCACTACCTGCTGTGGCCTAAAAGCAAATACATCATAAAACGATGTCCAGGTGTAGGATACTAGCTATGGCATAGCCTGCAGTGAGAGTTTAGGTGTCATTGCAAGTTATGCCATTGAAGAACATTTAGTATCTTGAGAAACGAATTTTGATACAATGGGAAATAACTGAGTAGTACTTTATTAAAGTGTGATTTTGTTTTTTTAATGTACTTTTATTTTTGTAAGGAAAATATTGGAAGGAAAGAGATGAAACAGCAGCAATTCTCTCACGGTCGGATTATGGCGAATTTGAGCATTTCCCGACTCCTTTCCTCTTCTGTGCAGTCTGTTTTCCAGATACTGCAGAATTCATGAAGTGAATGAAGATGAACTTTTATAACTAGAAAAATTATTTTTAAAAAGGACAAAAGAAAAAATCAGCATGAATTAAAACCTTAGATAAAGATGAAACCTCCATAATTAGAAAGATGACCCATCTAAAAAATAAAGACTGGAGAGAAGACAATTAGCAGATCTTGTTCAAAGTCTTAGAGTGATTAAAGTGATTAAAGGAGAAAGGTTTTGTACTGACCTTCCTTGCCTTGGGGGTTCTGGCCCAAGTGCCCAGACAGATGACTGGTTCTATTTGAAGATCCTCTTACCAGGACATAACGCCCCAGGCCCTCCGCCTGGCAGTCTGTTTTATTTTCCAATAATAAGTGGGGCGAGGATTTTTCTCCTTTCATTACTTTGTGAAAATGTAGTATGAGAGACACTCCCATAACTTGTAGAAATTTTCATTGTACAAAGGGATTTTTTTTCTAAAATAAGGGCCAATTTAATGTTCTTTCTTAGAAAAAAAAGAAATTTAATAATCCTGCCTGTGGGGAAAAAAATAGTCCTGCCTGGATTTTATGTTCTGCTTGGTACAAATTAAAAAACCAGACAAAACATTGAAAGAAGTATAAAGGTATTTAAGAAGAATCAAAAAAGAATGGGAAAACATTGTTTGTTGAATGTCTTCATTAGTTTCTTCGCAAAAGAAAGATTTGTCTTTTTTCCTACGTGTTGGCTGTTTTTCTAGCATAGCATGTGTGCCTGTTTTCCTTGGGATGTAGCACACTCTAGTGGACAGTAGCTTTTCATTTTTTTATCATATCAAATTTTATTAGACAGTTCAGTGAGGCACTTACTGGATAGTTTGTCAGTATTTGAGTCCCACAATGACTAGCGGCCTTCTAGACAGCGAAGGCAGTGTGCGTTTTTATGTGGTTTCTTCAGTAAAAAGAAGAGATTTCCCACGCGGAGGAGGAGCATTTCCCGACTCCTTTCCTCTTCTGTGCAGAAAGGACCAAGCGGAAGAGCGAGCCTCGGGGAGCGCCAGCAGCCCCCACTCTTTCCCACTCTGGTTCTTGGGATACATCTTGATTCCATGATGGGATGCTTGGGAGCTTCCTAGTATCAGCTTATAAAAATATTGACTGTGCGTGAGTCTCATCACACCCCATTCCAGTGGATTCTTTGTAGAAGCAGGCATCTATCTGCTGGAATAAAAAATAACAATGTTTTTATTTTGTTTCCACAGAGTGATGGTGAGGATTTTAACTATGTCGTTGCATTTTTCCTTGGCACAGCAGCCTGCCTCTACCAGGTAGGTTCCCTCCCATTTTAAAGGAATCCTTTGAATAATTTGTTTCCGGTATCAGTTCTAACCAGCTGCACTCAAGAAATAAAAACAATACCTGAGGCCATGGCTTCTTCTGAAATTAGAGTCTGCGGCTTCATGAGCCACTTCTCCCCTGGCGTGGCCGAGGCATCTGGCGGACTCTCAGTCGGCCTCTCGTGTCTCCCAGAGCAGCGAGGCCCCTTCCCTGCCAGTGTCCAGACCTCCGTGCTCTGCCTCTGCACCAGGCGGAGGGGTTCGTATTTGGGGTGACCCTTTGAAGAGAAACAGCAGAAGTAGAGTGTTAGGGGATTTAGTTTGACCACATGAATGGTAGGGCCCAGAGCAGAGAAGCCGAGAAGTTAGTTGGGATTTTATGAGCTCAGTGATTCCGTGGCTTTAGGCGGAAGTCGGCAAGAACTAAAAGCTGTAATGAAGCAGTTGGGGTGGAGCTGCGTGGCCAGGCCTGCTCATGCGGGAAACTGGCTGGGCCCAGAGGATGGAGCAGATGGAAAAGTTGAGTGGGGGTGGGGAGGAGCGGGCAGATTCGCACCTGCTAACATGGAGATGGAGTCTTGCATTCCAGGAAAGGGCCCATTGGGAATGGAAGGCCACTGATGCTGGCTGTCCAGATTCAGATCCCAATAATGTCTTTGCTTAAACGTTTTGGACTAAGCAAGTCCTTTTGACCTGCCTTTTCTGAGTGACTTATTTCTCTAGCCCAGCAGGTAGGGAGTTTGCCTTGCATGTGGCCGACCCAGCTGACCCAGGTTTGATTCCTCCGCCCCTCTTGGAGAGCCTGGCAAGCAACCGAGAGTATCTCGCCCACACGGCAAAGCCTGGCAAGCTCCCCGTGACGTATTCGATATGCCAAACACAGTAACAACAAAGTCTCCAATGGAGATGTTACTGGGCCCGCTCGAACAAATTGATGATCAACGGGAGGACAGTGATAGTGATAGTGATGCTTACTTTTAATAAGTAATTGTGCAGATTTTCTACTTAATTCTCTGCAGTTCTGTCACCCAGGAATGTTCTCTTTTTCCCCAAGGGACCTTCCTCAGCAGTACTTGGTAGGGGTCAGAGCCCGTCTCTGAGATACTTGCCCAGCCACAGGCCAGGTGCCAGCCAGGCCTGACATAACTGACTGGGGTGGGGCATGTCGAGTGGGTCCCTGCTCAGCCTCTCCTGCAGCACGTTGCCTCTCTCCTGCTCCTTCTCTCAGTTGGGGCCGGTGCTCCTCGGAGAAGTTCAGGGGTCCTGTCGGCCTGCCCAGGGACTCAGAGCCATCCAGGTGGCGGCTCAGTGCCAGGACCTGAGAATCCAGTGCTGCCAGGCTCTCTAATGCAGGGACTGCCGGGCACTGCCAGTGCTGTGCCTGAGATGCTCAGGAGACCTTGTGGTGCCAGGGGCTAACCCATGTTCTCTCCCTTCCTGTCTCTTTCTTCCTCTCTCTCTCCCTCCTTCTCTCTCTCCTCTCCCTCTCTCTTTCCCTCTCCCTCTCCCTCCCTCCCTCTCTCCCTGTTTCCCTCCTCCTCTCTCTCTCTTCCTCTCTCCCTCCCTTCTCTCTCTTTCCCTCTCTCTTCCTCTCTACCCCTCCTTCTCTTTCTCTTTCTCTCTCTCCCTCTCTCCCTCTTTCCTTCCTCTCCCTCCCTCTCTCTCGTTCTCTCCCCCCTCTCTCCTTTTCTCTTTCCCTCTCTCTTCTTCCACCCTTTCCCTCCCTCCTTCTCTCTTTCTTTATCCCTCTGTCTCCCTCCTTTCTTCTCTCTCTCCCTCTCTTTTCCTTTCTCTCCCTCCCTCTTTCTCTCTCTCTTTCCCTTTCTCCCTCCCCCTCTCTCCCCCTCCCTCTCTCTCTCTATCCCATAATGCTAAAACAATGTGGAATAACTTCTTGTAAAATATACTTTCAGCTTTTTCCTTAATGAAATAATTTTAAATACTACTAATAATAGCAGAAGTGTATTGAACTTTTACATTGAGCTGATCATAAACCTTGTACCATTAAATCCTCACAAAAAGTTCAGCCTTCATCCTATTTCCCGTCTACATTTTTTCATAGCGCCTAGGCTGTTGTGGCCAGTGGCTGAAGCCTGGCTTTGTCTGTAGAGAGCCCACCTCTGGTGAGGCCGGAGCGCTTCTGAGAATTGCCTCATGGGTGGAGTGGTGAAGTAGTGTCACTGAATTGTTCCTTTCGTTGAGACAAGTAAATAAATCCATGCTTTAAAAAAGAAAGGGGGTGGTTGCAGCGGGAGGGGGGCTGGTCAGTTCCCTTCATATTGCCAGGCACAAAACTGAGTGGTTTCTGCATCTGCTGAGCAAAGGGAGGATTGTGTTTTTTTTCACAGTAAAAACTAGAGATTGTGTTTTATTATCTCGTATTCTGTCTCTGGTGGCAAGGACATCTTTTACGCCCTTCAGCTCAGGCCCAAAAGCTGCTGCTGCTGCCTGGATTGTCTTTTACCCAAGGCTCCAGATCCTCTTGGGAGCAGAGCTCAGCTCAGGAATGGTGTTGGTCCGGGATGTTTTGGGGAGCCAGGGATGTGTGGACACAGAAGCGATTCCTTCCCTCTTTGCACACTCTGAAGCCGACGGGGGAGTTCAGACGAGGGCGTCTCGTCAGCTGTTGGCGACATTTCACAGCGCTCTTTACCTCGCTCTTTCTCTGCGTCTGCATACATGTATACAGAGTTGTATGTGTATATAATGTCCTTATACATCATGAAGAAATGTGTTCAGAGTTTTATTGAAGTTTTTATTTTGAGGCGTAAACACACCTACAGTAGTAAAAGAGATTCTCTTTAACCTCCACCAGTGCCATCTTAAAAATGATAATATCATAAGCAGGATATGGCTACTCGTGCAAATCATGTCTCGCAATCCTTACCAGCACAAAGACCCCTGGTGTTGCTCTTTCATACCTGCATTCCTTCCTGCCTCAGCCTTTCCTGGGGACCACTGATTTATTCACTAATAGAAATTTCTGCATATATTATATAAATTTATATGGTAAGTAACCTTTTGTGACCAACAATTTTTAACTCAGAATAAATTTCTGAAAAATTGGACTGAAGAGATAGTACAGTGGGTAGTGTGTTTGCCTTGCACGAGGCCAACCCGGATTAGATCCCAGCATCCCATATGGTCCCTGAGTCCTGCTGGGAGTAATTTCTGAGTGCAGAGCCAGGAGTAACCCCTGAGCATTGCTCGGTGTGACCCCCCCACCCTAAAAAGGAAATCTTATATATATATATATATGAAATGATAATTTTATGAAAATATGTCCAAGTCTCAAATAATAATCGTTGGTTCCTTTTTTGCTGAATTGTACCTTGGTATGGATTTGACGCGGTCTGTTTCATGTGTCAATCACTCGTTCAGTTGAAGGACATGAGAATTGTTTCCTGTGTGGGGCTATCGTAAACAAGGCTGCATAAGCATCCATACTCAGGTTCTGTGTGATCATGAAAGTCTTTATTTCTCTGCAGTCAGTTCCTAGGAGCACGACTCTGGGTGGTTGCGTGCTTGTTCAGAGCCAGCTAGGGCAGGGTGCCACTCTTATTCTCCCACCAGAGTCGTAGAGTGATTCCGTTTAACTGCCCTTCCCAGCGTTTGACACTGTCACCATTTTAAAAATTTGGTCCTCTCTGTTAGACGTGGCTTGCTCTTCTCTAAAGGCTTATTCAGTGTCGTTTTGGTGCTGATTTTTCATCTGCATATGCTCGTGGGCCAAAGGTATGCTTGTGTCTTCTATTTTCTGATTGGATCGTCTTTTCCTGTTGAGCGCTTTGTTCTAGATTCTGCAGTCATGCGCTACTGATGATGGAAATGTATTCTGAGAAATACATGTGGAGGGTGACATTGTGGTTGTGTGAATGTCATGGAGTAGGCACATAGACCTAGACAGTGATGTTCACTGATCAGCTAGGCAGAATGATGCACAATATGGAAACACTGTCACGTCGAAGTCACTACTGACCAGAGTGGCTTTGTATATGCTGCGTGATTGTAGGTGAAGCTTACAGTTACCTTCTCTCCATGTACGCTCGTCATTTCACTCCTTCAGCAGGCTTTTGCGGAGCAAAAGTTGTAATTTTTAGAGTTTCAGTTTCAGGGATTATGCCTGTAGCTTCAAATCTAGAACTCTGCCCACCTCCAGATCCTGACGATTTTCTCACGTGTTTTCCTAAATGGAAAACAGTTACCGCCTTTTATGATTTATTGCTTTGTTTTGTCTTTAATCTTCAGGCCTTGATTTTTTATTTTTGTCGTTTTTGAGGTAGGTTTGGTTTGCAAGACCCTCTTTTGTCATAGGTACGATGCAGCTACACCCCGTCTACCGCCAAACTGCCCAGACCCTGCCGTGCCCCACTGGGCCTGCTCCACCTTCAGTGCCTTCGCCTCCCCCCCCCACATTGATGGCCTCGGGGAGGTGGTCGGAATCGAAGTTCGTTTTCATTTGATACCTCCCTTGCTTGCCTTTCCCGTACGGGGAAGATCATCTGGAATTTGTCTTTCTTTTTCTGACTGACTTGCCAAGCTGCCTCCCTCAGTTCCGTCCCTGCTGCGGCTCTCCCGACGCCTGAGCAACACCTGCTGTATTTTGTGCCATATTTTCCTCAGCCACCTCTGTTGTGAGCACTTGGGTTGTTTCCAGATTTGGGCTGTTGTAAACTGTCCTGCAGTGATTGTAATTATGCACCTATCTTTTTGAATTTGTGTTCTTATGTTCTGTGGGTAGTTACCCAGGAGTAGAATTGCCAGATTATTTGGTAATTCCTTATTTAAAAAAAAAGATCTTTTTAAAAACTCTGCATAGTTTTCCGTAGAGGTGGACGTGGTTTCCCAGCAGCATATGGGGGTTTCTTTTCCCCACACCCCTGCCAGCGCAGAACATCGTTTCTGGTCTTTGTGGTGTGGAGCACTTGGGCTGGTGCAGGGTGGCACCTCCTGTGGCTTTTGTCTTGCGTTTCCCGGTGATCAGGAATCCTGAGGAGGTTTCCCCTTCCTCGTCATCGCTGCTGTGCTGATCACGAGCGGCCATGCGCCTGTTTGGTCGCGGTGCTCACAGGAAAGTGGGTGCCACACCCCCGGTTGCAGTGCGTGCACACTTGGCCATGGCACTTGAGGGGGAATGCACACTTGGCACTTGGGTGCCGGGGGATGGCTTCATTTGTGGGACTCCTGGATGTTCTGGTTGCAGTGCTCCCCCCAGACCCACACGTGCTCTCCAGAGCCCACACGCTGGCCACTGTGCTCCCACTGTTTTCAGCCGGCGTGCTTTTGTGGCGGTCTGTCATGCACTCTGCTTACCAGGGTCCAGGGAGCGGGGCCGCCAGCACTGCACCAGGCATTGAACTCGCAGCCTCCCACTCGGAAGGCAGGTGCTCTGTGGCTGACCTCAGAGCCGAGTCCTGAGAATGACCCCTGAGAGTGAGCTTTTGCTTCCCTGGGGCTCTTGGCCTTCTGAATATCTTCCTCGCTGGGAGTTCTCCTCTCCCTGTTGTGTAATAGGGCTCTGTATTTTCTTGTTGAGTTTAGTGAAGAAATCTTTACAAATTTTGGATATTAGCCCTTTGTGAATATTTTCTCCAATTTAATGTCTTAGAAGATTAATAGTAGTATGATGTCTTTTTATTTTAATAATAAGTTTTTCCCCCATTGTGCAGAAATTTTAATTTGCTATAATTCCACTGGTAAGATCATGCATCTTTATGGCCAGTCATGCTCTGGCACCATTTGTTGAAACGGCTTTTTATCTTCTTCACTGAATTTCTGTTGCATCTTTATAAAAAATTATCAGTTGGGTGTATTTCTGAGTTTTATCGTTTTTCTATTTCTTTATTACCCTATTTTGTTCCATTGACCTTTGTGTGTGTCCCTCAGCCTGTACCACGTAATTTTTGATTGTATTATCTGTAGTGATATTTCACTTGATCACTTGACTTCCCGTTAATCATGGATTTGCTCAAGCGGGCACCAGTAACATCTCCATTTTCCCCTGTCACATGCTGGTGTAGCCCAATGGCGTCTGTTTGTTCTAGGAACACGAAGAGCCTCAAATGATATTTAAATTTTAATTTTACACTAGTTGTAGGGCTACTTAAATATATTTGTTTTATTGTGGTAAATTGCGGTTCCTTGTGTTTTATGCAGGAGTGGTACATTTTATTTACAAACCAAATTCATATTTGTGGAGTTAATTGGTTGTCATATAGCCCTTTGATCTCCTTTTGATGTCTGTAGGATCTGCAAGGAGACTCGCTTTTTCACTTGTCCTATTGGTAATTTGTGTCCTCTTTCTTTCATCTTATTAATTTCATTGATCAAAGAACCTGCTTTTTCCCTATGTTTTTGTGTTTAATTTTTATTGATTTGTTTCCTAATCTTTGTTAGTTTCTCATGTTTGCTTTTAGGTTTATTGGACTTCATTTTCTAGCTTATTGAAATGGAAGTTTAGATGGTAGCTTTGAGAATTTTATGGTAATACATATTTATGTTATGAATTTCCCTCAGCATTTGATTAACTATATCTGATAAGCTTTGATATGTTGTACTTTCATTTAGTTCCGTGGATTTAATGTTTTTTAGTTCGTGACTTGCTCATCACTTGTGTTGTTTAGTTTCTGAGTGTGTAGAGTTTCTGGTTTTTTTCATTATTGATTTCTAATTTTATTCCATTGTGGTTAGCAGACATTCTGTTTGTGATTTCGGCTATTTCAGATTGGGTGAGGTTTGAGGTTTATTCTCTGGCCAAAATAGTGGTCTGTGTTAGTATTTGAACAAAGTGTGTGTTTTTCTTTTGTCAAGTGAGAGTTCTGTAGATCTTGCTGACTGATGATATTCCTATTTTTTCTGTTTCAGTTTTTGATTCACAGCTCTATTGCAGCTCTATTGATTGATTCACGAATATTTGGGGTTATTGTATCTTTGTGACTGAACAATGTATAATATTAATATAATACTAACCTATCATTGCTCACCCATTGTCTTTTCAATATTTTTACTTAGGCTACAACCAGCGAGGTAGCGAGGTGGGGATGGGCAGGGCCATTCTGAGTGATGCTTGGCTGGTTTGGGGCTCAGGCCATCTGGCAGTCCTAGCAGAAAGGGGAGAGTGCTGGGGATCAAATGCAGGGCCTTCCTGTGCTGGCTGTCCTCTCCTACTTGAGCTGTCTACCTAAGCCTAGAAACGTTCTTGTGTTATCTGCTATTAATATAGGTGTTCCTGCTTGACTGCTGTTTGCATGATATATCTTTGTCCTCTTTGTCCATCTTTTTGGTTTCAGCTTGCCTGTGTTAAAGTGAATTTGTAGTACATGGTATAAAATTCATTAAAGCTTTTAAATCCACTCTTTTTCTTCTAATTGCTGTATTTAGACACTGTAGCACTGTCCTCTCATTGTTCATCGATTTGCTCGAGCAGGCCCAGTAACGTCTCCATCGTGAGACTTGTTACTGTGTTTGGCATATCGATTGTGTCACAGGTAGCTTGCCAGGCTTTGCCTTGCGGGTGAGATACTCTCGGTAGCTTGCTGGGCTCTCCGAGAGGGGCAGAGGAATTGAACCCAGCTCAGCCGGGCCGGCAGCACGCAAGGCAAATGCCCTACCGCTGTGCTGTCGCTCCAGCCCACATCAAATGTAACTATATGTTAGGGCATAAATCTGTTATCATTTTTGTTTTCTCTTTTTCATGGGCTGGAGCGATAGCACAGCGGTAGGGTGTTTGCCTTGCACGCAGCCAACATGGCCGGCCCGAGTTCGATTCCTCCGCCCCTCTGGGAGAGCCCGGCAAGCTACCGAGAGTATCTCGCCTGCACGGCAAAGCCTTGCAATCTACCCGTGACGTATTCAATATGCCAAACACAGTAACAACAAAGTCTCCAATGGAGACGTTACTGGGCCCGCTCGAGCAAGTCGATGATCAACGGGAGGGCCTTTACTTACTTTACTTACTTTTTCATTTATGTTTTCTGTCTTGTGAATCACTTGAACTATTTTTTTTCTTGTTAGCTCATACCTATATTTTAAATTTTTTTCAATAGAATCACCATGAGATACAGTTACAAAGCTTTTGTGATCAGGTTTCAGTCATACAGTGTTCCAGCACCCATCCCTCCACTAGGATACATTTTCCACCACCCATGTCCCCATATCCACCTGCCACCCCCCACCCCAGCCTGCCACCAACCTGCCTCATTCTTCTCTCTTTCTTTCTGTTTCCCCCCCTTCTCTCTCTCTCTCGCTCGCTCGCTCGCTCTCTCTCTCTTCTCCCCCTACCCTTTCAGCTATTCTGGTCTGCAATGCAGATATGGAGTGGAGGGGTCATCATATTTGGTCCTTTGCCCACTTTCAGCACGCGTCTCCCATCCCGAGCAATCCCTTCCAGCCATCATTGTCAGAACGGTTCCTTCTCTATCCCAGCTGCCCTCTCCTCCAGCCCTTGCCGCAGGCTTTCAGTCACGGACCAGTCCTCTTGACCCTTGTTCCTACTGTCCTTGGTGGTTAGTCTCATACAATGTTTTTGTAATATCCCACAGACGAGTATAGTCATTTTATGCCTGTCCCTCTCCTTCTGAGTGACTTTACTCAGCATGATACCCTCCATGTCTGTCCATTTATAAGTAATTTCATGACTTCATTTTTCTAGCAGCTGTATAGTATTCCTTTGTGTAGATGTACCATAGTTTCTTTAACCAGTCATCTGTTCGCAGGAACTTGGGTCATTTCCAGTTTCTGGATATGGTGGATAGTGCTGAAATGAACATAGAAGTGCAGATGGCTTTTCTGCTGTGTTTTTGCACCCCAGGGGTATATTCCCAGAAGTGGTCTTGCGGGGTCATATGACAGCTCAATTTCTAGCTTTTTGAGGAATGTTGTATCGTTTTCCAAAAGAGCTGGGCGAGTCAGCATTCCTACCAACAGTGAATGAGAGTCCCTTTCTCCCTGCATTCGCGTTGGCACTGGTTGTTCTTACTCCTTTTGGTAAGTGTCAGTCTCTGTAGTGTAAGGAGAGATCTCATTGTTTGAACTGTATCTTATTTATTTATTTTTTTTATTTTTAACTGACATGTTTCTTTTATTATATTTATTTTTTGCCATATGAGATCCAAATATAAATTACAATTTAATGTAATATACTTTAGATTTCAGAGTTGAAAACATACATATATAAGAATCACTGTCCTGTCACTGTCCTCCCGTTGTTCATCGATTTGCTCGAGCGGGCCCAGTAACGTCTCCATTGGAGACTTTGTTGTTACTGTGTTTGGCATATTGAATACGTCACGGGTGGCTTGCCAGGCTCTGCCGTGTGGGCGAGATACTCTCGGTAGCTTGCCGGGCTCTCCGAGAGGGGCGGAGGAATCGAACCCGGCTCGGCCAGGCTGGCTGCACGCAAGACAAATGCCATGCCACTGTGCTGTCGCTCCAGCCCCAAGGAGATTATATGGTCACGGTCACGGTCACAGTCCTCCTGTTGTTCATCGATTTGCTCAAGCGGGCCCAGTAACGTCTCCATTGTGACACTTGTTACTGTGTTTGGCATACCGAATACGTCATGGGGAGCTTGCCAGCCTCTGCCGTGTGGGCCAGATACTCTTGGTAGCTTGCTGGGCTCTCCGAGAGGGGCGGAGGACTTGAACTCGGGTCGGCCATATTGGCTGCGTGCTAGGCAAACGCCCTACCGCTGTGCTATCGCTCCAGCCCGTATGAGAATAGACATTTTATTATATTAGTTTTAAGTTTCTTATTTACATGGATCAAAATCGTATAATAATCACAAATTGGCTCTTACTCCTACTGATTTATTTTCTTATTGTTCTGTTTGCCTTTTTCTTTTGAAACACTGTGAGATAGACCCTTACAAAGCTGTTCATTTTTACGTTTCAGTCATACAGTGTTCCAACACTCATCCCTCCACCAGGGTATATTTTCCAGCACCAGTGTCCCCAATGTCCCTCCCGTCACACTCCACGCACCTCCAGCCTGACTCTATGGCAGGCACTTCTAAGCACTTCTCTCTCTGTCTCTGTCTCTCTCGCTTGCTCACTCTCTGCCATGTTTATTTATTTATTTTACAGTTGTAGCATCTGCACTTGTTTGTTCATTGCAGCACTGTTTACAATAGCCAGAATCTGGAAAAAACCCGAGTGCCCGAGAACAGATGAGTGGCTAAAGAAACTTTGGTACAACTACACAATGGAGTACTATGCAGCTGTTAGAAAAGATGAAGTCATGAAATTTATATACAAGTGGTACTACATGGAAAGTGTCATGCTAAGTGAAATGAGTCAAGAAAGAGAGGGATAGGCATAGAAAGATTGCATTCATCTGGGGATCATAAAGTAGCAAAATAGGAGACTAACACCCAAGAATAGCTGAGATAAGAACCATGGCTTGGAGGCCAGCCGCACACTCTAGGGGTAAAGGCAGCTCAGATAGAGAAGAGAGCACCAAATAAAGAGTGTTGGGAGGATCCTCCCAGGATGGGAGATGTATGCTGAAAGTAGACTATAGACCGAACATGATTGCCACTCAATATTTTATTTATTTTGAACTTTTTTTTTAATTGAGTCTCCATAAGATAGACCCTTACAAAGCTGTTCATGATTAGGCTTCAGTCATACGTGTTCCAACACCCATCCCTCCACCTGTGCACATATCCCAGCACCAGTATCCCCAGGTTCCCTCGCACCCCCCGGCCTATCTCTTGCTTTCTCTCTCGCGCGCTCTCTCTCGCTCTGTCTCTCTCGCTCTCTCTCTCCTTTTGGACATTGTAGTTTGCAATATTGAATATCGATACTGAAACGTTATCAATAATTTTAACACTCGGTTCTTGTCCGGTGTGATCATTCCCAGCTATTACTGTCATGGCAGTCTCTTCTCTACCTTAGCTGCCCTCCATCCCACACACATTTGTGATCGATTACAACCACTGACCAGTCCTCCTGGTCCCTGTTTTCCCTGGCCATGGATATCGGTTGTCTACTATATATATATATATTTTATATACCACAAATGAATGCTGTCATTATCTGTCTCTCCCTCTTCTTCTGACTCATTTCACTCAGCATGTTAATCTCCATGTCCATCCATTTATAGACAAATTTCCTGACTTAATTTTTCCCAACAGCTGCATAAGAAGTATTTCATTCTGTAGATGTGCCATGGTTTCTTCATCCATGTGACGCTTCAACAAGTGTCTGTTCTTGGGCACTCAGGTTGTTTCCAGATTCTGACTGGTCAATAGTTCTGCAATGAACATAAAATGGTGTTTCTGCTGTGTGTTTTTGGGGGCCCCTGGGGTACATTCCCAGAAGTGATTTTGCTGGATCAAAAGGGAGGTCAATTTTCAGTTTTTTGAGGAACATTCATATTGTTTTCCAAAAGGGTTGAATCAGTCAGCATTCCTACCAGCAATGAAGGAGAGTCCCCACATCTACACTAGAACTTGGTTGCTCTTGTTCTTTTGGATGTGTGCCAGTGTCTGTGGTGTGAGGTGATATCTCATTGTTTTGATCTGTGTCTCCTTGATGATTAGTGATGTAGAGTATTTTTTCATTTGCCTTTTGGCCATTCAGATCTCTTGTTTGAAAAAGTTTCTGTTCATTTCATTTCCCCACTTTTTGATGGGGTTAGATTTTTTTTTCTTGTAGAGTTCAACCAGAGCCTTATAAATTTTGAGTATTAACCTATTAATCCCTTATCAGATAGGGAACAACCTTTCCCATTCCATAGACTGCGTATGTATCTTGGTCACTGTTTCTTTTGAGGTACAGAAACTTCTTCGCTTTATTGTTTGGTTGGTTTTGTTTTTCTTTTTGGGTCACACCTGGCAGTGATCAGGGGGTTACTCCTGGCTCTGCACTCAGGAATTACTCCTGGCAGTGCTCGGTTGGCCATATAGGATGCTGGGAATCGAGCCCAGGTAGGCCGCGCGCAAGGCAAACTCCCTCCCTGCTATGCTACTGCTCCGGCCCCAGGAGCTTCTTAGTTTAAGGTCGTTTATCTTTGCTTTCACTTGCCTGGTCAGTGGCATTTCATCTTAGACGGTACCTTTAGCTTCAGTATTGTGGAGGGTTTTGCCAACCTTTTCTTCAGTATGCCTTATGGTCTGATGCTAAGGTCTTTAATCCATTTTTTTCTGCGTAGCTTTCCGATTTTGCCAGCACCACTTGTTAAAGAGGCTTTACGTGTCCCACTTCATATTTCTTGCTCCATTATCAGAGATTAAACGATCATATATTTGAGGAATAGGATTTTCAGCCCGATTCCATTGGTCTGTGAGTCTGTCTCTATTCCGATCCCATGCTGTTTTAATTATTACCAGCTTTGTAGTGCAGTTTGAAGTTGGGGAAGGTGATACCTCCCATCTTTTTTCCCCAAGAATTGCTTTAGCTATTTTGTGGGGTTATGTCCATATGAATTTCAGGAGTGTTTGATCAATTTCTTTGAAAAAATGTCATGGGTATCCTTACAGGGATTGTTTTGAATCTGTGTAGTGCTTTGGGGAGTATTGCCATTTGGACAGTATTAATTCTCCCAGTCCATGAGCAGGGATGCGTTTCCATTTCCTTGTGTTCTGTTTTGTAGTGTTTTGTGCCTTTCTTTGTACAGGTCCTTTACCACCTTAGTTAAGCTGATTCTGAGGTACTTGAAATTCTGAGGCATGATTGTGAATGGAATTGTTTTTTGAACCATATGTTAAAAACATGGTTTTGAATTATCTGTAGTGTTTGAAGCTATATAATTTTTGCATAGATTTTCAAGTAGATGCTCTAGGTAACTTCTGTTTTACATATTGAAAATAGTTTCCTAGTGTCTTCCTATGTTTCTTGTTCAAGTGAAGCATAAAACCCTTACTTTCATTTGTTCCTGTCCTCTCCTATTCACTGTAATTTTCTTCAATATTTCTACTCTGTGTATTGAGAACCACATCTCACAGTTTAAAGTTTTGGTTTCAACCACTGAAAATGACTTAGAAAAATTAAGAGACCCTAACTATATTTCCCTTTTTTTTTACTCTACTTTTTCTTTTCTCATTTTCCAATGTTTCTTTTTTTTTCTTTCTGTAAAAAGAATACGCTTTAACTATTTTTCAGGGTATGATTTTAGGCAACAAAATTTATTTTAGTCTTTTTTTCTTCTAGGAGTATCTTATTTTTCTCATTTGTTCCTAAAGGAGATGTTGTTAGATTTAAGGTTCTGGATTGATGCTGTGTCATTTCAGCACTTGGAAAATGTCCTTCAGCACTTGGAAAATGTCCTTCTCCTCCCTGGTTTTTGAGGTTTCTAATGAAAAATCTATCACCTGTTCGTGCCGAGTGGAGGGGACTGTGCAGGCTCTCCCTGGAGATGAGCAGCACTAGTACACTCAGACCTTTCCACGGGAAGTGGAGGCCTGACTTTCTACTTTGCTTTCTCTGAAGCTCTACTGGAGGGTTGCAACGTCACCTTGGAGCATTCTAGACTTTCCACACACGTGACCTTTCATGGGGTATGTGTGGTTAGGCTGTATATATCGTTCAGGGTTTTGTGTGTGTATGTGTACGTATGCTGAAGTAGTTTTTGTCTAAAATAGGTGCTCCTCCAAGTAAAGGATGTTGGGAGGACCCATCCGGGTTGAAAGATGCAGGCCGGAAGTAGAGTATAGACCAAACACGATGGCCACTTGGTATCTCTATTACAAATCCCAACACCCTAAAGGAGAGAGAACAAAAGGGAATGCCCTGCCACAGAGGCGGGATGGGGTGGGGGTGATGGGGAGGATATTGCGACCATTGGTGGAGGAGCATGGCCCTAGTGGAGGGATGGGCAAAAGATTATTGTATGACTAAAATACAAGAGTTCATAAGTTTATAACTGTACCGCACGGTGATTCAGTAATAAAAATTTTTATTTTTTATTTTATATTTTTATTAAAAATAATTTTTATTTTATTTAAAATAAAATTAATAAAAATTTAAGATAAAATTTATTTTGTTTAAAAATAAAATAGGTGCTTCTTTCCTGTTTTCACTAAGGTTTTTGTGGGTTTTTAGTTTTGGTCTTTGTCAATAGACACTTCCAGTTTTTAGCTTCTTCTGCTCCAAGTGTGGAACATGAGGCCAAAAAGTAAAGTTCAGGTGAGCTGCACTGGGTCGTCATTCCTCACGTCTCAGAGTTCCTTGTCTTTCCTCCTTTCCGTGTCAGGCGTGTTGGATGGAAAGACTCGAAAAGAGCGCATCAGCGTATCTCCTCAGAAGCAGAAATTTCTGGAAAGTCACTTTTGTTTTTGGTTTGTGGACCATACCTCGCGGTACTCAGGTCTTATTCCTGGCTCTGTGCTCAGGAGTCTCCTGGTCGCACTGGGAGACCATGCGGAGTAGACCATGCTGGGTAGAGCCCGGGTTGGACACAGGCAACAAAGCAGCCTGTGCCTGCTCTCGCCCTGAACTGCCTCTCCAGCCTCTAAAGGGCTACTTTTAAATTTACCGGAATATGCAATTTCATTAAAAAAAAGAAAAAGAAAAAGTGTGCATCCTCAAAGAATACAGGCTCCCTTCTCTCCATAGCTTCTGCGTCGTGACAGTTCTGACCAGCAGTGGCCTCTGGGCTCGTGTGGGCGCGGCTGAGACCGGCAGGCCGGCCGTCACAGGCCTTCTCTGCTGCAGCTCTGTGTTTAACAGCTCGTGGAGGTGCCTCCCTGCAGATCGGAGTAGCAGGAACTTCCGCGTGCTGTCCAGCAGCCCTGATTGCCGTCCCTCTCCTTGCCGTCCCTGCTCTGCCTGCAGGCTGCCCCACTCTCGTCCTCCTCTTCCTTCTTCCCCAGGCCCATTACACAGGCCCTTGACTTACTGTACATCACACAGCCCCACCCCCTTCCTTATTTCTGCTCTCTGATTAGAGATGCCCGTGGAAGTCATCCTACTCCAACAGCCGAGCAGGTTGGGTATGCAAGTGTGAGTGTGGAATAGTCTTAGGATGACTAGATTACACATGCCTGTATAGGAATTCGTAAAATAATTTCATATGTTTTTATGCAGATATCATTTGTACATGACCAATCAGATTGCAAATTAAGGTATATAAAAGGTTATATTTAGGGTTTGTTCTATTAGGATATATCGGGTATTTCTCTTCTTTCTAGCCCCTTCTTCATTTCTTCATTTTGTTTCCATGTAAGTTCAACACTGATCTATTATCTGATAGAGGCTTCATATTCACCTTTTTTTTAGTTATCTTCAAAATGTTCTTCACAGCTGCTTTCTCTTAATCCAAGATTATATGCACGCGTTAGGTTTTTGCATGTTCTTTCTATCTCCTGGCCATCTTGTTGTTCTATTTTGATTTATTTGGCCTTTCATGCTGTTGATTCTTGGGCTCCCTGCAGGGGGATGGAGGAGCACACACGGCAGTGCTCAGGGGCTCCTCCCGCACATTGTCGGGAGACCACACCCAGACCTTCAGCCTTTGGAGTCGGCTCCCTGGTCCCTGACATCTGTTCAAAACATTCAGGCAGAGAGCATAGATATGGCACACAATTTGTATATTTCTGCTTCACGTGATTGCATGCAGGATACTTATTTTGGTGGTCATTCTGTGTAGTACAGTGTGTTGTAGATATCACATTTGTCAAGAAGCATACAGAACATTTAATCACTCGGGTAAGGTTGTGCCTTTAGATTTTTTTGCGAAGATTTCTTTCTCCTCTTGTAGCCAGTGATTAATTTATGAGGTAAAACTGTTACTTTTTTAAAGCCCTTGGAAAACTACAAATTAAATTTAAATTAGTTTTTAGCCATACCCGGGGTGATCAGGGCTCACTCCTGGTTCTGCACTTGGGTAATCACTCTTGGCAGTGCTTGGGGAACCATATTGGATGCTGGGGCTCGAACCCAGTTGGCCACATGCAAGATAAACACCCTACCTACTATACTATTGCTCGGACCCAAAATTAAATGTTTATTTAAAACATCAGAAGAGGGTGGAGCAACCCTACAGGGATTATGACGCTTGCCAGGCTCGAGGTCAACCCCAGTATGATGTTCGATGCCACATGTGGTTCTCTGGACACAGAGCGAGGAGTAAACTGGGCGTGGCACCAAAAATAAAAGAAGAGCACTGTAACAAGAGCAGCTAGTTGTTCTGGTGTCTTGTTTGGTATTTTTGGTTGGGGGGCCACACCTGGCTGTGCCCAAGGCTTCCTCCTGTCTCTGCATTCATGGATCATTCCGGCAGTGGTTGGGGGATTATGTGTGGTGCCAGAGATGACCTGGGTGTGGCCGCAGCAAGGCTGGCCCTTCCCTCTGCACTGCCTCCCTCTGGCTGGGCAGCCCTGGTCCGGAGAGGGCCTGGTGGGAGTCGGGGCCTTCAGAACCACGAAGTTCAAGCCTTGCAGTACTCTGGGGACCGACAGTAGCAGCCTCGAACTGGGAGCCTCACATGCCTTTCCACTTGAGCTCCCTGGTCTCTCTGCTTCAAACGCACCTGCAGGCCAGAGGCGTAGGCCAGCGGGGAGGGCATTTACCTTGCAAGCAAGCTGGCCTGGATTTTGGTTCCCAGCACCACATACGGTCCCCCAAGCCCACCAGGAGTGATCCCTGAGTGCAGCGCCGGAAGTAAGCCCTGAGCACTGCAGGGTGTGCCCCCAAGCCCCTCCCCCAAAAATAAATAAAAGAAGTAGAAGACATAGAGCTGCTTGGACCTGATAGCGAGCTGAGAGGGCTGCGTGCAGGCCTTAGTGCTGGAGGCCCAGATAGGATCCCTGGAACATTTTCTCCAAGCACAGCCGAGTGTGACCCCCAAAACTGAAACAAAAGACAGTGCTGCTTGATGATCTCTGTCCTCTGGTCTCTGCCCTGGAATGTGAGCTCCATGTGAGGGTTGCTTGCCAGAGTAAGGGCAGCGTTGGCACAGTACTCAGAAGAGTCATTGAGTGATTCTCTCCCGAGTCTTTCCTCAGAGTCTGCACCTAGCGTGTTTCCTTGCATCCAGTGTTAAGAAGTCAGTGTTTCTTGGCTTCACTAATACTCAGATGACGCCTCCATCCATCTGCTGAACAGTTGATAGCAACATTCTGTGCTTCTCTGGGATGCACGTGTAAGGAGGGTTCTCTCAGACTCCAATGCTGCTTCGTCGCCTGTCACCTTGAGGAGTTGGTCCAGCCTGTTTGCAAGGGAGACATCCAATTATATCTCCATTTAAAAACAGGAGACAAAGGGATTCTTTTTCCTCTGAAAAATGAAAACCACCGAAGGGAAAACCTGTTTCCCCTGCAGCTGTGGAGCTTTCGTAGCTGAATGTGTGAGGTGTTACATCATCTTGTCTAGAAATGAAAGACCCCTGTGTTCCAACCTCGTTTTTCACTCTGTTGCGTGCTACGATTTTATAGTTGAAGCATCTCTTCCTGTAACCCTGATCTTTCCTTTTCTCTTTTTATCGGGCAGTGTTATTTACTTGTCTACTACACCAGCTGGCGGAATGCCAAGTCCTTCCTGACGCTCGGCCTCATCTGCCTGTGCAACTTGTATCTCTATGAGCTGCGCAACCTCTGGCAGCTCTTCTTCCATGTGACTGTGGGGGCGTTCGTCACGCTACAGATCTGGCTCCGGCAAGCCCAGGGCAAGGCCCCTGATTATGATGTCTGACACCAGTCTCAGGACCGAGTGCCTTGGCCTCAGCAGAGAAGGAAGGAGTATGTTTTTAACTGCCACTGTGATGAATAAACTGTCCACCACCAATGAGAAGCTCTGCTTTCTTTCTCTCCAACTGTCCTTTTGTTTTAAGTCAGAGGGCATGCTCGGGAGCGCCTTCCCCTACGAAGAGCCGTTGGCGTGAGGTGATGCTGGAGGAGGAAGAGAAGCCCTCTGTGCGGGATCGGTCACAGGCTCCCGGGGACTGGCCAGCAGCCTGGGAGCCCGGTGAAGCACACCATCAGCAGACACCGGCAGCCCACCTCTGAGGACCAGGCAGGGGCCCCCCGCATGGGCTGGGCCCCGGAGGCTGCCACCCACCGGGCGGTTGAGGTCGGAAGCACGTGACTGCTCGCTCTCAGATTACTTGCACATTTTGGGAGCCATGAGTTTGTAAAGTTCAAAGGGGCATGGAATTCGTTCTTTCTCCTTTTGTAGTTTTGCTTGAAATCCAGCAGTGGGAATCACCTGATGTAGGAGAAGGCTGTGGAAAGCTCATCTGTGGAACATCGAGTGTTGAAAACTTAGTGACATAAGTTTCCTTTCTGGGCCATGTTTGTAGTTCTTTGGAAATCACTTTTAAAAAATAAGATTTGTTGGGTTTTAGCTTTGTTTCCCAAACTCAAAGTACTTAAATGCTGCATATGCTGTTATCAACTTAATGGTAAAAATCTAAATTTGCTTAATTTATAAATCTAGAAAACATTAAACTTCCTCATATCCAGTCCCTGGCTTTGCATTGATCCCCTGTGCACTGCCAGGAGTGACCTCCAAACCCCTGAGAAAACCGCTAGGTGTGGCCCCCAAAATCAAGATCAGTCAGTAGGCTGTGTCAAAAGGAAATTATCGAAGTGGAAGGCCAGCACCAATTTGCATAAATGAAAGGTGACTACAAAATCAATCAAATCAAATTTTATTATTTAGTAAATGTTAGCAGTGCCTGTCAAGGCTCGGTCCAAGAAATCCTTTGTTGCTTGTAGTAAGAGCTGTTGTCCAGCGCCAGAGCGGTCTGCCAAACCCCCAAAGGATGAGAGGATCGCAGAGGGGACGCTTTTGTCCCTGTCGCTCACCACTGCGCATGTGCACGTGGTGGGCTTGCCCGCGTGCACCTGTGCTCTACCGAGAGCCTCATCCCTGTCACTGAGAGAACCAGCCTGGCAACTCCAAGGAGGAGGCCCTCTGGGACATGGCCTGTGCTCAGACCAGCAGGGCGTTCACTTTTCACCCAGCAGCCCTTAGGGGGAGTGGGATGCTAGTATTTCAGGGAACTTCCTTGCTTTTGAATCCTGTTCTGAAGAGTGTTTAGGCAGTACGGTCGTAAGCCTACCGGGAGCACGGTTCGATTCCATTAGCAAAGTCTGTGGCTCTCCCAGTATTGGAAGACATCTTCATGGGGGATTTCCTTTTCCTTCTCAAAAGAAAAATTCCAGGCCAGGATTTCATACAGTATTACAGGTTGCTATCCAGAAGATCAGTGGGCCCGTGACATAGAACTTGTGTTAGGAGATTGTGTGATATTAAGTAAAAGGAGTGGAGAGGCAGCAGATTCATTGAGCTTCCTAGTTTGCTGGGGCAGGTGTGTACTTATGTCAACAATTCTAAAATCCAACTCCTATCGTTGTGCTGCATTTTCCTTTGAATAGAATGGAATGAAAGGAAGACAGTGAACTTTTAATATCAGGTATTTATTTAAATCAGATTAATATTCTGAAAGATTTTCCAGGATATACCACATAATCCCAGATAATCAGTTAAAAAAATTTTTTTTAATTTATGTTTTGTCATTACTGACCCAGAAAAGTGAAGATGTTTCATTTGGAATAGTTTTTCTAAAAGAACAGCTAGCATAAAAATTTCCTTGTGAGTATTCAGTTTAAAGAGGAATTTGGAGCATTCTGAAAAACTGCAGTTTTGCTGTTACGTATTATGTATTGATCCACTACAGTTTTCTTACCAGATTGGTTCTTCTTTTCATTGCATTTTTGAATCATAGTATTTTGTAATTTGGATTCATTCCACAAAGACACTTAAAAATTCACCAGCTATCTTTAAAGACAATTTGCTTTTTTTTGTTTGTTTGTTTTGTTTTTCACAGACTACTTTGGATAAGGGAATGTTTACATTTTGATGGTAACAAAAGAAACCAGGTATAAATACTGTTTCACTGTACAGAAATGCTTGCTTTCATTATTCGTTGTGGCATCCCTGAGTGTTCCCGTTTCTGCCCAGCATCTTCTCGTGTTGTTGCCAAAGAAACTGAATTTGGACGAAGCCATTTCCCCGCCGTCCAGAGAAGCCGTCTGTTCTTTCGGATGACCCAGGCCCACTCTGCGTGTGTGCTGCCCTTGCCCCAGGCCTTCCTCCCTGGTAATGTCGGGGAAGTAGTCATGACAAGGTGGCGCAGGGGTCTCAGAGCTCTTCCTCAGAAAAGTTAAGGAATCGGGAGTGTCCTAAGGAAGTGGCCTGGGAAACGAGGACACGGGGCGGGCGCGGGAGGCGGCTCAAAGTGCTGGAGCGCACGGCTCGCGTTCGTGCTGGGCTCTCAGCAGGATTGTTCTGAAGGGGAGTGGCCGCCACTCGGTCCTGGTAGCCCTGATGTTCCAGGCCTCTGGGACCAGGCAAGACTACTGGGAGCCCGGACTTCACATCACAGAAGGGCTTTCTTCTGGGGTTGGCCTACCCACGCCCCTCATACTCCCGCCCCCTCTATCCCAACCCCTGCCCTGCCCCCCCCCCCTACACACAGCCCTTCGTTTTGCCTTTATTCCAAAAGGTTTACTAAGACCCCAAGTACATTCTGAGCTGTTGGATCCCAAGAGCTAAAACAACATGTCATACATGTGCATCTTTGGTTTCCTTTCTATTATTTCAACAGATTATTCACTTTAAAGGTCGAATCATGGACGAGGCAGGTAAAGAACAAACAACTGGTCTCCAAAGTACTCGCAGAACAAAGGTAGTCGCCATTCGGACCGAGTCAAACACTTGGTTTCACCACAAATTATAGGTCACTTCGGGGGGTTGGGCACACCTGGATATGCTCAGGGCTGCCTCCTGGCTCTGTGCTCAGGGACCACATACGGTGCCAAAGAGTGACCTCAAAGCACAGGTTGGCCACATGGGAGCACTTCGATCATGATTGCCTCTTTTACCTATTTTCAGGTCGTGTTTTATATTGTTTTATATTTTTCCACTTCTTTGTTTTGTTGGCCACACCCAGCGGGGCCCAGACACGTGCTGTGTGGTGTCGGGGATTGACCCTGGGGTGGCCACATGCATGACAAATGCCCTGCCCACAGTGCTACCACTCTGGCCTCTATTTCCCCCCCCCTTTTATTTTTTTTTTTGCTTTTTGGGTCACACCCGTCGATGCACAGGGGTTACTCCTGGCTCTGCACTCAGGAGTTACTCCTGGTGGTGCTCGGGGGACCATATGGAATGCTGGGAATCGAACCCGGGTTGGCCGCGTGCAAGGCAAACACCCTACCCGCTGTGCTATCTCTCCAGCCCTTAACTTTCTCCTTCTTAATCTCAGAAAATGGAGTCTTTTCACCGAAAAACAATGTTTGGTTGAAACTATGGTGATATCATTGGCTTGAGGGTAAGGCTGCATCAGCTAAGAGTCCTGTCGTGAGCTACCCGGTGGGAAGTGCACTCAGCGGGTCTTGCCGAGCAGAGGGAAGTATCTGCGCCTGCTCCCCCTGTGGGCTGCTGCTGCATGCCGCACTGGAGAATGTTGAACTCGAGCATTTTCAGAGAGAGGCGGGCTCCGTGCGGCCCTGGTGCTCCTTGTGGTTTGGCGCCTGGGGCCTTCACCTTGCGGGGAGCAGTGCCGGCCCGGGTGTGGACCCGGCAGTGCCAGGATTGGAGGCTGTGACTCTGTCAGGGCCGCTGAAGTCACTCCTGTCGCCTCACCAGTCGTTCCTGACGTCTCCTTGGCAACAGACCGTATTTTCAGCACCACCTCCCCCACGGTTCACAGTTGCCCTTTTCTCCTGCATCCCATGGCACAGCGGAGCAGGCGTCCCCCCGCAGAAAGCACACCAGCCCCCCATCTGACAGCCTCCCTGCTCCCCAGCCCCTCCCGCCCCGCCCCTGCCGATGCCTCCCGGGTGCCCATGCTTCCCCCCTGCCTGGGACGTCACCTGTGCTCTGCTCACACTGGAGCTCTGCAGCGTCCAGACCGACGGTGCGCCTTCCCGGCAGCCTGGGGTGGGCTGTGGAGTCGCGATCCCATCCCTCCCTGGCGGGTTCAAGTCTGGGACTGAGGCGTAAATGATCCGAATTTAGTGCTTGTTTTTTCTATGTCACCGAGCCTCTCAGAAGGAAGCGGCTGGGGGGTGTCGCGCACGAGCCCTGGCCTTGCTGCTGTGTGGGAGCGGCAGACGGGCCGTGTGTGCGGGCCATGGGCTCACGGAGCGTCCCGAAGCCGTCTGCTCCCAGCGCCAGCACCCGAGGCTAAAGAACTGAGTGGCTTGTCGGGGTCTTTCTAACCTTGAGTGGCGCCAGGACTCGGAACTGGAGCTCAGCCTGGCAAACGCTGTGTGAAATGGGTGGAGGCAGCGTGCTGGGCAGGGCGAGCAGCCGTTCCCCCTGAGAGCAGCAGGTGGCGCCACCCCGCAGCACCCTCCTGCTCTAAGCAGCAGTCCCTGGAGCCCCTGAGCACCATGGTGACGGGCAGAAGGGTGCTTTAACATAGGAATTGCCCAGAAACCCTGTTTCCAGGGGCCCCTAGTCTGAAAACATTAGAAATAGAAGGTGACTGAGTTGCACTGTGGAGCAGAGGTTTTGAGTTTGGAGTCACCTCCACTGGCATTGTGACTTCACAAGTCACGTGACCTCCCTGCCTCAGTGTCCGCCTTTGGAGAGTGGGAATATTCCAGTGCCTTGGGCCAAGAGCATGATTGTACTGAGTGAGCTGATGATTATAAAGCACTTTGAGCCTGCAGGAATGAGTGCTGGGACGGCAAGTGGTCTGTCTCACTGGTGTTGCTGTTAACGGTACTGAATGTTTTACCCCCCCCCCCATACAGTGAGTCATGGCACAGTGCTCACTTGGGGCTGTGACCCCACCTTTGCAGCAGCCCCCTGGGGGTCTGTCCACCTTCGGGGCATGAGCTCCCTTTCCTCTCTGGCCTCTCCTCTCCCGCCTTCTCCTTAGGGTTAGTATCCTCCCTCCATCAGTTTTCCATCAAAAATCAGTCACTGCTCAAAGCTTTTGAGAGATTGTGGCTAAGTGAGTATCTGCTGAAATACCTGGCAGGCAGGTGCGCTGCCCCGGTCAGCTGGGCATGCGGGTTTCTGGGCAGGCATTCAGGGGCACTCGCGCTCACCAGATTGCCTGCTGTCCATGTGGTGTCTCGTGTACTGTGGCGTGTGAGGGTAACGAGCGTTTGGACTCAGTAAACAGGATCAGGTGGTTGGGTGGCGCCCAGCTGCAGAGGGGTAGCCTGTCCCCACAGCCTGCACGGGAGCTGGCTGGGAAGGGCCCTGGGAACCCAGGCCTTATTAATGTGGCCTCGTCCTCCTGTGAACATGCCCATCGGATCTGTCGGCTGCCTTTCTCTGTTTGCTTTTTGGGCCACACCTGGATATGTTCCAGGGTCACCACTGGCTCTGCACTCAGGACTCACTGCTGGTGGTGCCAGGGACCGTGTGGAGTACTGGGAATGGAACCTGGCTCAGCGTTGTGCAAGGCGAGCTCCTTACCTGCGGCCCTATCTCCGGCCTACTATCAGCTACTTTGGCGGTGGTGACCCCTCTCTGCCACCAGGAGTTGGCCGTGTGCACAGAATGGAGCCCCAGGGAGCAGGGCAGCCCTCCACTGTGTTCGCGGCTGTGCAGGTGCCGAGTGGGCGCGGGCGCATGAAGCGCTTTTGCATGCACAGCTGCAGGGCTGGACAGCAGTGCGGCGGGGAGGGTGAGTCACTGGCCTTGGTGCAGCCCAGCCCGCTTCAGTTCCCAGCCTGACTGCGGTCCGCTAGCACAGAGCCAGGAAGACCCACCTCCCCCAGCTAAAGAAACCACCAGCAGTGCGGCACGGCTGTAGTGTGGTTAGTCGGAAGCAAAACGCGCCCACCCACCACACGAGCCAGGGAAGCGCCAGTCTCGCCGACTGAGCCAACGCAGGAAGCAAATTTTGCGAACTTGGAAAATAGTCCAAGTGAAAACAACCAGAGAGATGCTGACGAAACAGGAGCCAGGCAGGTCCAAATTAGAAATGGCTGCGTGGGGGGAGGCTGCCATCCCTAACAGGCCCCCGTAAGGAGCCGTACTAGGCCAGCAGCGTGCCAGGGCCTGGGCTGGAAGCGTATCTTCCCTGGTGGGTGCGGGGCGGGGGGAGCGGGAGGCTGGCCGCCGTGGGGACAGGAGCCGCCTTAACCTGAGCTCAGGTGAGTGCTGCCACTTCCCTTTCGTCGTCCTCCCATCCTCTTGACTGTCTTGCTCTCTGAGACTAGATGGAGCTGTCCAGGTCACCCTGCTCTGTGGATGGCCCGGAGAGGACAGTCCGTGTGCCCTAGGCAGAGGGAAAACACCAACAGAGGACTTTCTAAAAAAAATCTGGATAAGAAAAACCCCATGGGGGCTGGGGGGGGCGGGGTAAGGCCCTCACCTTGCACGTCCCCAGCGAAGCATGCGGTCCCTGAGCACGGCCAGGGGTGAGCCCTGAGCATTGCCAGCTGTGCCCCAAAAGGAAATCCAGAGAGTTCAGTAGTAACCGGACCTCACTGCGTCTGTTGTTAACCTTGAGAAGTGGCAAGACCTCCCTCCCTGCTGGAATTTTCCATACTGGCTAGATGAGCGTGTGGCCAGGGGCAGCCACAGGGCATGCGCCCACCCCTTCTCCCATCCCACCCAGCTCTGAAAATGTGGGAGTTAGGGGCAGGCTTCCTGTGACCATGAGTCCTTCCCAGTGGGCGGGCCCAGGCGCATCTAGGCTGTGCCCTCTCAGGTAACGCCTCCCGTGCCTCCTCCCGATGCTGTGCTGAGCCAGGCCCAGAGCCCGGCGCTCACTGATTCACACAGCTCCGGGTTCCAGGTACGTATATCTCTGCCTCATTGGCTCTTGGGCTGGGGCCAGTGAGGCTGCCCGGCAGGACTCTGAGCCTGGTGTCCAGTGTCCTTTCCTGACGAGCATCCCCTCACGGCCGGATCGCAGCACCCCGGGGACACTCCCGTGTTTTCTGTAAAAGCCACAGCACATAATCAAATTCAAAAGCAACTGCTCAGGGAGCCCAAAGTGCTTCTGGCCATGCTGCACTTCCAGAGCGGAAAGGGAGAAGTTGAGGCTGCCCTCCCTGGGCTCTGGAGAGTGAGCCGGTGGAGCACTCGCCCTGCACGCAGACGGCCTGGGTTCCATCCTGGAGTAAGCCCTGAGACTGCTGGGGTAGCCCCCAATTAAAAGAAGTAACTGAAGCACCCCTGGGCCAATCAGGGGCCATTTGCTTTTGCTTTGGGGCCAGTCTTAGAGTGCCCTGACGCCTTGGTGCTGGAGTGCCCGGGCTCCCCGCAGACGTCACGGAGCCCTGCGCTCAGTCCGACCATCACCCCTTGGCTGACGCCTGTCTTTCACTCAGTTGTCAGTGGACGTCCTAGTGACCTTCAGAACACCCCTGGCTCAACAGCAACTTGGGCTCACTGGCGTTCGGGATGTGGACGTGCTCCAGGAGGATCTACTGGGGAGGGAGGTGTTGAGGGTGTGGGATGGGGGGGTCTGGTGCTTCGGCACCCTGGGCACCCCGGAGGCCAGCACGGTACTCTGCAGAGCAGGAGGCCCCCTGGGCCAGGACCCCTGACCTGCCTTCGCACCAGCTCTTTCATTTCTCTCGATATACCGGAGTTGGCTTTATGCCCTGCAGCTCAGCAAGGCCAGCTGGGGCCAGGGGTGTAGCTCAGTGCTCGAGCAGGAGCCTGGTGGCGTGAGAGGCGCCAGCTCAGTACCCGCAGGGGGGCTGGCATTGGGGGTGCAGCTGGCTCCCTGCCTTCCTGCCGCGCCCCCTCTGCTGGCGTGGGGCGAGGAGTCAGGGCTCCTGAGTTCACCTCACCCTGAGGAGCAAGGCCTGCTCCGTTGCCTCCGTGCAGACCTGCCTCTGTGTCTGCGCCTCCGCAGTGAGGTGGGGTGTCCCGGAGGGTCCAAGCGCCTCCCCGAGGCCTGGCGGTGGCCTGTGGGGGTCACAGGCGCTGCCCGCTGGCCTTGGGCTGCATGTACAGTGCTCGGACGTGCTAGGCATGCCTGGGGCACCATATGGGGTGCGGGTGCACTGTAAGGTGAGTGTCTGAGCCCCTGTGCCGCCACTCTGGGCCTGGCTGCCCTCCCCCAGGGCTCTGCTCTGCCCACGCCTTAAGCCCTGGCTCCTTCCTTCCCAGGCCCTCTCCCGGTTCTCGCAAGTTCCTCAGTCTCCAGCCCCCTCACACCCCACCCATGAGCCACTCGCAGTACCTCCATCCTCCAGATCCACACAGGACTGAGCCCCCACAGCCCCCTCATCCTCCCACCCCACCTGAGCGCCCCTCCCCCCACGGGCACCCACACCCTCGCAGCCGCTCTGGCCTCTCAGGAGACTGTCCCTCCCATGCCCACCCCCGCCTGACCCGTCCCAAATCAGTCCAGGACACATTTACCAGTGAAAGTGTTTAATAGTTAAATTATTTAAATAGGCTTTTCAATTTCCATGGGAAATCATAATCGTATCCATTTTGCAAGAGCAGGAGTAAAAAGTGCACACCCCTTGGAGGGACTGGAGTCGAGCACGGCACGCGGTCACCGGTCACTGGGTCAGGCCCCACACGGGAGGCTGCACAGACGGGGCACACACGTGCACGCACACGCATACACACACGCGCGCAGGGACTCAGGCCGGAAGCAGAGGGAAACCCAGGCCCACTGGCCGGCGACATTTGAGGGGTCGGGGGGGTCTTGCGAAGGACACGTGGCGAGAGGGCTTATGCTGGGTGAGCTGGGGGTGCTGTGCCTCTCAGGGCCGGGGGCCTAGTGCCCGCTGGGAGGCGGCGCGGGTGGGCACTTCCCCAGGCTCCTGTCGGAGGTGCAAGGGATTCTGCCCTGAGAAGCAATGAAAAGGTCTAGGCTCAGGCCCACGGGCCGTCGAGGAATTCAGGGCTGCGCTCCATCCGACGCCTCACGTGGAGTGGAAGGAATCGGTGGGTTTTCCTGGGCACCTTCCACTCCTGCCTGGGAAAGCCACTGGACCAAACTTCCTACCAGCCTTGCCCCAGGGACTCCCCGGCCGGGTTCGCCGCTTCCCTCCCCAGAGCTGAGGACAGTGCCCTCCAGGACGACCGCCAGTACCTCAGCCCCCAAGAGCCCAGCAGCCTCCTCATGTCCCCAGCCCTGGGGCTCCCCAGGTTGCTGCCCTGCAGACAACGGCTGACATCTCGGGGAGCAAGGGGGCCATGGCCGGAGCACTGTGGGCCGAGACGGGAGCGGCCGAGCTTCAGCGTCCCCCCTGCTTATCCCTAAGTGGGGGTGAGGGGTACAAAGATGGGGCATAAAGCACCCACACATCTTCCTCCCGAGTCCGAACACACAGGGCCGCAAAAGGCTATGCTCACTGCTCAGGCTGGACTTGGGTGGGGCCCAGTTCTGCAGCGCACACGCGCGCGCGCGCGCACACACACACACACACACACACACACTCGGGCCGGGGGGCAGGTACCCGCGGAGCACAGCTGCGTTCCGATACAGAGAATTTACAAAATATAGAATTTGGTATATTTGTTAGTTTTCCAAGGTTTTCAATAATACAAAATAAAAAATACAAAAAGAACAAGTGGGCACCCCCTCCCCACTCCCCCCGTGACATCCGGTTTGCTTGTGGGTCTCCTACACGCATACAAACTAGCATAGTCTAAAGAAGGGCACAGGAAACGTGGTTTGCTTTATTTAATAAATATTTCCTTTCTCTCAGAACCACACGCTTGCTTTGGGCCAAGCCTCCCCTCGCCACGAGGCCCTGACTGTGTGTGCATGTGGGTGTTGGGGGTTTCGCCTGAGCCCCTGCAGGTCAGGGCTCACTTAGAAAAGCAGGTGCCTGGGGGGGCGCTTGGAGTCCCCATCAGAGTTGCCCTGGCCTCCCTGCCACCAGGTCCTCCCCACACGCCTCAGCACCCACCCAGTACTCAAGACCAGATCGAGTCAGGCAGCGCCTTTGACAGAGGAAACATCTTTGGTCAGCTTGGGGCTCGCAGGACGCTGGCACCCCTGGACCTGGCCAGAAGCTGCCGTCCACACCCCCTTACTCCCACCAAGGCAGGATCTGCTACTGGAGTCTGAGTGGAGACCCCATCAGGGCCACCCCACCTGCCCGTCCCCCGAGGCGCACAGAGAAGCCGTTTCCATTTCCGAGGAAGCCTGGCGGCCTGCAGCAGGGGCCGGCGGCTAGCTGAGCGGGGGCCCTCCGTTGAGGAAGTAGGTCATCATCTCGCCCTTGCCTTTGACCTTCACCACACCCCGACACTCCAGCTGGTAGGTGTTGGCGGCCAGCACCTGGTACATGTCTGTGGTGACCTGAGGAGGCGGAGGAGAGAGGACAGGCCACGGAGGGCATGAGCCGGAGCCTCTGGCCATGGTGGGGGTGGGGCCAGCCCTCGAGGGGCCTCCTGGGGCCCGCCAGTGCCCACCCCAGCAGGCCACCAGCGTCTCACTCGGGACCCAGGAGGGGCGATTTCTGGAGACTCTTCTCCACAGTGGACAGCAGGGACAGCCCCTGCTGATGGCATGGGGCAGAGACGTGGCTCGGGCTCAGAGACAGGGCAGGGGTTTCAGCACTCGCCTCCGTGCAGTCGGCCTGGGCTCAGTCCCTTGACAGTCCCCTGAGCCCTGCCAGGAGTCAGCCCTGAGCGTCAAGTGCAGCCCCGTAAGGACAACAACAACAACCAGTCATCTGTGTGAGGTTACACACAGCTACTGAAGGCTGCCTTGGGATCCATCAGGGTGACCCTGCCTGCCAGCCGCCGGCTGCCGCGCCCAGCACCTTTTCCACGACAGGCGCAAGCCAGCACGCGGTGTGGACCGCACCTCACCGGCAAACTCAGCCCCGGCTCCCTGCGCGCGCACTACCGGCTGTGGGGCCGCGGGGGTGACCTCGAGAGTCAGCGCACTCACGCATGGCGAGCGGGGGCAGGTGCTCTGCAGACGCTGGCCTGCCCCGCCCACCCTGCCGTCTCTCCCCCCGCACAGCACGGAGGCGGGCAGACCCACCGGCCTGGGCCTCGGACACACAGTCCCAACAGGCGGGCGGGGGGCCTGGGGAAGGCCGTGTGCAGTGCGGCGTGGGGGCTGCCCCCGGGGACAGGACCAGTGTCTGCTCCCGCCTGGGTGTGTGCCGGCGCGGCACTCGGCCTCTCTTCTGACCGGGCCTGAGGGAGGTCTCGGCCACCGGTCTGCAGAGGGCAAAGTGCCCGGGAGCGCCGCCAAGCCGCTGGGCTGTGGGGACTGCCGGCAGCACGTGGAGACCAAGGCCTGTCCGGCCTGGCAGGGGCCGGCGGGGAGGAGGCTGCTGGTCTGCCCTGGAGCAGCAGGGGGCGTGGGCGGGTCTCTCGGCGCTGTCCGCCGCCCGCGGTTCTGAAACAGCTCTTCCAGCCCAGGCTAGAAAAGCAAGAGTCTACGGGATTGCACAGGGGACCTGGGGGGGGGGAGGGGGGCTGCCCCGGGGCCCTCAGCGTGGGTGGGTGAGGGGCTGCCCAGCACTCACCTGGATTCGGTCGGGCACGCCGGTGCTGTCCATGCGGCTGGCCACATTCACCGTGTTGCCCCAGATGTCGTACTGAGGCTTCCGTGCCCCGATCACCCCGGCCACCACCGGGCCGATATTGAGCCCTGCAGGGACAAAGCAGCACGCTCACCCGAGCCCGCACCTGCCCACGCCCTCACTCTGCCTCCCTCCTCGTGGGGACCTCCACCCCGCCCTCAGCCCCCCCGGCAGCTCTCAGCCCTGCACGCTCGCAGCCTGGCATGGACAATGGCTCTGCATCCCCCGGGCCCTCGAGGGGCCTCTCACTGCTGTTTACATTCGGGCCATAGCTCAGACTCTGCAGGACTCCCCAGCGGCCCTCAGCACGTCTGAGGCCCCCAAGAGTGACGTCTGGACAGCTGGGCTGGTGGCTCAGTGCAAAGGTCTGTGTCCGGGCGTCCCTGGGCCAGCCCGGAGGTACTGGGGGCATCAGGGACACTGTCAGGAGGGCTTGGGGCACGATGTGTCATGCCTGTTGTTTTTCTCAGGGTCTTGGAATCCAGCTCCCAGGTGGGTGGGCGGGGGGAGGCTCTAGGAATCCGCCATCTGCCCTGGGCCCCTTTTCTCTCCTGGAACCCTGTCGCAGGCTTTAGCGCTCAGGTAGAAATGCCAGGATGAGCTTCGGGTAGCCACCCACTGCCACCCACACTGCCGTCCACCCCACTGCTGTCCACACTGCGTTGACCCAGATGCTGTCCACTCACTGCTGTCCACCTCACTGCCGTCCACCCCACTGCTGTCCACCCCGCTGCTGTCCATTCTGCTGCTGTCCACATCGACACTGAAACTGTCGTGTCCACCCCACTGCCATCCACCTGCTGCCATCCACCCCATTGCTGTCCACCCCACTGCCACCCTCTTTGCTGCCGTCCACCCTGACCCATCTCCCTCTCACCGTGTTGGGCCCTGCCTTGCCCACCCTCCCGTAGTACGCCCACAGCTGGCCTGTGCTCCGCAGTGCCCTTTCTTGCCCAGACTCCCTCCCCGTCTCCACCAGAGTCCTTCCCTGCCGCCTTCTCTAGACGTTTCCTTCCCGTCTCATGAACCGTCTCATGCACACTGTGTCGTGAGAGGCCAGACTGCAGCCTCAGAGGCTCCCCGCCACTGAACAGCCTTTCCAACCTTTCCCTCAGGCCCCTTCTGTGGTCCTGGCCAGCCACCGCAGCCTCTATCCATGTGCTGTTCTGGGCCAAGGCATTTGCCTTGCATGTAGCGATCCTAATTCAGTCCTGGCACCACAGATGTTCCCCTGAGCACTGCCAGGTGCGGCCAAAGCATCCCCACCTTGAAGTCCAGAGAGAGGAGTATTCTTTTAATTTTTAAACTTTTTCCCTTTTTGGTCACACACAGCGATGCTCAGGGGTTACTCCTGGATTTGCACTCAGGAATTACTCCTGGCAGTGCTCCGGAGACTATATGGGATACCCAGAGTGGCCACGAGTTAGGGGAGCAAACCTCGGTTGGCCGCGTGCAAGTCAAATGTCCTACCCAATGCACTATTGCTCCTGCCCCGAGAGAAGTATTCTGCAATACAGCAAAGGCGTATTTGTGACAAGCCCAGCTGCCATTACCCATAGCAGCGGGAAGCAGAGACCTGCCTTCTGTGATCAGGCACAGGACAAGCCTGCCCCGCTCACCACTATCCAGAGCCAATCCAACATGGGAAGTTCAATCCATAGCAATTAGGCAAGTAAAGGAAAGAAGGGGTCGGAGTGACAGTATAGCAGGGAGGGTGTTTGCCTTGCACATGGCTGACCCTGGCTCAAGCCCCGGTATCCCTTATGGTGCCCCAGGCATCGACAGGAGTTAATTCCTGAGAGCAGAGTCAGGAGTACTCCTGAGCATCGCTGGGTGTAGCCCAAAAAGCCAAACACAGAAAAGCAATGAAAGGAGTTGAGCTCGCCCTCCCCAGAGAGCCCCTCAGCCACCCATGCTACCACAAGTCCCCCCACCATCTCCAAGAGCCTCCCGTCCTGAGACACGGGGCCATGGGACCCTGGGGTCGCTTCTCCGACCCAGCCCTGCAGAGGTCAGCATTCAGCTGCCTGCTTGGGATGGTGGAGGCCGAAGCTGAACACCGGGTTTCCCTCCAGGCTCTGCACCCTTGCCTCATGCCCAGGCCTTAGCTGTCCCCTCAGCCCCCTCACTGGCTCTGACCCCTACAGTCTCGTCCCACTACGAGCCCGAGCTCTACTGAACCTTCTCAGGGCAACCAGTTGCATCTCAAGTGCAAGCCAGAGCTCGGCCATGAGCCACACTCTGGCTGGGACCCACCACCCCCATGCCTCAGGCTTCCGGCCAGCCTGGCAGGCCTGTCCCTGCCCTCCCCACCCCCCACGTGGTGCTGCCCTCAGCCTCTGCTGCCCCAGGGAGCTCTGGGGCCCAGAGGGACCTCGCCCTAGCTCGTGGCCACTCTTGGCTATGTCTGGTGGCCTGGGGCACCTGCCTCGGGGTCCCTCTGTGCCCCCCATGAAGATGCCAGTCTGGGGGCTCCTGCTCGCCCATCTCTGAGGCTGGGTGTTGGCCAACCCTGCTGCCGCAGCCCGGCCACTCCCCATCTCCTGCCAGAGCAGTCATGGAGGGCCAGGAGCCTGCATGCAGACAGTGGGGTCTCCAGGGTGCGGGCCATCTTCTGTGGGTTCTGGGCTGCCTGCTTGCTGCAGGCGTTGCCACAGGTGGCTCACATCAGAATGTGGCTGAATTAACAGTCTGCAGCAATGGCAGCCTCCCCTCCCCCAGGGAGCTCAGCCTCACCCTGGGTCCCACACTTGGAGAAGCATTCAGTCGGAGTGCTTTCTGGGGTCCTCTGAGAGAAACAGCAACTTCCAGGGCAGCCCTGAAGCCCCCTGCCCCCTGCTGTGGAAAGACACCCGCTGCCCCGCCCCCAAGGTCGGAGTCCCTGAGTTTCCATGTCAGAGCGTGGCTGGACGCTCCCAAAGTCCCCTCCAAAATCAAGTAGCCGAAGCCACTGCCTGGTTGCCCTTTGGCCCCCTCTCCCCAGCACGGGCCCTTCTTCATGACATCGTTTCTCCTAAAGGACTTAATAGTTTTTATGTGTGTCTTGGGTCATCCACCTCCCTTGCCGTTGGTTTGGTTTTTTGGGTCACACCCAGCAAGTGAAGCTTGGGGCTTTTTGCTCAGGGTCACTCCTGGCAGTGCTCAGGGGCAGCATATGGGGTGCTGGGAATCGAACCTGGGTCAGCTGACTACAAGGCAAGCACCCTGTCCACTGTCCTATCACCCTGCCCCCTTTTCTTCCTCCTTTTTTGTAACATTGCAAACAATGAGATAATAACTCTTAAAAGTGTGCTCTCCTAACATACTAAGTGACTTATACGAAGAAATTAATTTTTATGTTTTGGGATTTGGGCCATGTCCAGGAGCTATTCCAGGCTGTGCCCAGGAGGGACGTCAGAGGTGCTAATGGCCATATGTGGTGAGGGCATTTGAACCAAGGGAGTCATTTTAGCCACACGCAAGGCAGGTGCTACCCTCCTGTGCAATCTCTCTAGTCCCATGTTTTGAAAACTTTAAAAGAAGAATCGACATGTGAAAAAGAAAAGGAAAGAATTTAAATTGAGAAAGAAATAAAACTGTCAGTATTTGCAGATGATGTGATGATGCACAGGACGCCTGAGAGATCCCACTAAAAAGATACTAGAAACAATAGACCACTATAATACAGATGCAGACTATAAAATCAATATACAAAAGCTGGTTGCATTTCTATACACAAGTGATGGAACAGACGAGGAAGGAAAGAAAATTATCCTATTTGCAACCGCTTCTGAACGAATTAAGTACTTAAACTTAATGAAAGCGATGACAGCCCAGTACAATGAAAAACCAGAAGAGGTGTTGAAAGAAATAATAGAAGACAGATAATTAGAAAGAGATTCTGAGCTAATCAATCAGAAGCATTTAACACTGTAAGCTCTACTAGGAGCGATGTAGTTTCATTGCAGTCACTGTCAGAATTCCAGGGGGCTTCTTCAAGGAACTAGAAAAGGTCAATGAAATTTGGATGGATCCACATGAGAACCAGGATAGTCAACGTCGTCCTGAGAAAAAAGGTGGGTGCTTTATGTTCCCTGATTTCAAGCCGTATACAATACTGGAACAAAATCAGACTCGCAGGTGAAGGGACCCCAGGGAGAACCAGAAGAAACGTGCGTGCATGCAGCCGCTTCATCCTCAACAATGCAGCCAAGAGCCTCCCTGGGGATGGGAAAGTCTCTCAGCAACAGGTGCCAGGGACCGGTGACACGCACAGAAGGAGGTAACTGAATAACTACCTCATACCATATGCAAAAAATAAGCCAAGAGGGATCAGACTAAACGCATGACGGCTCTAAGACCAGAACCCCTAAACATGTTGAGGGGAAAGACAGGCAAGACACCCACAATACTGCAGGGACCTTGTGAGAACTGAGCTTCAATCACAAAAATAAGTAACTGGGACTCCATGAGTCAACAAGACTTTTGCAGTGTCGCAAACTTCCAGGAAAATCAAGAGATCCCTCTGCGTGGGAGAAAATGTGTGTGTGTCCAGGAGGGTCTAATACCAGAATATGAAAATACCCCAAAACTCAGCAACAACAAAACCTCAGATGACTCCACAAAAAAGAAGGAAGGAACGAACGAACGAAGGAAGGAATGAAGGAAGGGACGAAGGAAGGAGGCAAAGAAGGAAAAGCTAAACAGACACTTCACCAAAGAAGTTGCAACAAGCAACATGGAAAACGCCCCTTTCACCCTCAGGAAACTGTCAAGCAAGAGCCGCAGGGATCGTATGAAAGTGGGAAGCAGGCGCAGGAGAGATGGCGCGCAGGTAAGGCACCTGCTTTCAACCCCTGGAACCCCAGATGGCCCCTCAAACCCTGAGCACAGAGCCAGGCGGAAGCCCTGAGCACGGCTGTGTGGAGCCCTAACCAAAGACTGGTCCGTGATACAAAGACCAGAAGGAGGCTCTCAGCAGCTCTGCACACGGGAGCCCCTCCATCCCCCACCCACAGGGCCCCCCAGCACCACCAGGAGTGACCTCCAGGCAACAGCCAGCAGTGGCCCCGTGCACCGCCAGGTCTGGCTCCAAAACAAAACCAGAAGATAGGGAAGAATACCACTGTACTGCTTTCTCTCTTACTGACTGAATGTGGACATCTTTTAAGGAAGTCACCGCCAAACAGGACTGCCAGCTGCTGTGAGGGATCGCGAGGAGACCCCACACTCCCACCCACAGCACCCCACAGAGCCTGTCGAGCTTCCCGGAGGGCACAAGGGAACGTGGACTTGCAGACCCCCCACATAGGCACACCTCCAGGCCCCCAGGCACCCACCCACACCCAAGACCCCAGAGGGAGCCCCTGTGATCGCAGCCTCTGCTCAAACCAGGGAGATGTGGGGGTGGGGCAGGGATGGGGAGGGCAGGGGTGAGGTGTGGGCTGGGGGGTGCTGGGGTGAGGTGTGGGCTGGAATTTGGCTGGGGGGAGGGCATGGGGTGGAGTGGGGCACAGTATGGGCTGGGGTATGAGTTGGGGTGCGGGGGACAGGGGAGGGTGCAGGCGGGGGGTGGGGCATGGAATGGGCTGGGGTGGGCTGGACGGGGGCACGGCAGGGCTGCGGCGGGCAGGGCGGGCTGGCGCTCACCGATCTTCATCTGGAAGTTGTTGAAGGAGTGCTCGTTGATGTACTTCATCTGGTCCATCAGCTTCATGGCGAAGTCGGCCAGCGCCTTGATGTGGCTCTTGCCCGCCTTGTCGTAGGTGGAGTCGTTGAGGCCCGAGGCGGCCATGTAGGTGCTGCCGATGGTCTTGATCTTCTCCAGCTGCTTGAAGCGGTCCTCGCTGATGATCTGGGCAGGAGGAGCCTCGCCCGGTCAGCGCAGGCCGGCAGCACCCGCGCGGGGCGAAGCCCAAGGCCACACCCTCACCCTGGCCACCCGCTTCACTTCGGGGTCCCTCCCGCCAGGAGGGCTGGGGGCTCACGCCCTTTCTCGCCTTCCTTCTCCATCACCCCTGGGAAGCCTCCTCCTGAGTGCACAGCAAGACACTGCCCCCCTCTCTAGAACCTTCTGGAAGCTGGCCACTGCCCTTTCAGTCAGTCTGGTCACCTCATTGCCACGAGAGTCTCATGGGCTGTTGGGCGCCGCCCAGTCCCAGTGAGGCCACCCCCTCCTCCTTGTGCTCCTGCCAAGCATTCCTGCCGGGCCGGAACCCCACACTCATATGACCCCAGGACCCGGCCTGCCCCTGGGAGCACCCAGGAGGCGGAGACGGGAGTAAGGGGGAAGGTGCATCCCTCATCAAGGCGGTGACTTCTGGCGCCTCTTCATCTAGCCTGAGAAGCTGGGGCCTGTCTGCATCTCGGGAGCCAGCCGCTCTGGGGCCCTGTCCACCCATGATGGGCAGCTGAGCGGGGACAGTTGCAGGGCAGTCAAGGCCCCAACCTTGGAGTCAACTTCAGGGTCACCGCGGGGAGAAACCACAGCGAGTGGCTCCAGGCACTCAGACGTGGGCACCACGGTCTCCCAGGTTGCAGGGGGAGGCCAAGGCACAAGGGCCACATGCAGGGTGCAGGCGTGACACCCAGGAAAGGCACCAAAGGCGGCCCCCAAGACGCAAAGGTGCCAGGGGAGAAGTGGGGAGAGCAGGGGAAGCTGAGCTACAGGACCAAGGGCTGGAAAGCTCAGGGGGCAGAGCGGAGAGACCACGAGAGTGGGGCAAGCACCGGACCCCCAAACGACAGTAGCTCAAACTGCCCAGGAGGCGGCCAGGGGCAGGGGAGGATCTGGGCGGAGGGATGGGACACTGGACGGATGAGACAAGGACGGTCTGCCTGAGTCTCTGTTTAACAGCAGTGTACGCCACGGAGGAAGACAGGAAAGGAATGAGAAAAGAAGGAAAGAAAGTAAGAAAGGGGAGAAGAAAGGAAGGGAAAACGAAGCATGTTGGGGCTGGAGCGAAGGAACGGGGGCTGGCGCTCGCCTTGCATGCAGCCCACCTGGTTCGGTCCCACCACCCCACACGGACCCTGAGCCCAGCAGCAGTGCTCCCTGAGCGCAGAGCCAGGAGTAGCCCCCGGTGTGGCCTCCAAACAAACCAACCACGGAAGGAAAGCCTGCCAGGACCCCGGAACAGAGCCAGCGCCTGGGACAGCCTCGCCCACGTCGGGGAGGGCCGGGGAGGGGTCCCGCTCGTAGCACGGAGGCTGCCCCCGCACGCCCCCGACCTTGAAGGCCCCTCCCCACGTTCCCTCGCAACCCCGGAGGCTCCCCCGCCCACCCCCACCTCGGGGGCTCCCCCGCCCACACCCCCCCCCCAGGTTCCTTCCCCAGCCCCAGCCTTGGCGCCTCCTCCCCCAACCTCAGAGCCCCCCCCCCCCACCTCGTCAAAGTCGGCGATGATCTCGTTGAGCAGCCGCAGGCACTCCACGCCCTCGTTGTTGGCCTCCAGCTCCACGTAGAACTCGGAGAAGTTGGCGATGGAGGCGAACATGACGGCCACGCACTCGCACGACTGGTAGTAGAGCTCGTCGTTGCGCCGCTCCCGCGCCAGGAAGTGCGCGGCCACGTCCTTGGGCAGGATGTTGTGCAGCAGGCGCCGGTTGTAGGCCTGCAGCTCCTCCATCTCCTCCTTCTCCTCCGTGGCCTGCGGGTGGCAGCGGCAGCCCCGTGTCCACCCGCGCCCAGCGTCCCACGGGGGGAGCCCGAAGGGGCACAAGGCTGACTGTCCATCCCGGGGCCCGGCCACCCCACGCTGCCCGGCCCGAAGCTGCTCTTCGGTTTCCTGCCCCTCTCCCAGTGACGCTTCCACCACCCTTGCTTTTGTGCTTTCTCTATCGTCATTGCAGGTGCTCATCACATTGTTTTTTTTAGTCTCAGTTGTTTACTTTCATCTTTTTAATGGATCACCGTGAGGTACAGTGACAGACTCACAAACTTTTGTGGCTACATTTACACACTGTTCTAGTGCCCATCCCTCCACCAGTGCCCATCTCCACCACCAACGTTCCCAGTATCCCTCTCACCACCCAGCCCCATTCCTCCTGCCTCTGTGGCAGGCACAGTCCCTCCAAAGCTTTCTACGCGAGCTCAGGGAATATGACGGAGGAAGCAGTGCCAGCCAGGAGTGGCCCCTGGGCATCGCCGGGTGTGGCCCCACCAGGAGGGCAGTCCAGGCAGGGAGTCACTTGCTCTGCATGCAGCTGTGGGGGTGACCCTGGCTCCAATCCCAGCACCCGAGCACAGAGCCAGGAAGAGCCCCTGAGTATATAACTAGGTGTGACCCCTCCCTCCTCCCCACAAAACCAAAAATAAGCGTTTGAGGGCTGGAGTATTAGTGCCAGGATGCTTGCCTTTCATGCAGCCGACCTGGAGTTAATCCCTGACACCCCACGTTGTCCCCGGGGCTCATCAGGAGTGATTCCTGAGTGCAGAGCCAGGAGAAAGCCCTGAGCACCACCAGGGGTGGCCCCCAATGCCAAGAAAAAAAATGTTTGGTCCGGAGAGAG
Source organism: Sorex fumeus (assembly GCF_029834395.1). Taxonomy (NCBI): domain Eukaryota; kingdom Metazoa; phylum Chordata; class Mammalia; order Eulipotyphla; family Soricidae; genus Sorex; species Sorex fumeus. The sequence continues at coordinate 39,389,760 of NW_026606120.1, read as the reverse complement.
AGCACAGGGGTTAGACACCTGGGGAATACAAGCAGAGCAGGGCACAAGGCCGGGGCTGAGCAGGAGTCCAGCCCCACCTGGGTGCCCAGTGAGGACCAGAGCTGAGACTCCTGGGGACGGTCTCTGACACCCCTCCGACCCTCCTTCCCTGCCCAGCCGGCCCTGCTCAGGGTCTTCCGTGCACTTCCCGGCCTCGGCACTGACCGCCCGCCCTCCACCCGCCTCTCCCGGCCCCGCACTGACCGCACGCCCTCCGCCCGCCTCCCCCCGTCTCTCCCCACCCCCCGACTGACCGTACGTCCTCCGCCCGCCTCCCCAGCGCCCCCCGCACTGACCCCACGCCCTCCGCCCACCTCCTCCCGTCCAGCACTGACCGCACAGCCTCCGCCCACCTCCCCCGAACCTGCACTGACCGCACACCCTCTGCACCGTCCACTCCCCTGTTCCGCCCCTGCGCCAACCTCCCCATTGCACGCACGTACACCTCTGTCCACTCCCCCAGCATGGACTGTGAGCTGTCCTCCGTGGGCTTCCAGTTCTCCCTCCCTGCCTCCGGCTCCACCACAATCCCCGCCTCTCCAGGGGGAAGCCTGGGGCAGGCAGTGGGCTGCCCCTCACCCAGGACAGGGCTAGTGAGCCGTGGGACACCCACCTGGAGTTTCCAGAGGAAGTCGAGGCGGGCGGTGGACTCCACCTGCTGGGCGTGCAGGTAGAGGGCCAGCACGAACACGGAGATGATGATGGGCGTCACCACCTTCAGCGCCACCTTGGTAGCGTGCTCAGGGCTACGGGAGGGAGACAGAGGCCCGGGCACCTCAGGGCAAGCCCTGCAGCCTCCTAAAGTCCCTTCTGACGACCCCATCTCCTCCCCAGGCTCCGGTGCTCAGCAGCAGGGACCGTGGCCCTGCAAACAGGTGGCATTTGCACCCAGCCAAGCTAGGGCCGCCCTGGCCATCTCTGGGTACCCTGGGTAAGGCCTCCTTGCCTCAGTGACAACTGCCGTATCTCAAGAGCGGGCAGTGTGGAAGACCCCACCTGCAAGCACAGCCGGACTCCCCGGAAAATGGCAGCGGCCGAGAACGGGTGGCTTGTATCACCTGATTGTATCTCTGCTAACATTATAATGAACAGTGCCAGCGACGGGGCACAGGGCAAGGTGCTGGCCCTGCACGCAGCCAACCGGGTGCAACTCCTGACACCGCAAACAGTCCCCAGAGCCCCATCAGGAGCGATGCCGCAGCAGAGCCAGGAGTGAGCCCTGAGCAGGGTCGGATGTGACCCAAAAACAAACACATGAAAAATAATCCTCATTAAAGGCTCATGAGAGGCACATTAATCCTCATTAGGGAGAAGGTCATAGGGCTGAAAAGCCATGCTTGGGCCACAGGACTGTGTGGCTGCCCTCACTGGCCCTCCGTGAGCTGCAGTGGGCAGTGGGCTGAGAGCACTGGGTGTGGCCCCCAATACCCAAATAAGTAACCCAGCACCTCAAAGCAGACTGCGAGCTTGTACCCCACCCGCTGCCCCTCTCAGGAGCCCCGGGTGCAAGTGACAAGGGGCCTGAGGGCTAGGCACTGACCCGGGCCTGCTCCTTCACTGCCCAGCAGGCCACAAAGAGCCCCCCACCCAGACGGCCCCCGGAGGCGCCCACTCACCACTGGGAGGTCCCGTTGTTGTTGCTGCTGCTGAAGTCTCTGTGGGAGGAAGTCGTGGGGGCATTCAGGGCTGTTTCCCGGCTCACAGCCTCCCCCTAGCCTGCTCTGCCTGCTCTGCACCCCACCCTCCAGACCCTCGCAGGGAGCCCAGTTCCGAGGAGCCTTTGCGGTTACCATGACGACAAACCCCCCAGCGGGCCCCGAGCCCGAGCTCCCAGACTGCCTCTCCCAGCTGTTCCCTGGCCCCGAGCTGGGCTGACAGCAGGACCCCTCCCTGCCCTGACACCCCGGCAGTCACGGCAGTGTCCGGGAAGGCCAGCGAGCACTAGGCCCAACAAAGCAGAAGAGCCCGTGTGACTGTAGATTGACTACATGCAAGCAGTGTGTGGGATCTGTGGGTCACGTAAAAATGTTCCTAAGAAGACAGAGATGGTCCAGACACGCGTGAGGAAGTAACTGCTTGCCATCACTGACTGTTGGGGACAGACACGATGGGGTGTCACTTCACACAGGCACATCCCCAAAAGATCACAAACCAGTTCTAGTGAGGAACAAGAGCCACGGGCTCGGGGCACCACTCTGGGCATTCAAGGATTAAGAAAACACCCATTCTAACTGATATGTGCACAGCTGTCTTCTCTGCAGCCACCCAGACTTGGAGCTCATTGAAATGCCCACTGACCGGAGAGGGAGACACGATATCTCACTGACGGGAGTGTGTGGGATGGGCACTCCAGGGATCTTACTCCACCGTGGAAAAAAGAGGAAACAGGGGCCAGGGATGTGCATGGAGAGAGTATGTCCCACATGTGTGAGGCCCCAGATTCGATCCTGGGCAACACACACACACACACACACACACACACACACACACACACACACACACGCACAGTAAATAAATATTTTTGAGTGGCTGGAGCATCGCAGGCTGCCAAGCCAGGTTTGATCTTGGGACCCCATAGGGTCCCTCCCCATAGGAGTAATTCCTGAGTGCAGAGCCAGGAGTAGCCCCTGAGCACCGCTGGGTGTGGCCTCAAAACCAAAATAAATAGGTGAATACTTTTGAGCAGATGGGTAGATGGGAGACTCCTTTCTGGATCCAGGGAAGGTTCAATTGGATATATTTTCTCAGGGAACACAGACCTGACACATGTTGTGCACTTTCTGGGGTGTGTGAGTGTGTGTGTGTGTGTGTGTGTGTGTGTGTGTGTGTGTGAGAGAGAGAGAGAGAGAGAGAGACGGTGATGTGGAGGGATAAGTTAAATCCTACGCATCAGACACTTTAGACACTTTATATTTTCCCACTGTGGGTATTTCTACTAGGTATTTAAATGAGGTTCAGGCAAAATGGCCAAACGTGTGTCTAAGGTTGAAGCTCAAACTCAGCCCTCAGGACTGGAGAGACAGCACAGCGGGGGGCTCTCCCCTGGCCTGGGCTGACCCTAGTTCCACCCCCAGCACCATACCTGGGGCCCTGAGCCCCACCAGGAGGGATCCCTGAGCACAGAGCCAGGAGCAGCCCTGAGTACTGCTGGGTGCAGCACGAACCCTAAAACACTAAACAAAAACAAAACTCAGCCTTCCAGAGCCTCCCGGCCCAGATGGGACCCTGACGTCTTGACACATGTCACTGGGGCTCAGGCCCAGCTCTAGCCGGGTCGCAGCCTCCACCTCCCCGAGTGGCAGACAGAACGGAGGCCGCGGCCTCCAAGAGCCAGCCTGAGCCCGAGGCCCGAGGCGAGTCTCGGAGATGGGAATCGTCCTGGGCACAGACCCCGCCCGGGCCCACTCAGCCGCAGTCCTGCCGGGGGCCCAGGGACAGGGCGGGCAGCGGGCAGGTGGCGACAGGTCCCAGCCAGCCTCGGGCCCACCCCCGCCCTGGGACGGGAGGGAGAGAAAGGACCCCAGAAGCCATCTCCTGGGTGCACTGGGGAGCAGCAGGACAGCCCCGGCACGTACATGGCGTTGGCGGTGACCAGCAGGTCGGCGTTGTCGAAGAGCGTGACGCTGGGCACCTCCACGATGAGCACGTAGACGAGCTCGATGGCCAGCATGAGCGCCAGTTTCCCGATGCAGCTGATGTGCAGGAACACGGAGCAGGCCAGCAGGCTGAGCAGCACGCTGTAGGTGAAGTACTGCGGCCGGCGGCGGTCAGCGGGGCCCGGCCGTCTCCTCCACCTCCCTCGGGCCCCACCCCTCACCGCACACCCTCCCGCCTGGTGGGCAGCGGGGGCCACTGCGGGCGATGAAGCCCTGGGGGGCCAAGTACTGTGGGCGGGACAGCCTGGTGGAAGCAGTGGCCTGGACTGCTCCCTCGGGACTCCCCAGTCTTGTGCAGGCTCTCCTGGGGCAGGGTGGGAGCTGTTGACAAGCTGAGGGTCCAGAAACTGGGGTGCTCTGAGGTTCTGAGCAGGAACTCTGGGTCAGATGACCTAGCCAGAGGCTCTGGGACTGCCCCTGACTAGCTGTGTGACCTTGGGCAAGTCACTTAGCTTCTCTGTGCCCGAGTTCTCATCTGCCTGGGGCTGACCAGGCAGTGGCTGAGCCAGGTGTGGTCCAGACCCAGCCAGCAGGAGTCAAGCTAGTAGTGTGGGGGGGGGGGGCGCAGTCCCCGGGGCCCGACCCCTCCCTGCCCAGTACCTCGGGGAAGTTGCAGGTGGGCCGGGGGCTGCCGCACAAGCCCTGCTCGTCGGCCAGGCTGTAGTTGTCGGCCGCCACGTGGCAGGCGGTGACCTGGGCACTGCTGATGTTGCGCTCTGCGGCGAGGCAGCCGGACAGGTCACCCGAGTTGCACATGAACTGGGGGCCAGCAAGAGTACGGTCAGCCCTATCGCCCACCCGGCGCCGGGACGGGCAGGGCAGGGAGCGGGAGGGGACGAGGAGAGGCGGGCTGGAGGTGTGGCCCGGTCCCTCTGTCCGGGGAAGGGGAGGGCGGGCGGGAGTCGGGGGCCCCTCCCTGGCACAGAGCGGGCGCAGAGAGGCGTCCCTGGAGGGACGGGGGCACCCACCATGTTGACGACAGCCGACAGGAACACCAGGATGATGGTGAACACCCCAACCAGAGTGCTGTTCGTCTTGGACCTCACAATCTTCCTGGACAGGGCCTGCAGCCGGCTGGGGAACAGCTGTCCCGGGAGAGGGGGACGAGATGGACGGGATTCGGGGGCACCAGCCCAGCACCGAGGAGCAGGGACGTGCGCCCCACCCCAGCTCCTTCCAGGACCCGGGGTCATCCGACTGCCTCCCCCAGGGGCCAGCCCACAGGCTCCAGATTCTACAGCAGGCGAGGCGGGTCTGCCTGGGGGTCTCAGGGGAGGAGCAAGATGAAGGCAGAGACGCTTTTGCTACTTTTTAATGGATTTTTTGAGGCCGCCCCCAACTGTGCTTCCTCCAGGCTTCCTCCTGGCTCTGTGCTCAGGGATCACTCCTGGCAGTGCCTGGGGGGACCAGATGGGGTGCCTCGCCAAACTGTGGCTGGCGGTGCCCAAGAGCGCCCTCACCCTGCACTCGCTCTCTCCAGCTCCGGAGCACTATTATTTTTGGATTTGGGGCCACAACCGACGGCTCTGGGAAGTGGGGGGGCAGGGGTGTCCTCAGTCTTGAGTCACTCCTGGGAGTATATAGAGGACCGTGTGGCACTGAGTTCAGCACATGACTGCCAGGTGGGTGCCCCCACTGGGCCCCAGCCCTGGCCCTGGCCAGAGATGCTGCCCCAACCCACCAAGGGAGGCAGAGGACACAGCGATGCCCCCAGTGGATTCGGCGTTGCCCGGGGGTCACACTCAGGGCAGGGCTGAAGTTTCTGAAGGTTCTGAAGTTTCCTGGAGCAGTGGGTGGGGGTATGTGGAGGGTCTGGTGTCCGAAGAAGGGGCGAGCTTATGAGACAGGCAGAGCAGAGGGCAGAGTGCGCCTGTCAGCCTTGGGCTCCTGTGTCTGCTGCTCCCTCACCAACTCTCCCTCCGCCCTCCAGCGCCACCGACTGTGTGTCTACAGAGGGGCAGCCACAGGGCTGCGAGAAGGCGGCCAGAGAGGGCTCAGAGTGACCGTCTGCCTTCCCACAGGCCGTCCTGGGGCCGCTAGGGCACTGAGCACACACTGTGGACCCAGCACGGGTCACGGGTCATGGTTGCTCAGTCATGGTGTGACCCTCAGGTCAGCACCACTCCGAGGTGTGTGAGCACCACAGCCAGCAGGAAAATCCCTGGGGAGCACCGTGAGTGGCCAGTGAGACCACGGCTGAAGCATGCATGAGACCACAGTGGAAGAGTGTGGCCCACTCCCAGCGAGCACTTGTGAGAACCACCACCCAAGAAAGCACAGGAGCACCACCACCGAGTGTGGTTTCTTAGCTAGGACACCAAAAGTACAAGGGGAAAAACCAGACCCACGGAACCTCACTGTAGGGCTAAGAGGTTGGACTAAAATCAGACTGAAATGAGACTGTGCAGAAACAAGCAGAGCGCTAGAGCCGAGGGCAAGGGGCTTGCTTGGCATAGAGCTGACCTGGTTCTACTTCAGGCACCACATCCCAAGCACCACGACCTAGTAGCGGTCCCTGAGCGCAGGAGAAGGAGTAAGCCCTGAGTACTGCCAAGTGTGGTCCCCGAACCAAACCACCACCACCCCCAAATGAAAGAGGTTGAGGAGGCCATGGAGAAACTGGAAGCTTCCTCGCAGCGAGTGGGGAGGTACAATGGCACAGCGGAGCACAGCCCCGAATGATGAAGCCTCGAGTCACCCTCCAGAGGAGCGATGTCGGGGCACTGCAAACCACCACCCGCCCTTCACGCCTGCTCAGGCGGCTGCAACCCAAAGCCGGACAGGAACAAGTGCTGGTGAAGATGTGGAGAAACTCCCCGGCGGGGCTGTAGGATGGAAGGCAGCCGAGTGTGTGCACAGAACCGGCAGCCCCTCAATCCAGTCACCGAAGGAGCTGCTAGTTTACCCCGAGGGTTGGAAGCTCGTCTGCACAGAACCTCAGAGTGATGTTCACGCAGCACTATTCTGAGTGCCCAAAAGATGAGGCAACCCACATGCCCACTGAACGAAGAAAAGACACATGAAGCGTGACATTTTCACACAAAGGGAATATTACTTGGCTATAAAAGGGATATAATGGTGGCTCTGGTACAGCGTGGGTGAATCTCAGAGACAATATGTTCAGAAATGAAGCCACTGTCAAAGGCCATATATGTCTGCATTGTCTTGGATCTTGATACAAAACGTCTGAGAAGAAGCACTTTCTGGGAAACAGAGTGCACTGGGGGCTTGGGGGGGGTCAGGGAGGAAGGATGGCGAACAGACGTGCAGTATTTGGGGGCGATGACGACAATGTTCTGGAAGCAGACAGAGGTGATCCTTGCCCAACCTGAATGCCCTCTTTTTTTGCCTTTTGGGGTCACTCCTGGCTCTGCACTCAGGAATTACTCCTGTTGGTGCTCAGGGGACCATATGGGATGCTGGGAATTGAACCCGGGTCAGCCGCATGCAAGGCAAACGCCCTATCCGTTATGCTTTCCCTCCAGCCCCTTGAATGCCCTCTTGATAAGCCAACGAACACTTTCTTTTTCAGAACAGATTTTTCCAGTAGGAGGATTCCCTCCAGACCTGAGAGATAGGTGGGGGGGGGGGGGCGCTCTGCTCTGGGCTGCAGGGCGAGGGAAGGGTGATGTGCTGGGACAGAGGTGGGTCCCCCACCAGCCTCCACAAGGAACGCGGGACGAGAGCAGTGAGAGAGGAACTGAGAACAAGCCTGATGGACAAGACTGCTGAAAGAGCTGAAGCCAATAAAGCAGAAGGCAGAGGTGATTTCACCAGCTTGAATGGTGGGACAAAAGGAATCACCCAGTCAGTAAGTGGAGCTGGCCAATGCAGGGAGAAGGCAACCAGGCCACCCCTCCACCCCCCACCCCATCTCCCTCACCTCCTCGTCCCTCCCACCAGACTCAGGAGCAAATCGCAGGACACAAGTCAAATGAATCAGCGAAGCTCACGTGTGCCGACTCCAGGTTAGCGGGTAACAAGCGGCAGGTAACGGGCTTGCTTCAGCTCTGAGTCAGATCATGAAGTGGCTCAGACAAACAGTGATTTTGCCTCTGTGTTTTAATTTTAAAAAAGAAAATATGTCCAGAGAGAAACGATGGTATAGAGGTTAAGGCACCTGTCTTGCATGCAGCTGACCCTGGTGGTTCCGTTCCTGCCATCACATCAATCCCTCTGGGCACTGCCAGGAGTAGTGAGCCCGGAGCACCACCGGGCAGAGCCCCAAAGCAAAACGAGCAAATGAACAGGATTTCTTGGGGCCTCAGCAAGCTTCTCGTGTGCCCTTTGAACTATGGTTGTATAGCTCTGTTCTAATCAAAATTGTATATGATAAATTCGACTGCAATTCCAGTCATTCATTGCCACTTCTCAAGTCTGGATTGCAATTCAGAGGCATGAATTACACACGTGACTAGTGTTTCTACAACCCTCTCACCTCAGCAAGCAGAAAATGAGTCAGGGGCTGGAGAGACGGGACAGCAAGTAGTGTTTGCCTTGCACGTAGCCAACCAAGTTCAATTCCCAGCACTCCCTTTGAGCACTGCCAGGAGTAATTCCTGAGTGCAGAGCCAGAGGCAACCCGGAGCATCCCTGGGGGTGCCCCCTCCCCCAACAAACAAGCAAACAAAAATGTAAAAAAGAAAGAAAGACTCTCTGAGTCATTCCGGAGGCTCCTGTTCATCCGCCACGGCCTCTCCGCCTTCCACTTCATGCATTTGCCTTTCAAGGTCTCACACCAAGCGCAACCACACAACACAGCGCTCGTATCTGTCACCGCGCAACGTGGTTGGGATTCATCCACACTGAGGCGACCCGTCTACAAATCCCGCCTGGCCATGGATGAGTAAAAGCCATGCAAGGACCGACCACCGCATTATCTATTCCTGCTGGGCCCCCGTCCATGTGGTTCTGCCACAGGTAGACAGAAGGGTCTGGTAATGGACACACTGCTCGGAACCTAACCACGCCAAGGCACGAGGAACCACAGAGGGGTACACAGCGCTGGGGATGCAGAATCCCGGGTGGGTCCAGAGAGCAGACAGATCCCGGGTGAGGGGCCGGCATGGGAGAAAGCCAAGCTGAGAACACAGAAACACACCCGAAGAGCCAAGAGACCTCGAGTCCTCCCCTCAGCAACCGCCCTAGCAACAGACTTTGGGGGACGGTTTGGGAAAACTGCAAAGAACTAACTTGGCAGAGGAAAAGGAGTACCCCCCCCCATTCGGGAGGTGCCTGCATCTGCTCCTGACGCTAACCTTCTTTCCGGCTTGGAGCCTCCAGCTGGGAAATGCACTGCAGATCTGCAGATGCACTAGGATGTGTGCATGGACTTTCCCATCCTGGAGAAGTCCATGTTCTCTCTCTCTCTCTCTCTCTCTCTCTCTCTCTCTCTCTCTCTCTCTCGCTCGCTCGCTCTCGCTCTCTCTCCTCCCTCCTCCACCTGCAGTGGTGCTCAGGGCTGACTCCTGACTCCTGGTGGGGACCGGGGGCCAACTGGGGTGCTGGGGCTGGCCACGTGCACAGCGAGCACCCTACCTGTTGTAGTATCTCGCGAGTTCTCTCCTGAACACAGGTTCCTCTCCCCCCACCCCACCCCTATTTCCACACAAACTACTTACTTCATTGTCTCTCCCTAAAAATCCTTTTCTGAGAGGGAAGGCGGCAGACTCGGTAAGCCTGGGCAAGATTTAGGCCTGACTTTCCTTTCCCACAAAGAGCAATTCCTCGCTCCAACCTGGGAGCCATGGCTGGGTCCCCGGGGTGCGAGGACCATCACCACACGGTGGAGAACAAGTGGGTCTGGGGGTGTGGTCCGAGACCCCAGCTCTGTGCCGTGCAGGTGTTCACCACAGACTGCCAGTCTGAAACCGCCCCAGGGATTTCCCCGGGTGCCCGGGGTGGCTGAGAGGAGGCAGGAGACCTCCTCTGTCCCCAGGGACCCCCCTCCTTAGACAGGAGTCCGCCAGGCAGACGAGCAGGTGCATCAGCAAGCACAGGGCAGGGACAGGTGCACGCAGAGCCTGGGAGGTTGTGCCGGGGACACTGTGCTCGCCGTGCATGGAGCAGCCGCCACGACGGCCCAGCTTATTCCTTTCTAAGAGTCGTCACTGAATCGCCATGAGATGCGCAGTTGATCGTGATTGAGTTCCAGTTGCACCGCGTCCGAGCACCCGTTCCCTCACCACCCCAGTTTCCCTCCTGCCCCTAGCCGGCTTCTACAGCAGACACGTTTATTCTTAATTTTTTTGCTTTTTTTTGCTTGTTGGGTCACACCCGGCAATGCACAGGGGTTGCTCCTGGCTCTGCACTCAGGAGTTACTCCTGGCCGTCCTCAGGAGACTATATGGGATGCTGGGAATTGAACTCGGGTTGGCTGCGTACAAGGCAAATGCCCTAACCGCTGTGCTCTCGCTCCAGCCCCACATTTATTCCTTTTTTTCCTTTCAGGCACTGGGGTTTGCAATACATTCCTGAACGGGCACTGTTCCCCTCTACCTCCTCTCCACACCCGGTTCTTGTCCTGCGGGATACTTCCCACCATCACTGTCAGAGCGGTCCCACCTCCCCCAACCTACCCGCCCCATCGCGGCAAGGCCCACTCGGGACCACTCCTCCATCTTCCCGGCTCTTGCCTGTGGACATCATTACCCACTACGTCCTCTACATCCTGCAGACGAGCGTGGTCGCTCCGTGTCTGGCCCTCTCTCCCTCTGACTCATCTCGCTCTGCCCATGCTCTTCATGAGCACCAGCAGACTGCATGAAGGGCACTGCTTCTCTGCAGAGCTGCAGGTCTCTGGGGAGCCCGGGGGGGGGGCAGGGGTCAGAGCTTTCTGGAGCCAGGCTGGCCTCCTCAGGGAGTCCTGAGGCCCGCGGAGGAGGGGAAGGCTTGGCGCCCAGGCGAATGGGACCGTGGAGACATCTACAGCAGGCCAGAGGGGCTGGGGAGGGAGCAAGGCGATACCCACCCTGCAGCCCCGCGGGAAGCACTTGCCCCGCGGGGCCTCCCTCTGCCTCTGTGGGGGGTCCACCCTCCAGGGCGACTGCAGGGCCCAGCAACATGCAGGGCTTTCCTCTGCTCCCTGCCGACATGGATGGGTCCATGGGAAGTAGCAGCAGCACCTCCAACCCAAAGCTTCACAAAGGCTGACGAAAGTGTCAACACGGCGCAGGAGAGAGGGCGCCGGTGCAGGGGGCGAGGCTCTGGCTCCAATGCCCGGCATCACCTATGGTGCCCCGAACTTCCAGGAGTGGTCCCTGAGCACGAAGCCGGAGGAAGCCCTGAGCACCACCGGGTGTGGCCCCACTGTCCTGTCACTGTCCTCCCGTTGATCATCGATTTGCTCGAGCGGGCCCAGTAACGTCTCCATTGGAGACTTTGTTGTTACTGTGTTTGGCATATTGAATACGTCACGGGGAGCTTGCCAGGCTCTGCTGTGCGGGCGAGATACTCTCGGTAGCTTGCCGGGCTCTCCGAGAGGGCGGAGGAGTCGAACTCGGATCAGCCACGTTGGCCGCTTGCAAGGCAAATGCCCCACCCGCTGTGCTATCGCTGCGGCCCAGATGTAGCCCCAAATAATTAAAGTCATTATCATTCGTATAACTTAAAGATAACTAAAACAAAATAAAACAACCAACACAGGGCCAAAGGGACAGTACAGGGATTACGGACGGCACCTGGCCCAGTCCCCTCACCACATGGGGTCCCTGGGGCCATGTGAGAAGTGACCTCTGTGCACTGCTGGGTACGACCGTACCCCCGCTCCAAAATGAAGAAACGGAAGGACCAACACAAGCAAGGCTAGGCTGGCCCACGCCCCCAGCCCCACAGTCTGAGCTGCTGCCAGCCCTGAGCAGGGGTGAGTCAGGCCAGGCAGGCACAAGGCTCTGACAACAAAGTGCATGAACCCCGCCATGTGCTCCAGATCCCAGACCCCCTGGGCAGGCCCCAGAAAGGGCAGGGGGCTGGGAGGAAGGGGCCTGAACTCACCTTCACGCAGGAGTAGATCACAGACACGAACACCACTGAGGTGAGCAGCAGGAAACAGGTCAGGTAGAAACTCAGCATGAAGAGAGAGCTGCAGGACGGGGAAGGAGTTCCGGGAGGGTGGGCTGGCGGCCACGCTACCCAACATCCGTCTCCTCAGAATGCCCCTGGCTCGCTGGCCCTGCCCACTGCCCTGCCCTGCCCTGCCACACTCCCTGGGAAATGGGCTCTGTGCACTGACTCAGGACCCTCCGGGTTTGCTTAGCGTGGAAGGACGCGCCGTAAGATCCAGCTGGCCTGTCCCTCGCGGTATGAGGGATTACGGGAGCTGCAGGCTGAGCCTGGGCATTGGGCCACAGTCTACCCAGGCCCTGCCCCTGGCCTCCTGCTCGGAGCATGCTCTCCCCGCGGACGGTTAGCAGAGAGGTGGAAGCACCCGGCCACTTCCCCTCAAGGCCAATCACTGGGGAGCTGAAAGTCCCCCACGGGCACCGGTCAGAAGTGCCCAAACAAAGAGCTGCAGTGACCTCCCAGCCCAGCAGAGGAACGTGGCCTCCCCATCGGAGCCACAGCCCGACTTCCCAGGACCCGGAGGCCTGGACACACCGGCACACTCCCCACCCCCAGACTCTCGTTCCTGCTCCCCACAGCCCCCCACCCTGTCAGTGCCCGGGCTCTGCCCCCCACAGCCCCCTGCCCGTGCCGGGGCCTGCAGAGCCGCACAGTGACTTACTGTGGCACAATGGTGATCTGGACGAAGCAGATGAAGAGGAAGACGAGCGAGGCGCACGCCACGTAGGCACCGAATCGGTCATCCACCTGCTTGGAGTACTGAGGGAAAGGCGGGGTGAGAGGGGCCGAGCACAGCGGCTGCTCTGTCCCCCCGAGCCAGCAGCAGTCCAGAGCACGCGAGAGACGCGGCTGTGAGGGCCGGGCTGAGCCGGCACTTGCCCGAGGCTTGGAAGTACAGCTCAGGTGAGAGGCCCTGCACTGTCCCGGCCAGGGCACGCCTCTGCAGGCTCCCAGTGGCGTGGAATTGGGGGGGGTGGGTGCTCCCAGAGCTCCTGGCCCAGCCGTGGTCACCGGCCCCAGCTGCCTCCATGACCCGGCAGCTCACAGGGACCGAGGTGGGCCCTTGGCTTGGCCCATGGGCTGGGTGCAGTCTCCGTGGCTCAGAGTCTGCTCCCTTCCCTCCACCTCACCCTCCTGCCTTCACCTCTGACAGACACGGACACTGGGGACGGGGGTCCTGCTGAGACCCCGCCCCTGACCCTGGGCCCAGCTCTTCTGCCCCCTCGCCGGGTGGTTACGACCACCTGGCCTGGCCCCGGCAGCAGCTAGTGCCCTGCATGCCGGACAGCTGGCATGGAGGACGCTGGCCAGGGCGGGGCCCAATGTGAGTTTTAGCGCTCTCCACTACCCACCTCAGAAGTGGAAAAGAGCACCCCCCCACTCTACCACACAGAGGTGCCCACAGTGCCGCGGGCAGGAGGGTGATGCCACCCACGGCCACAGTGGCCAGATGTGGACACCCGGACCTTGGTGCCTCTCACACAGACAGGGGGAGCTGCCCCTGAGCTGAGGGGAGCAGACGACCCGCAGGAGCGGAGTGAGGTGGACCCGGCCAGCCTCGGAGCCCCTCCAACCCCGGCTCCCGGGACTGTTGCTTCGGCCTGACACCCACCCTGGCCTGCGCCATGCCCGGGCGGTACCTTCTTCTCTAGGTCAGGCTCCCTGAAGGTCAGCAGGAACTTGCGTACGTGCTCCGAGCGCAGCCTGTCGATGCTCCGGGCGTCGATGGCGCGGCCCAGGAACTCGTCCACTTCATCCTCAGGGTTTGCACTTTCCTGAGCGTTCCTGGGGGCGAGAGGAGTGGGTGCAGGCTGACGGATCCCCAGGGGTGCCACGGGAGGGCCCAGCGCCCAGAGGTGGGTGGCGTGGGGGCTGGCACACACAGGCCGGAAACCCAGCCTCGCTCTTAGAGGAAAGTGAGGGGCGCCTCGTGGAGAGCCCGGCGTGTCTCTGCCTGTGTCCTGTTGGTCTCACAGCAGACAGGAGTGACCGCCGAGGCCTGTGTGTCCCCGAGGTGAGCAGACTCCACTCCTCATGCTCCAGCCGTGCATGGCCTGAAGCAAGGCTGGGACTGGGGCATGATGCTGGTCCGGGACAAGGATCACTGGGGCGACACGGGTGAGCTCTGCTCTTCCTGAGAGCTGTGCTCATGGGCATGCATGCACACGCTCACGTGAGCATGCACACACGTGGAGGTGCGCACATGTGTGGAGGTGTACGTGCACTTGTGTGTGCTGTGTGTGCATGCATGTGTGTATGCATGTGTACATGTGTGTATGTGTGTATGTATACGTGTGTGTATGTGTATGCATATGTGTATGTGTGGACATGTATGTATATGCATATGTGGGTATATGTGTGTGTGTGCATGTGTCCTGTCCTGTCCTGTCCTCCCGTTGTTCATCCATTTGCTCGAGCGGGCCCAGTAACGTCTCCATTGTGTTTGGCGTATCAAATACACCACGGGGAGCTTGCCAGGCTCTGCCGTGCGGGCGAGATACTCTTGGTAGCTTGCCGGGCTCTCCGAGAGGGGCAGAGGAATCGAACCCGGGTCGACCGGGTCAGCTGTGTCAGCCGCATACAAGGCAAACGCCCTGCCACTGTTCTATCGCTTCAGTCATGTATACATGTATATGTACGTATACGTGTGTACGTGTGCACATGTGTGTGGGTGTATGTATGTGTATATGCTCTGTGTGTGTGTATGTGTCGTGCGTGTGTGTGCCAGACCTCTGCACTGTGGGCACTCAGCATGAGCTGGGACAGGGGTGCAGTGGTGCCCCCCACCCCCAGGCTGGGGTGGCAGGAACCAAGCACGGCACATTACTCACTTGTCCTTGGGGTCTTCGAAGCCCTGAGGAGGGGGAGGGAGAGAAGAGTGTGAGACAGGAGTTAGGATGGGGCATCCGGAGCTGCCCCCGCTCTGCCTCTGCCTCACCCGCAGCCAGACCCCCCGACGGGGCAGGCTCCGCACTCTGTCTCCTCACCCACCATCTGCTCTCTGCCTAAGCTCTGCCCCCACACCTCCGCCGGGTCACATCCCCTGGTGCCCTTAGTCCTGGGCTGGTGGGGCTCCTGGCAAGTGTGTCACTTCACTCAGACGGAAACAAGGGGGCGCACCCTGTTGACCCCTGTAGGTCACAAACAGGTGGACACACACATACACGGGTGCACAGATACATGCGGCGTACACCAGGACAGACATATATGTTCACATACATACACACAAACCAACATACACTGAGCATACGAGTCCCCCTAACGATCCTCCAGACTTGGGTCACCTGCAAGGCTGTGCTGGCATTAAGAGACTGGACCCAGGAGGTGAGGCACCAGGGCTGGGATGGTTCTGAGTTCCCTGCATGGGTCAGGGGTGCGAGAGGAAGGCCCCTGGCTGGGTGCCAAACCCACAGTGGCCACCCAGAGTCTGGGAGAGGCCAGCGTGGGCGACAGAGGGAGCGGCACCAGCCAGTAGCGGGGAGGGCATTGCATGGGCCATCTCTAGGGGCCGGGGGTGGTCCCGGCGAGCCCCCAGCTAAGGGGAGTCCCCACTGCGTGCCCCCTTCTGAGACTGTCTGGGTTCCTTCCCTCCCCTCTCCGCCGCAGCGCCCCCTGCAGGCCGCAGCTGCCACTCACCATGCGCTTCATCTCCTTGGACACCTGGTTGCCGCCTAGGTGGTTGTAGAAGGGGCGCTCGGCCCCCCAGGGCGGCGGGTTGTGCCCGATGGAGTTGGTTCTCTGGCGATTCATCTTGGCAATCATGGCCTTCTCTTCTTTCTGGGGCAGCAACGGGGAAGCATCGGCCCGGGAGCCCAACTGCCTGCCCGGCACCCAGAGGCTCGCGCAGATGCAAGTGCTCGCCCCGAGGCCCCTAAATACCCCCAGCCCCCATGCCTGGCCTGGCAGGGCACCAGTGCGAGAGGCCCGGGCTGGCCATATGGGCAGGCGGGGTGCTCAGGCCCCCTGTACAGCAGAGCCCGGTACGCTGGGAGGAGAGGGCCTCCATGCCCGTCTCTCTCCACCTGGCCCAAGGAGTCACGCCAGACCGAGGCGACGGGGAGGGGCTGGCAGGGAGCAGCCTGCGGCAGGCCTGGGGCTCACGCACAAACACAGTGCCCTCCGCGGCCTGCTGCCTGCCGCCCGCACGGTCTAAGAGACGGGGACGGAGGGGGCCTTGGGGAGACTTCCTGAGTCCGAGAAGGGAACTGGCAGGTCAGGGGGTGCAGAGGGGTGCCGCTTGGGGGGCTAAGGCATCTCTGCCTCCGTGCCATCTTTCCAGGTCACCAAGAGACCCCGACAGGTGGGGGACGGCGGGCCTCAGCCTGACAGGCAGGAGGGTGCCGCCGGCCTCCTTCCCCCAGCCGTAGTCACATTCTAGTCAGAGCACAGGCAATTGCTGAAAGATCCGCCTCCTCAGGCGGCCCTGTCTCCCCTGTCCCTCCTCCTGCGTCTGCCTGACCTGGCGGAGCTTCCCCTGGGGCCCTAAGCAGGACCAGTGGCCCAGGGTGGCCTCGGGGGAGGCACCCAGCCCGAGAGTCTCCTGGGGGTACTCAGCTGCCCCCTGAGGTACTCTGACCAGGTCTTCTTGTTCATGTGTGCCTTGAGCTTGGAGGTGAGAGAAGAGGTGAGAGAGGAGAGGAGAGAGGAGAAGAGGAGGAGAGAGGAGGTGAGGAGAGAGGAAGGGAGGAGAGAAGGTGAGAGAGAGAAGAGGAGAGAGGAGGTGAGGGAGAGAGGAGATGAGAGAGGAGAGAGGAGGTGAGGAGAGAGGAGACGGAGGAGGGCGCTCACTTGCTTCTGACCCTGTCAGCCCCAGAGCTCCGAAGGGCATGAGAGGTCTCGGGGTGTCTGAGAGCCCCTGCGGCCCACACCCTGCCCCTGTGCCCCTGGGCAGCCCCCTCCCTCCTCTGCACTTTCTTCCCTCAACCTCTTTCCCTTCCTGGTCCCTTTCTTCTCCCTCTTTGTCTCAGCCCACACTTGCCAAAATATAAAACTGAATTATTAGCAGGCCTCAGGGCGCTATTTTTAATGGTGTCGTGCTCCCTCCTGAGGGGAGTGAGCTTCGCCTCTCCCGGGTGAAGCTGCCTTTCCGTGGGGGTCTCCCGTCTGAGCTTCCCTGTGGCCCAGAGTCCTTTGCTCCGCCGCACCCCTTGCTTTTGCCAAGAAGCTCTCTCACCTCCTCCCTCACCTCCTCTCTCCTCTCCTCCCCTCTCCTCTCTTCCCACTCCTTCTCTCTTCCCCTTCCTCCTTCTCCTCCCTCTCTGTCTGTGGAAGCCTCTGGAACCCCCAGGAACCCCCAGGACTGTTCCAGAGGCCCCACAAGAGCCTGAGGAACGCAGGTGTTTCTGGAACAGAGACGAGGGGGCGAGGGCAGGATGTGGCCGGTGGAAGAGACCCTGGGGGAGCCCCTGTGTCTGGGGAGGCCGTGAGAGACGAAGGGTCCATGAGCGTCCCCCCCCGGAAGCCCATGTGTGTCCACGCTGTGTCTGACCCGCTTCTGCGTGCAGCTGAGGATGAGGAAGGTCTCGATGCTGTGCTCCTTGAGGTAGGCGTTGCGCTCGCCCCCACAGCCCGGCTCCACCTCGTAGTCCCCGTTCAGGTAGTTGAGGGTGGCCTTGGTGATGTGGATGCGCCTGGGGGCAGGCGGGCAGAGGACACCGGTCAGCCGGGCGCCCCTGGACAGGCCACGTCCTGTCCAGCATCGGGACGGAGCAGGGGGCCCACTGGGAACCGGGGGCCCATCTTGAGCCCCCAAGAGCCTGCCTTGGTCTCACAGACTTTGCAAGCAGCCCCGCAGGTGGCCGAGACCCACGCTGGCCACAGGCCTGGCACTGGGGCGTGTCCGGAGCCCGGTGTCCCACCCCCTTGCCCCCGTCCCCAGGCCAGCTCACAGGGACATCACCCTGCCTCCTCCCCACCCCGTCTCCCCAAGCTCTGGGGGAGCATCTGCTGGGGAGGGCCCGCCCCCCTCCCCACAACTCCACAGGTACATGTGAGCGGTGCAACAGAGCTTCTGCCATCCAGGGCTGCCGACCGCCAGCTCGTGCCAGGGTGTCCAGGCCGTGCCCCCGGGAGAGGCCAGCTGGGGTGGGCGGTCCCCCTCACTCACCCCGCTTTGCCTCCAGCTTCCATGTGGTTGGCCAGCGTGACGTCGTTAGACCAGACGTCGAACTGCCACTTCCTGAGACCAAGGACACCGCAGTGTACTCGCCCGCTGTGGATTCCCACGCGCATGTTCACGTTCACCCCCGTCACCTCCCGGACCAACCTGGGGATGGACAGGGGTGAGGCTGGGAGAGGGTCAGGGGCCGGGCGCACACACATACACAGTGGGGGAGGGGTGCGGGTGCAGAGCTCAGAGTCATTTCCTCCCCCAGGCCCTGCAGTCCCAGGATCGGCCACAAGGTGGCGCCTCACACTGCAATCCAGGCCCGCTGCCCTCGCGCGGGGTCACCCAGACCACTTGTGGCCAGTACTCAACACACAACGGGGCCCAGTCCAGCCCATCCGACGCCCACTCATGCTTCCACAATGCTGCTGCTGGCTGAGCAGCGGAGAAAGACGGCCCCCAAAATCTCGCCAGGAGTAAGCCCTGAGCACTGCTAGGTGTGGCCCCCAGTCCAGAGAAACAGTGAAAAGGGGGGCCCAGGCAGGGCAGAGGCCAGGCATGGCCGCACCTGGGAAGATGGCTGCAGCATTCCCGCTGGCACTGAGGATGCCAGGACTCAGAGGACTGACCAGGCTGGCTGTTCCGGGCTCAGCGCCCCCAGGCGCACCTTCAGGGCTGCGTCCAGCAGAGCAGACTGGAACCAGCAGGGCTGCTGGGGAGACCCCAGATACTCCTGCCATCGCCCCTGCCACCACCAACAGGTCAACACCCGCTCAGGGACTTGGGCCCTGGAGCTTCCTCTGCCCTGGGATCAGCCCCACGAGTGGCCCCGCTGGGTCTCCCCTGCTGGTCACTTGCCTGGGCACAGCCTGCCCTTCCCAAGCCCCTTGGCTGCCCTCGGAGGCCTTCATGCCACGGGCGTCCCTGAGCTGACCTAGTCCACAGGCCAGACTCGAGTACCCGTCTCCCTCCCTTGGCAGGCCTCATGCTTCTGGGCTGTGGCTTCTGACCGCTGATCTCAGGCCCCTGGCTGGTCCCTGCCCCAAGTCAGGCCGGCCCCCAAGTTCCCAGCCACTGAGGCTGCACCATCCTTAGAGCCAGCCCTGGTGGACACGACCAAGGGCAGTCTGGTTTACTGCCCGGCCTCCTTCTCCCACCAGAGTGAAGAGGGCCCCCAAAGCCCCTGTGCTACTGACCAGGCGGGGGGATGGAACGTCCCGGACTGTGTCACCCCTGAGTCTAGCCTTTGTCACCAGAAATAGGACCAGGAGCAGCCCTGGCTGGGGGGGGGGGGGCATATCCCAGCAGTGAGCACTCAAGACGGCTGCCGGGTCATCCTGGGGAGGTCCACACACTTCCTGCCGCTTGGAGGCTGCGGAACCCGGCTTATCCCCTAGAAAAGCTCTCCCGGCGGCTGGGGAGGAGAAGTCAGGGCGGCTCCAAGTCTGGGGTGCAAGACAACCTCCTAACAGGCGTGGGGGCCCAGCCTCAGTTTCCCTGCCTCTGCCAGAGACGACGGATGACAGCCCCTAACGGCACTTACGAGATGGCCTCGATCATGTCCATGCCCATCTCCACGCAGCAGTGGGCATGGTCCGCCCTGGCCTCGGGCAGCCCCGACACGCAGTAGTAGCAGTCCCCCAGGATCTTGATGCGCAGACAGTGATTCTCCTGGAAGCAAGAGAGGCGGAGACGCTGGGGAGGGGCTCAGAGTGGGCGGGGGGGGGGGGGGGGAGGACAGGACTCGCCTTCAGGGAGGGGGTCAGCCCGCCTGGCTCCAGGCCCTGCGGGGGGTGAAATCCAGCCGCTTCCGGCCCCAGCACCCACAGCTGGGCCGGAGCCACCGGACAGCAGGAGGGCGCCTGCCCTGCTCGAGGCTGACCTGGGTTCGATTCTCAACACCACAAACAGTCCCTGAGCCTCATGGGTGGTGAGTCCTGAAGTGCTCAGGGTCTGCGGCACCGGGGAGTGAGCCCGACTCCCATTCCCCTCTCCAGCTGGTCCCCAAGGCTGAGCAGGGCCCACACGTTCCCTCTCTGCCCCCTGCCCGACCTGGCCTGGGAGAGGACACGGCAGGCCTCACGCCTCAGGCCGTTCACGAGCCCCGGGCCCTTGGAGCGCACCCACATTTGGAGCTGACCACCCTCCACTTGGGTGAGGCCAGAGTCCCGCTCTGAGCCAGGTGATGGCCTGAGGGTGGTCTCAGGCTGGGGGGACCCAGGGTAAGTGGCCGGGGCCAGTGACCCCGTGCTGGGGGACATCAGAGCAAGTGGCCGGGGCCAGTGGCCTCACACTGGGGGACACCCGAGGAAGTGGCTGCAGACGTGTGAGAGCAAGGCCCGGGTCCTCCAGTCGTCCACACCGGAAAGGGCAGAAACAGCATCCAGTGAATGGATGTGCCCGTGCCTGTGACCATGTGAGAGTCCTTTCTGGAAGCTTCCAGAGGAGGGCAGCCAGCGGGGACTCAGACTTACTGTCCCATCCTTGAGCCCATGTCCTCGAGAGAGTGACACTCAGGTGAGTCCTGGGCATCGGGGCAGCACTGCCCTCGGGCTGGCACCACCCTCCTGCTCCCTAGGGGTCAGGGCAGCACTGCCCGCAGGCCTTCCAAACCGCCCCCCCCCCCCCCCCCGCCTGCCCCGTCTGCTCCCAGGCTGGAAGCCCTGGAGTGCCTGCAGGCCCCAAGGAGTGTCGTGGGGGGGGGGGGGGGGGGATGCAGGGCCTGTGTCTGCCCCAAGGGGCTCTCCCACAGGGGTGCTATGCTAGCACATGCCTCCGTGGGCACTCACCGCAGCCAGCTTGTCGAAGCGGGCGAAGAGCTCGTTGAGCGTCATGACCAGCTCCTGGGCAGTGCACTGGGACGCCAGGCTTGTGAAGCCCTCAATGTCGGCAAACAGGATGCTGGGGAGACAGGCAGGACCGTGAGGGCAGGGGGCGGGGGCGTGACCAGGGCACGGCCGGAAGCCCTGGGGCACCCAGCGGGCCTCAGCACAGGGGCTGGAGAATGCTGTACCCCCACTCGGCCCCCACTGTCCCCTAGAAGAAAAGGGAGGCGTGGAAGACCAGTGGCTTGACTTGCCAGTTCTCAGGGACCGTCCAACCCTGCCCTTTGACCTCCACACAGCCCCTCTTGACAGCTGGGGTGGATGGTCAATGGTTATCTGCCCTGGAAAATGTTTCCAGCCAGCGGCCTGGCGAAGGGCTCGCTTCCAGCCCCAGACACAAGAGAATCGAAGCTAAGCCCTCTCTCCCCAGGGAAACTTCTAAAAGAGCTGGCTAAGTGACCCCAGGAAGTGCGGGGGGGAGGTCCTCGGGGTGACTGCCAGCCCCCCAACACAAGTGGACCCCTGAGGGCACTGTGGGGTCTCACCCGTTCTGCGACCTTTCTGTCCCTGCACCGCCCAGCGTGGCCCAGAGGCAGCCTCTGGGAGTGTCCAGGTCTGCCCCTACCGGGACAGTCCGCAGCCCCAGGATAGGCTGCCCCAGGGCTGGGGTAGGCTGGTGGCTGCGCTCCCCTGTTGGCTCTCGCCAACACACTGGGGCTCCGAGACCCCAGACCACGGCTCCTAGATGAGGGCTGTGAGTTTAGTGTGCAGTGCCTGTGTGTGCGTGTGTGCGCGCGTGTGTGCATGTGTATGCATGTGTGTATGTGTGTTTGCGCGTGTGTGCATGTATGTTTGCACTTGTGTGTGTACATGTGTGCGTATGTGTATGTGCGTGTGTGCGTGTGTGCACGTGTGTATGTGTGCGTGCGTGTGTGTGAATATGTGTGTGCCTGTGTGCATGTGTATGTGTGTACGTGTGTGCATGTGTGTGTGCGTGTGTGTGCGTGTTGTGTTGGGTGCATGCAGAGGCAGCCGTGGGAAAGGTGCTGAGCAGTGCTGGTCTCTGGCACCACCAGGCCCTGCCCACTGCCAGGGATGAGCGAGCCCTAAGCACAGGCCCAGAGTGAGGGATCCCTACGCAGAGTCCCAAGTCCCTCCGTTCCGTCCCCCTGTCCTGAGCACAGCAGGAATGGCTCAGAACCAGACCAAAAGGGAAAACAAAACAAAACAGAAAATTCCTCCACAGCAGCAGCACAAGAGGCGGCCCGCTCGGCTTCCCCAGGGCCAGCTGGGTTCTATCCCAGGCACTCCGAACGATCCCCGAGCCCCAGCAGGCATAGCGTAGAGTCAGCAGTAAGCCCTGGGCACCATTGGGTGCGCCCCCAAACCCATGAATAAATAAATGCTCGAAAATGAAGCAGAAAGCAAGCATTGAAAGTGTGAGTGCTTGGAGGATGTCACATAACCGGGACGCGGGCCGTCTGTCACCCGGCTGGCCAGCTCCTAGAGACAGCCAACACTCGTCTTAGTGCCGAACAACAACCTCCAACCCCAAATTAGGCTTTTTCCCCTGGCACAGTGCCCCTGCCCGACCCACTCAGAACAAGGACCAGGTGACTCCACTGCAGTCCCCCAGCCCGGAGCTTACGGAAACCGCCCCCCCATGCCAGCCTGTGCTTCTACACCCAGCCTGCGCCCCCATCCCAGACTGCCCTGTGACCTCACCCCAGCCTGCGCCCCCCATCCAAGTCTGCACTATGTCCCCCATCCCAGCCTGCCCTGTGCCCCCACCTCAGCCGGCACCCCAACACCCCAGCTGTGCCCAACTCACCTGACCATCCGAAGCCTCAGCAGAGGCTCTTGTCCACACCCCCCAACCTCCGACCCTGCCAGCCCTATGCTCTGCACCCTGGCCTGTGGTACCACCTTAGGGGAACTGACTGTCAAATGACCGATGCCAGAGGGTCCCCTGTGGGGACTTTGTGGGTGGGGGCAGCCCGTGAGGGGACACTGTGGATGAGGGCAGCCTGTGAGGGGACACTGTGGGTGGGTGGGGGCAGCCTGTGAGGGGACACTGTGGGTGGTCAGGGCGGCTTGTCAGGGGACACTGTGGGTGGGGGCGGCCTGTCAGGGGACATTATGGGTGGGGGTGGCCTGTGAGGGGACATTGTGAGTGGGGACGGCCTGTGAGGGGTCACTGTGGGGGGGCAGCCTGCGAGGGGACTCTTCGGATGAGGGGACTGCACTTCTCACACACCTCTCCCCACCCCCCGCAGCCTGGACCTGCAGCTGGCGTGAGGGTGTGATGCGGCCGCCCTGCATCCCGCCCCCTGACCTACACGAGGTCCCTCTCCTCCGCCCTCCGAAGCAGGAGTTCTCCCATCTCTGCAGAGGCCCCTGGGAACCGTCGTTCCAGACAGATTCACTCAGGAAACCACAGCCAAGGGAGGTGGGGGTGGGGTCGCGCGGGAGTCTCAGCACATGGGCCGGGCTGTCCCCCAAGACTGGCACCATGGTGGCCGGGGCAAAGCTCTGAGGTCCAGCAGAAGCTGGGCTTGGCTGGGGAGATGCCCACGGGGAAGAACTCCCAGACCTGACAGTGAACGTCAAGTCCTGGGGGTCGCCAGGAATAAAGGCCCGGGTAGGGACATGCAAGGGGTCTGCTGGGCTGTGGGGAGCACATTCTCCACAGGGCTTTCCTGGCGGTGCCGGGACCACCACCCCAGGGGCCACTAGGCTCACCAGGGTGCTCACCCGGAGGGGTCCCCACCTCCCAGAGCCCAGGGTCTCACCTAAAGGGCCTGGCGCAGGGCTCAGGTGATACAGGGCTGGGTTTTGTTCTGTGCCCAGCTTCCCTGGTGATTCTAACATGCATTTGGCTGGCACCGACCACACAAGTAACCCTCACCTCTTAAACTAGGGGTCGCAGACCCAGAGGAGGTCAAGTGTGAGGATCTGTGAAATACGGGGGTCCCACACGTCAGTGCCAGCAATCAAGCCGGCCACCCCAACCCCCCAACCTGCAAAGCACAAGCCAACTCAGCTCTCTGAGCTCTCTTCTCTGTCTCTATTTTAATTTTTAAATTTGTTCTTGTTTGGGGGCACACCAGGTGGTGTCAGCAGCTACTCCTGGCTCTGCGCTCAGGAGTGACCCCTGGCCGTGCTCAGGGATTAAACCCAGGTCACAGCTGCAGCCCAGGGCTGGGCTCGGCCCTCGGGCTCGTTCAGGAATGAGTGTGTGGTTTGCCACCTGCTAGTCTGCGTGGAAGGCCTGTGTGACAAGCTTCACATCCAGGGTCCTGTGGGCACTGCTCGGGAGAGGGGAAGTGTTAGCGCCTGGCCGACAGGTCCCCTCCAGCATGGCCATCGCCTGCATCCACCCTGCAGCCCAGCCCTGACCGCAGTCCGCACACCCCGGACCCTGGCTCTGGTCCCTTCCTGTCTCCCTGGATCTCTGACCCAGAGTTCTGGGTGTCTGTGACCCCCTCACAAGCCCATTCAGCAACCCGGAACACTCTGCTCTTTGGCCAGGCCTCCTTCCTCACCCCCCATCCCAGGCCAGCAAAGTCACAGGCCCCATAGAGGCGACCAGAGGAGAGGAGAAGGCAGGAGGGCTGAGTGGGCATCCCAGGGCTCCCAAACGGACAGTAACCTAACTTCCGGGAAGCCCCACGAAGAGTGGAGAGGAGCGCCAGGCTCCGGGAAGTTTTCCCTCACTCGAGCCCAGCAAGTCCCTTCCCAACAGCCAGAAGGGGAGGCACAGCCCTGGGCCAGCACATGATGAACAAGGTGATGGGCAGGTGAGCAGTGGGTGCGGAAGGGCCATGCGCCCCAAGTCACAGCATGGACGACCCCTGAGGTGTGATGGGAAGGGGAAGAGGTCACAAAGGGTTAAAACCGGCTAGCTCAGGGCTTGGCGACCAAGCACTGGCCTCGGCTGTGTGAAGGCCCGGTTACATTCCTGGCACGGGAGAGGGAAAGAGGGATACCATAGAGCCCCTCATATGAGCCCCCAGATCCCTCCAGTTCAGAGAGATGGAGAGGGGACAGTGGGCCGGGCAGGAGTTTGTGTGCTTGATGGAGAGTTTTGGTTCTGCAAGACGGAAGAAGGTCTGGTGGGACACAGGGATGTTCTTAATGCCCCATGACCGGAGGTTAAACAAATGGTTCAGGAGGGACCAGAGAATAGCACAGCAGTTAGATGCTTGCCTGGCACATGGCCAGCCTTGACTCCATCCCCGACACCACAGGAGTGAGTCCTGAGCACAGAGCCAGGAGCGAGCCCTGAGCACAGAGCCAGGAGTAAGCCCTGAGCACAGAGCTGGGAGCGAGTCCTAAGCATAGAGTCAGGAGCACAGAGCACAGAGCCGGGAGTAAGCCCTGAGCACAGAGCCAGGAGTCATCCCTGAGCACTGCCAAGTGCATCTCAAATGCCACCCCCTCACCACCAATTCAAAAGAAACGGTACAGATGGTCCATTTTATGCTATGTATATTTTACTACAACTAAACGCATGAATTAGTCAACTGAAAGGCAACTCGCGTTGTCAGTTCCCTTCTGACCACGAATGCCCGGGTCAGGGCCAGGATGGCTGCCCGGAGCAGCTCTCCATGACGGGTCTTCGGGGAGAGCAGGCAGACACAGAGCCCTCTGAGGTCTGTGGCTTGGCGGGCAGAGCGCAGGACTCCCCTGCCTTCCCTTAGGGGGCGCCACACCCAGCCCCGTGGCCGGGGGTGCCAGGGTGACTGGCCAGAGACAGACCCCTGGCTCCACGTGGGTGAGGCAAGGGCCCTCCTGCCACGTCCAGCCCTGGCCCTCAGCGTCAGGTCAGAGATGGCAGAGGTGGGGGTTTGGGGAGCCATCTCCCGGGGCCAGTGGGCTGCGGGGTTCAGGGGCAGGTCCCCCTGAAGTCTGGGCTATGGGTGCAAGCCACATGCTAGCACCCGAACACCTCCGAAAGTCACCCACGGTCATTATCATTCAGAACCACGCGGCGGCTGAGCCAGACGCCGGAGTGACGGTGGAAAGCGGCCAAGTCCTTGGAGAAGGCAGGAGACAGCGCTTCTCAGGAGATCAGGGGTGTGGTGGTCGGGGCCGAGCCTGCAGCCAGGCAGTGTCCCCCAGACTCTGCCTGGCCCAGCTGGACCTCCCGGGCCAAGCCGCAGGTCTCCTGGGCCCAGAGAGAACAGCTGCGCCCGGCCAGTGCGCTGGCCCGCTCCGGACGTCCCCTGTCCAGGAGGGCAGCCCACGGGGATGTGCGCTCCCCAGCACAGCTGTGAGACCCTGCTTGGTGGGGCTGCCCCCAGAACCTTTGGTTCCCGAGGGAGAAATGGGCGCCCTGGGGCGGGGGCCTGTGGGGCTCCCTCCGGGACACTCAGGGTCTCAGCCTCCCGCTTTGCTCAAGGGGCCTATGGCCTGGACCTGCACCCTGGGGGCTGTGGCAGCTGCCTTTGGTCCCAGGACAGGGCCCAAGTCATGGCACAGCGGGGAGGGCATCCCCCGGCCCACGACGGGCTGGGCTTCCATCCTCCGCATTCCCAGCCCGGCAGGAGTGACCCGAGTACAGAGCCAGGAGTACCCCTGAGCTCCGCTGGCTGTGGCCCAAATTAAAAGCCAGGACAGGGGGCAGCACCGTCCCTGCCCCCTGCCCCAGGAGGGCCAGGCGCTCTGGGGCGGGGGGGCGGGGACACCGCAGTCAGGCAGGCCTGGCCTGCAGCCTCGGTGCATTTGCCCCATTCCAGGGCTGAGCTCCCAGCCGTGACCGCCCGCAGCCAGGAGGGACCCGGCCTGCTGCAGCCGGCGCGGAGGCGTCTCGTGCCAGGGCTGGCCAGCACCCTCCCGGGAGGAGCCCACAGAGGCCGGGCAGCCAGCCTGCCACCTGCCCACCAGGTCCAGCTCCCCTCCCCGGTCTTCCCTTCTCGTTCCGGGGGCGATCTGTCACACCCGGTTTCCTATCCGGGGGCACTCTCCTCGGAGCAATCTCTGACAACTGGGACGCGTCACCTTCGGAGGCACCAGCAGTGTTCCCAGGCCGTCCCTGCCGACCCCCTGACGGCCAGGCCGCCTCCGACGCTTCCTGTGACTTTGGGGGGGGGGGGGGGTTAGCGGGCTCAGGCCGAGTCAGTTTTGCAGACAGGACAGCTAATCCGCTCATCTCCACTCCGGGGGAAACTGCCAGGGGGGTCGCAAACGCAGCCCCTGGGCGAAGGTGCGGAGTGGGGGGAATCACACGGTGGCTCTGTGGGGGTCCTTCTGCTCAAGACCCCGTGGGTGGGGGGCACAGCCCTGACTCTGGGCTGTCCCTAAGCCTCCTGCATCTCCTTCTCTCCGCTCTGCTTTCCATTTCAGCAAAGTGCCACAGGCTCTGGTCTGGGCTCTGCCTGGAGCTGGCCCGACGGGGCGAGGAGGCAGCTCTGGGCTCTCCAGCCACTGGGTGGGCCTCTGGCCCCTGAGCTAAGGGGGAGTAGGGGGCTCTCTCTCTCAGCTTCCCCCTGCCCTTCCTGGTGGCCATGCTAGGACCCACTTCGGCCACGGGCTCTCTTCACCCAGTGCTTGCCACGGTCAGGTTGTGGTGCTGTGGGGCCCCTGGGTGCATACACGTGCCTGCCAGGGTCACACTTCCTGGCTGTATTAGTGGGGCACATCAGACGTGTTAGTTGGGGGTGGGGTGGCGTGTCTGGCCGAGGACTAGGGCAGCAGGAGCTGCACTCTGGAGGCTCCAGGAAGGACCCCGAGACAGACGCTCGCGGGCGCTGGGCCAGCACACACCACCCCGGGCCCCGGAAGGCGTCTTCTGTGCCTGGGCTAAAGCTGCCGTCACCAGCAAAGGCCCGGTGGTTCCCTGGTCACTCACACCAGCAGGCTGAGAGCAAACCATCCCTCGGGCCAGTCCCATCTGACCACAGCGAGCCGCGGGGTCAAGTCCCTCTCTGCATACCCACCACGGGCCCTCCAGCTCGCCTCTCCGGGAAAGCCCAGTGAGAGCAGAGGCGACTGCGGCGGTCACTGCGGGAGTCACAGGACAGACAGGACTGCCCAGACGGCATCACACAGAGAAGAGCCAGGCACGTAGCAGCCCTGGGGAGATGGTCACTCTGGGGACCAGGCGGTGCTGGGGATGCCGCCCGGACTCCCACATGCAAAGTCTGAGCAGCCTTGTAAGCATCCCGGGCACACAGTAGGAATCACTACTGTCAGGACTATCCCAGCAGGGGCACAGACAGGCAAGAGGAGGGAGGGACGCAACACATCAGCACACCCGACCCAGACTCCTACCCGGGCCCTCGCCCCTACCCGGGCCCCCTGCCCATACCGCTACCCAGACCCCCTGCCCTCACCCCCACCCAGACTCCCAGCTCTCACCCCTACCCAGACCCTCTGCTCTCACCGTTATCCAGGCCCCCTGCTCTCTCTACCGGGTCTCAGCTGAGCATGCAGGCGATTCTGGAGGCCTGGGGAGGGGACATGGCCAGGGTGCTGGCCTCACTCTCTTCCTCCCGCCAGACAGGCTGCTCTCTCCACACCCTCCCTGTTGGACACGGGGAGCACGGCAGGCTTGAGAGGGAAGGGGGCACCCTGAGAGGCAGGACACATGTTGTATGCTGATTTGTTTTCCTCCAAAGACTCAGCTTCTGTTGCAGGAGACAGATGGGGCCTTGTGGCTGTTGTCTGAGAGTCTAGGTCCCAGGGAACTGGGCAGTAGGGCCTGATCTGTATGAAACTCACCTGGTGTGTGTGTGTGTGTGTGTGTGTGTGTGTGTGTGTGTGTGTGTGTGTGCACATTGGCATGTTTGTGTACATGAATACATTTATGCATGTGTGTATGTGCCAGCATGCACATACATGTTTGCATGTGTATGTGCATGTGTGTCCATGCATTGTATGCATGTGCATGTGTGTATATGTGTGTGTGCATGATATTCCCTTTCCTCCCTTTACAAATCAGCCTGAGACTCCAAAAGGCTCTCCCTCCACTGACCTTGGAGGCTTTGTGGGTTCTGAAAAACTCATCCAGGGAGAGCAGCCAAGGAGACCAGGCTCCCCGCAGGCATGCAGAGGACAGCAGCCTCCGGGGGACCGCGCCTGGCCCTCTGGCCCCAGGGGCTCAGAGGCAGATTTTACACTCTATTAATCTCCATCTGTGTGCTGTCCCTGCGTCAGGGAGCCGCATGCGGGGTTGGGCTGGCCTTTCTGGATGTGCCCACTGCCCCCTCTGGGCGCAGTGACCTCAGGCCATGCTCTCCAGGCCCCCTGAACAAGCCTCTTAGGAAGGCGCGCCAAGGAGAGTCCCGAGCTGGACCTGCCCTGGCGCGGGAGGTGGGAACAGCGAGTCGCTGCTCTGGTCCCCCTCATGGGGCTGGAGACAGGACAGAGGGCAGGCGCCATCCTGGTTCAACCCCCTGAGCACAGACCCGGGAGCGTTGCTGGGTATGGCCCCAAACAAAAAACAAGCCAAAAAAAAAAACTCAAGCCCTAAACCAAACCAAACCAATCACATGTCCCTTGTCCGGCTGCTGTCCTCCCCGCCCGTCCCCCTTCTGCTTCCTTCCCGGCAGCCTCCCCCTCCCCCCCCGAACATGACTGCATGCACAGGTCCTGAGGGGCTGACGCTCCCCAGCCGCCCTTCCCATTCCCACGCAGTGCCCAGCAGGAGGTCCGAACAGGGGGCACACTCTCTCTGGGGTCTGCGCCCGCCCCCAGCCAGCCCTACCTCACATTGTCGTGCTTCTGGATGTAGATCTTGTGGAACATCATATCCTCCTGCTTGGCGTTGATGTCTGCCTTCATCTCCATGGCAACATGGCGGGGCAGGACGGACAGCAGCAGCCGCTCCTGGGGGGAAGCAGAGGCCTGTCACGGCACCAGTCGTCCCCTCAGCCCGGGATCCCCTCCTTGGGCCCTGAACCTCGCAGAGCGGATGCCCGTGTGTGTGTGTGTGTGTGTGTGTGTGTGTGTGTGTGGGCGCGCGCGCGCATGTGTGTACATGAGTGCGTGTGCGCGTGTGTGCAAGAGTGTGTGTGCATATGGGCATGTATGTGTGTGTCATGTGTGCACATGCATGTGTGCATACGTGTGTGCATGTGTGATTGTGTGCATGCATGTGCACACGTGTGTACATGTGTGTGCATGCATGCGATTGTGTGCATATATGTGCGTGAATGTATGTGTGTGCACATGTGTGTGAGCATACATGTGTGTGCATGTGTGTGTGCACGTGCGTGTGTGTGTGTATGGAAATGTGTTTGTGCATATGTTAGATGTGCATTTGTGCATGACAATGTGCATGTATGTATGTGCGCACGTCACATGCTGACTCCCAGTCCCCCGGACACCCTTGGCTGCACTCCTGGTGCGCTTACGGGAACGAGCTCCTTTGTGGTCCCCGGAGGCCTCCCGAGGCTGTGGGCCCTGAACCTGAGGAAGCAGCTGCCCTCCCTGAGTGACAGGCTCCTTTTGCCCGAGGCGGGCGTGGAAGCACTAATGTCGCTCACCTCGTCTGTCCTCACCCACGTGTGAGGCCTCAGCGTGTCCTAGGCACTGCAGGGGGACCTGTGAGCACCCGAAACCAAACTAAACTCTCCCTCCTCAAAGCGGGTCCGAGGGCCGATTGGGGGCCTGGCCAAGGCTGAGAGGAGGGCGGGCAACAGGGAGGGGCTCCCAGAAGACCCCCTCCATAGAGGGGCTGAGGCAGAGGCAAAGGCCAACTGCCCAGAGTGGGAGGACAGTGGGAAGCGTCCTGGTGTGTGTGGGTGGGAATCATGCCAGCCCATCACGGGGTCTGCGTCTCCCCGGGCCTGTGTGCCAACTCCAGCTCCCTGCCATGCCCACTGCCCTGCCCGGCTCCCCTGGCCCCCAAACCCTCCATCCGCCCCTCAGTCTCCACTTCTACCACACAGCCCACTGGGATCCTGCTCTTGGGACTTCTCGCTTGTCTCTTTTAATTTTGGGGTTTGGGCCACCCCTGGCGATGCTCAGGGATAAGCCCTGGCTCTGTGCTCAGGGATACTCTTGGCAGGCTCAGGGGACCATCTGGGAGGATGGGGGTAGAACTCTGGTCAACCAAATGCAAGGCAAACACCGTCTTGCTGTCCTGTCACTCCGGCCCCTCCAGTGACTTCTGATTCTTGCCCAGACCCGACTCCTGGCCCATATGAAGCCACCTCTGCCTCCGGGAACCACACTGGCACCGTGACCCCTCCCTGTCTCTGCTGCCACAGCCCAGAGATCCTCCCCTCTCCCCATCACATCCCCAGGATGCCCATCCTGGGAAACCCCCTGTACCTTTCAGAACTGCCCTGACTCTCCCTGCCCCTCCCTCGGCTCCAGGCCCTGCACTGTCGTGCCTGCCGGGACTGACAAGCCCCTCCCTGCACAGCCTGGACCCAGCCCTTCGGTCACCTCTCACCCCTAGTCCTGTGGGGTGGACCAGCTCCTGGACTCGTCCTTCGGGCTGACCCCCTGCTAAGCCCCACACACGCGCTCCTGCACACGGCTCCGGCCTCACTGCCTGGCCGCCCATCTCTCCCCGTCCTCCTGGGGACCCCAACTCCTCACACTCCCACTGTCCCCATGTCACCACTTCCCACCCCTAGACCTCCGGATCCCCCTGGGTGCCCGCGGCTGTGTTCGGGTGTGGGCCCTCCCTGTTGGGGGAGGGTCTCTCAGGGGAGGCACAGCCAGTGGTGCTCAGAGGAGTACCAGGAGTAGAGTGTTGGGCACCCACAGGCCAAGCTCTCTCCCTCTCTAAGATACACCCATCCAACCCACCCTCCTCCTCTGCCCTGTGCGCCTTGGTCCCGGGCCTCTCTGCCTCCCCTCCAGCCTGCCTCTGCTGCACAGGCCCAGCTCCTCAGACCCTGCCCGCCCCACCAGCCCGGCGGCTCACATCCGGTCTGTCTGCAGGCTGCCCCTGAGCGCCGGGGAACATGCCCCGGCCAGGCCTGCGTTAGAGGGAGGGGTGCTCTCGAGCCTGTTAGGGGGTCTGGGGCCACACTGCTGATTCTCGGTCAGTGTGAGGGTCCAAGGACAGGAAGCTGCCCAGGGCCCTGTAGGCTGGGGGACCCCAGGGTGCTCGGGGGCCTCTGGAGACGCCCAGTATCGCTCAGACGGTGCCAGAATAGAGCCCTGGGTGGCTGACCACAGCACGGCCTGGCCCAGGAGAGCAGAATTCTGGGTTTGACCC
Organism: Sorex fumeus; assembly: GCF_029834395.1. Classification (NCBI taxonomy): domain Eukaryota; kingdom Metazoa; phylum Chordata; class Mammalia; order Eulipotyphla; family Soricidae; genus Sorex; species Sorex fumeus. The sequence goes on along the minus strand of NW_026606120.1, from coordinate 39,357,891 downwards.
TCGCAGCTCTGTGAGGGTGGGGAACCCTGTGCGCCCCTCACTGCCGGCCCAAATGCAGACGGGCTGGGGAGTGGACCCTGGGCCCCACTTAGGGGGGAACAGATGGACAATCAATCGTCCAGTGAGCAAACTGCCCTGCCTGGTTCCACTCGACCCTGCCGTGCTTCCTGGGGCTTCCGGGACCTGCCCACACCCAGGCAGGCTCCAGGCTGCCGTGCTCCGACTCCCCTCTCCCAGGCACCCCTGGGGTGAAGTCTCTGCCTCCTCCACGTACCCTGGAGTGTGCGAAGCTTCCGGCAGCAGCTTTGTGCCGTTGCCCAGAGCTGCTCCAGGCCCACCCAGTATAGCCCTGGAGAAGGACCCAGCATGGTCACCAGCGTCCCCGACCTCTCTGCGTTGCAGTGAACTGCCTTTCTTCCGTGCATGCCAGGGTCCCCTCCCCGGGGGCGTCCCACCAGCCACGGCCTGCAGGGGGAACGGGCTTGTCTTTCAGAGCTCAGCACAGACCGTGGGCTCAGTGTGGGGACCCTTCCCGCCGGCACTCCCGGGCCGGGGCAGACCCCTGAGGGGCGGGTCCCCCAGGCTGGGCCTCCTCCGTGCAGGCACCGACCTGCTGCTGGTTCTCCCGCTGCGAGTGCAGTCGTGCCTGGATGCACTCTCGGGTCTCCTGGAAGGCCTGTCGCTGAGACACCTCTGCCGGGTAGTGGGTGCAGACGCCCACGATGTTGGTGCAGGAGAAGATGAGCACATTGGAGACGAGCTGCAGGGGGAAGCAGAATGGAGCTTAGGCCGGAGGCAGACTCGGGCAAGCCCTGACCCGCCCGGCCCCAGAGCCCAGGGCCCCCAGTCCCCAGCCCCCAGCCCACAGACATGCTCAGGACCCCCAGCCTCTGCAGTGCCCACTGGAGGAGGCCAGGCAGCTCCCGGGGCCTCAAAGCCTGAGGCGAATCGGGCCCTAAGGACCCCAAGTCGCTGACTGCCACGCGAGTCCCAGATGCCCGGACGGAGGTCGGGCTTGGGTAAGAGGGCAGCGTCAGGGCTGCACGTCGTGAAGGGACAGGGCACAGGGCACCCTGGACAGTGGTGGGTATCCCTGCAGGACAGTCCTAGGCCTGTGTCTGCAGAGCCTGTCCTTGGCAGAGAAACCCCAGCTTATCCTCCACCTCGGGGCGACACGAATGAATGACTCAATCACTCATCCACTGCATCAACCCCTCTGGATCAAGCCACTGGAGCCTGGCACGTGCGCCGAGTGAGGGTCTGCCCCACCTCAGGCTCCACATCCCAGACCCACCGTGGGGTGAGCACAGCGGGCGGGGGGCCTTCTGCGGATTTGGGTGTCTGCCGTGGGGGCATGAGGAGGGGTCCCGAAACCAAAAGGCATCATAGGGAAAGAAAGAGAAAGAAACACTGAGGAATGTTCCAGTCAGGGACTCAGGTAGGAGAGAGGACAGTGAAGGGTGACAAGTCAGGAGAGAGGCAGGGACGGGGCTCAGGGTAGGTGTGAGGCGGCAGGAGACCCTGACTCCATCCAGGCGCCTCAGACAGACCAACCTTCCACAGGAGTGAGCCAGGGAGGCGGGGAGGGAGGCCCCAGCGCAGGCTGGATAGTGTCCACACAGTCACTGTGGCCAAGGGGTGGGGGGAGTGCTGCTCCCAGGGAGGCAGGTTCAACCTCAAAACACAATTCACGTCATGGATTGTGGGAAAACCCTATGACTACCTCAATATTTACTGGGAAATTCACCTTCTACACAAGATTCAAAATCTAACTCAAAAAGGACAGAGAGACAGTACAAGGGTTGAGTTATCTGCCTTGCATGCAGCCAACCCAATTTCAAATACCAGCCACTGCGAAAGGTTCACAGAGCACTCCCAGGGATCACTCATGAGCACGGAGAAAGGTGCAGGCCCCAAGCACTGGAGTGCGTTCCGCCCGCCCCCCTCCCCAACCCCAAATACAAAGTCCTAAAATCAAACCATGAACACAGACAATATATTAGTGGTTGTCAGAGGCGAAAGTGGCAGTAGGTGAAGATCGTTAAAAAGGTTCAGACTTTCAAGCTGTCAGTCACTGGGGTATAACAAATAATATGACAGTCATCAATAATGACACAGTACTACATATTTTAAAGTTTCTTTAGAGTTTTAGATATGTCGTTCCCAACGTTCTCCCTTCCGAAATCCGACACGCCATTTCGTCGGTAAAGAAACAAACAGCACCCGGCCCAGACAAGGTCAGACCTGAACACCTGAAGAACCTGCCGTCAGTACTCATCAATACGCTGGCTCGGCTCTTCACTCGCTACCTGTCTGAATGCAAGGTTCCGTCCCAATGGAAAACCAGCAGGACCGTACTACTGTTCAAGAAGGGAGACATCCATGACATTGGCAACTATCGCCCGATCTGCCTATTGTCTGTCATCTACAAGTTGTTCACTCGAGTCATCCTATATAGGATTGGCAGAACACTAGATGAAGGACAACCATGCGAGCAAGCAGGGTTCCGCAAAGGATTCAGCACCATCGACCATATCCACACGATAACCAAGCTCATTGAGGTTTCTCGGGAGTTCAAGATGCCGCTCTGTTTAACGTTCATTGATTTAAAGAAGGCCTTTGATTCTGTTGAGACGGAAGCGGTCATTGAAGCCCTAGCCAATCAGGGCATTCAAGCCCAATACATCAGGATCCTCCGTGAGCTCTATTGCGGATTCACTACCAGGATCTCACCATTCTACAAAGAAGTGATCGTTGATGTCAAGAGAGGGGTTTGGCAGGGTGATACCATTTCACCGAAATTCTTCAGTGCCACCCTCGAGAACATCATGTGACGACTGGAATGGGAAGAAATGGGAGTGAAGATAGATGGTCGGCAACTACACCACCTCCGCTTTGCTGATGACATTGTTTTAATAACACCAAACATCAGCCAAGCGGCACAAATGCTGGCCGACTTTGACCGTGAGTGTGGAAAGGTAGGACTACAGCTGAATCTTACGAAGACAATGTTTATGAGAAACAGCCTCGTTCCTGACGCCCCATTCGCTCTCAACGGAATGACCATCTCCGAATGCAACAGCTATGTGTACCTAGGTCGAGAGGTCAACATGACAAATGACCTGGCACCCGAGCTGCGCAGGAGGAAGAGAGCGGCTTGGAACGCCTTCAAGAACATCAAAGAAATAGCTAAGAGGACGAAGAACCTCCGGCTCCGGGCACATCTCTTTGATTCCACTGTTCTTCCTGCATTAACATATGCCTCAGAGACCTGGGCCCTACACAAACAGGATGAGAACGCTATTCGGGTCTCTGAAAGAGCTATGCTTGGAATATCACGTTTCACTCAAATGAGAGAAAGAATCCGGAGTTCCGACATCCGTCCACGATCAAGAATCAGGGACGCTGTCTCATATGCCAAGGTGTCGAAAATCAGATGGGCTGGTCACATAATGAGATTTAAAGACGACCGCTGGACTAGAGCTGTTACCGACTGGATTCCACGGGATGTCAAAAGACCGCGTGGCCGTCCATCTACCAGATGGTCAGACTTCTTCGTCAAGATCATGAACAATCGGTTTGAGTCCCTTCATGTTCCCGGAGCGAACAGATGCCATTGGGCTACACTAGCACACGACAGGGACAAATGGAGACGTTACTGGTGCCCGCTCGAGCAAATCGATGATTAACGGGAAGTTAAGTGATTAAGTGATTAGAGTTTCCAGGGAGATGGGACATTGGGTAAGGCTTTGATCTGGCATGCGACTGACCCAGTTCTGACCCACATACAGTCCCTGGAGCACCACCAGCAGTGACCCCTAAGCACAGAGCCAGGTGTGGCCCAAAAGCCAAAAGTAGATTGCTTAATAAGCTTTAAAATGTTCATCATAAGAAAGAAAAATGTAACTATTTACAAGTTTTTGTTTCAGCAGGTAATAAGCAGAATTCCATCATATTTTTATTAATATAGGAACAGATATTAACTAGACTAATTGTGTGGCAAATATGTCACAAGCCATACAAATATTGAGTGTTTGTTAAACACCTAAAACTAGTTAATATGTCAATGACATCTTAATTATTAAAAATTTCCTAAAATATTAGAATGGAGAGGGAAGTCTCAATCTGATCAGCGGCAGATGGAACGAAGTAGCACTGTTCTCTCTCACCAGACACATTCAGCATCACAGACAGCCCCATAAAGAAGACTTAAATAAAAGAAGAAATACAATGAAGAAATAAATAAAAGACACAGAATAACAAATACCAAGCAACTACAAAATGACCAGAATTATTATGCAAGTTAATAAATATGAAGAGCAAAAGATACAAAATCAAAATGCAAAAATCAACTCTATTCATACAAGAGCACCGAGCAATCAAAAGTGAAAACTTCCTGGGGACACCAGAGGGGCACAGTGGCTGGTTTTATGGGCTCCTCTTGGCTCTGAGCTAAGGATCGCTTCGCAGTGCTCAGGGACCAGGGGCAAGGACTGAACCCAGGCCTCCTATGTGCGAAGCATGCCATGAGATACAGGCTCTTGAACTGTGTCTCCAGCCCCAGAAGCGGAAATTTCTTAAAGTCCCATTAAAATATCACCAAAATGCCACCGGGAATGAGCCTCGAGTACCGCCAGGAGTCTAAACATAATATAACACATACAAGACCCATTTATTAAAAGCACTGAAAGACCAGTGCAAGAAAAATATAAAAGTTCCAAATAAATGGAGAGAGACACCAACTTTATATTGGAAATCTCAAATTTCTTCAGAGGGTAGTTCTTTCCCAAACTGATCTACAAATGTGACACACTTACAATAAAAACCCACATCGAAATATTTTTAGAATTAACAAAATGAATCTTAAAGGTATATGAAAAACAAAGTCAGTAGAAAAGCCAAAATAATTTTTTAAAAAAGATGAACCAAGTTGGGAGGCTTACACTATTTAATTTTTTTTTTTTTTTTTTGCTTTTCAGGTCACACCTGGTGATGAACAGGGGTTACTCCTGGCTCTTGCACTCAGTAATTACTCCTGGTAGTGCTCAGGGGACCATATGTGCTGGGAATCAAACTTGGGTCGGCCGCGTGCAAGGCAAACGCCCTACCCGCTGTGCTATCTCTCCAGCCCCTTACACTATTTAATTTTAAGATTTTTCTAGAAAGTTCAAGTGGTTAGGGTAAGACTGTAGAGCTGGCATACAGGAGGACAGATGAATGCACTAGAATTGAGAGTGGAGAGTGGAGAATGGGTAATAACTTACACTTATATTTAGTTAATTTTTGAAAAGGATGCCAAGGCAACTCAACAGGAAAATAAATGGACTGTTTAGCAAAAGGTGCTGAGGCAATTTGATATCCACATACAAAACAATAGAATTGAACTCTCTA